>NC_138771.1:389293820-389634816 GCF_965119305.1 Pelophylax lessonae
TGGGACTATTGGCCCAACATTTGATGGCAGGAACCTTTCCAGTGTTCACCACACTGCATCAGTCACCACCACCACCAACTTAATTTGATCTTTTTTTATTTATTTGTGTTAGTTTTGTTAATGATTGTTACATTGGCCAATTTGTGGGGCCATTTTTTTGTTTAATTTGAGGGTGGCACAATATGATTTATTATAGTGTTTTTTTTGGTGATGCAATTAAATTTTATGCAAAATGATTAGTTTGTGTTTGATCTTTGGTTTTTTAGGAGTGTTGGTGGCCAAGTAAGGGCCCTGGTTAACGTAGGCATTTATACACACTTGCTTCTCTATCTCCAAACATATGATTTCATTTAAATTTGGAAAACTCAATGTTCACATAATGACCCAAGAAAAGGTCTCCCTTCAAATGTAGCTTCAAAACAAGTCTCAAGGATAACATAAACCAAAGCCAACATGCTAACAATTACAGACCACACCACTCGACAAAACAAATACAACACAAAAGACATTCGATGTGTACACCAAAAAGAAAACTTTGGTAATAAAAGATAAACTCTTTTTAATAACACATGTAGGTGTCTACCAACTGTAGCGTCCAAAAAATATTTTATTAAAATATATAATATAATTAACAAAATTTCAAATGTACCATTTGTGTTGCAACGTGCAACATACAATTTTTTTATTTTTATTTTTTTTTAATAATTTTTTTTTTTGTTCCAAAATTATGTTTTATTTTTTTTTTTTTTAGTAAACTTTTTTTTTTCCCCCAAAAAAGGGTTTTTTTAGTAAACTTTTTTTTTTTTGTTTTTTTCCCAAAAAAGGGTTTTTTAGTAAACATTTTTTTTTATTTTTCCCAAAAAAGGTTTTTTTTTAGTAAACATTTTTTTTTCCCAAAAAAGGGTTTTTTTTAGTAAACATTTTTTTTCCCAAAAAAAAGGGTTTTTTTAGTAAACATTTTTTTTTTGTTTTTTCCCAACAAAGGTTTTTTTTTTAAAATCAATAAAAGCTTTATTGAGAAAAATTCACACCATTACATTCAATAAAAGAGACACTATCGGATGGCAGCTTCAAACCATAAACATTACATAGTCCACACCATGCCACAGTCCCCCCAAGTTGATCACACATAGGTACAGTTCGATCCACAGAAAAGAGAACATAGTATATGAAAATGCAGATGCAGGGAACTCCCCCACCCCAGACATTTGAACCAGAGAGCCACACCCAAAGAATTACAATAACAAACGGTCCAGAACGAGATCATCAGGGGCCATGCCCGGACTGTTCAACCATACTCCCCATACCTTTGAGAATTTCTGGGGGACCCCCCGATATTGGTATATAACCTTCTCCATACGTAAAGTGGAACCCATCTGTTCCAGCCACATCCTGTATGTAGGTGCTGCCTGCGCTATCCAGTGTCTCAAGATAATTAAACGGGCCTGAAAGAGCGCCCGAGCGGCGGCCTCTCTCAGAAACCTATCCTCCACTATCGACTCCAGTATCCCAAGAATACAGTGTCTGGGATCCCTAGGGATGTCCACCCCCAGAGCCCCATTAATGGCAGATATCACCGTGGACCAGTACCTGTGCAACTTTGGACATCTCCACAACAAGTGAATCAAGTCCCCTTTCTCTCTCTGGCATCGTCCACAGAGGTCATCGTCGCGAAGACCCATAGCATGAAACTTCAGGGGGGTGTGATGCACTCTAAGTAGGATGTACAGCTGCGACACCTGGTGGGAGACGTTGAGAGAGCAGCTATGAACTGCCTCCAAGGCCTCCTCCCACAGTTCCCCCGGGATCTCCCCCACGTCCTCGCTCCAACGGTCACAAGCCGGGCTCGGGTATTTTTCCAAAAACGAACCCAGAAGAGAGGCGTAGCAGCCAGATATGAAGCCTTTGGTGTCCGTATATTGTTGCATAAGGAAGAAAACAGGAGTCAGGGACAGGAAGAGCTGTCCCCGGGCTGCCTGCACCCCCATCGCGTGTCGCAATTGAAAGTAATAAAACCGCATACTGTCCGGCAGCGAGAATCGCTCCTTAAGCTGCTCAAAAGTCAGGAGGGACCCCTCCCGCAAAACATGCGTAAGGTGAGTCACCCCGTATACTCGCCACCTATCTGCCTGGTCCAACTTACATAATTCAGGATAAGTCTTATTGTCCCAAATCGGACTGAAATTAGTGTAGCCCATGGCTCCCTGAAGTTGTTTAGTTTTGTCCCATATTTTTTGTAATAATCTATATGTCGGGAAACGGTTGTTGGGTTTAGTAAAAAGCTGCGCCTCAAGACCTTCCGGCACCCCACGCGCACCTGCAAACCACTGCATAACCCCCAGTGCTGCGCCATTATGCGTCCTGGACACCGCCCCCACCAGATGCTGCAACTGGGAGGACAGATCGTACAACCACGGATTGGGAAGAGCGAGGCCCCCCCCTTCGCGAGGTTTCTGTAATTGCTCCAAATGTACTCTAGCTGCCTTACCCCTCCACAGAAGGGTTCGGAATAGAGTATTAACTATGCGAAAGGTGTGCAGTGGAACTACAGCAGGAGAATTATGGAGGAAATATAATAATTGCGGCATCAATACCATCTTTATAAGGTTAACCCTACCGGCTAGTGAAAGCCAGAGTTTGTTCCAAGTCCTGATTTTATCACAGAATCTGGTGAGAAGGGGACTAATATTAAGTGAGCCATACTGGGTTGGATCCGCAGAAACCACGACTCCCAGATATTTAAACTGCTGGACCACGGGGACCGGACAGTGGGGACCCGGGGAAGGGGCAACCTCCCCGTCTAACTGCAGAAGGGCCGATTTGGACCAGTTTATAGTGAGTCCGGAAAAACGACCAAACTCAGTAATAACCGCCATAACAGTGCTCAGGGAAACATCAGTATCTCCCAACGTCAGGAGCATATCGTCCGCGTAGAGCAGGACTTTATCCTGATAGGGACCATAGCGGAACCCCACGATGGACTGCTGGGCCCTAATGCGCGCTGCAAGGGGCTCTATCGCTATGGCAAACAATAGGGGTGACAGCGGACACCCCTGCCTCGTCCCTCTTCCCAGAGAAAAGCATGCAGAGACCCTACCTCCCTCCCTAATGGAAGCCGTCGGTTGATAGTACAATAACTTCACCCAGGACAGGAAAATAGGGCCAAAACCAAAGGATTCCATGGTCGCCCAGAGGTATCGCCACTCAACGCTGTCAAATGCCTTGTTGGCATCCAGGGACAGCAGCGCCCTCTCCCCCGCGTTATCCGCCAGCGTCTGAATCGCAACAAACAGGCGACGCAGGTTAAGGGCCGTAGATCTATTGGGCATAAATCCCGCCTGGTCTTCATGTATGATGTGTGTTATAACCTTGTTAACTCTACGTGCCAAAACTTTAGCCAGTAACTGTAACGTTCCTTGCGTTTCTTATAAGGTGTGGATTTTCAGCTGCAGAAGTAGTTCCACGTCAGAAGTCATGTAGGACAGTGGTTCTCAATTCCGGTCCTCGGGACCCACTAACAGGCCAGATTTTAAGTATTACCTTGGGGGATGCAGACTAGAATACTGCAATCACTGAGCAGCAAATGAGATCACCTGTGATGTAATTTAGTTATCTTGCAAACCTGGCCTGTTGGTGGGTCCCGAGGACCGGAATTGAGAACCACTGATGTAGGAGATATGCTGAGATACCAATCCCAACCTCAATGACTCATCATGTATGGAAGGTCTTATTTCAGCAAGTAAATACACACAGTAATTAAGCTGGTTCCTAGTGTGACTTTATATACATGTGGTAAGACAATGATAAAAGGTCTTAGGGATAGGTTTGAGTGGAAGTGGTAGGTGACAGACACTTGAGGTGAGACAGTGCAGATGGATGCAGGAAGGGTTAGCGATCATGTATGATAACAGATGACAGAGTAGCAGGTGCATACAGGAGAGATCAACCCAGTGCAGGAAATAGTAGCAGTAGCCTCAAGAGCTAGCAATCTAGTTATGCAGATGTAAAAGACAGTCCTTGCTATGCAGAGCTAAATAGTGTAAGCCTAGTACAAGTCTATAGAGATTTCCCCTGTGGGGTACTTAGCACTAATAGCGATAGCCGAAGGATCGCTCAGGAGATGCGGATGATCCAGTAGCAGGATGCAGGGATCAGCGCAGCGAGGTTCGTCAGCGAGGAGAGCTTGCAAGCATGGAAGCTTCAAGCAAGATTAATATCCAGGTACTGGTGTTTGAACGAACACATGTGAGTGAGAACCGACGCCCTAAATAGCCATCTAGTCCGACGCTGGGTGATGACAGCTTCAGCCTTAAAGGGAAACACACCTATATGTGTTTCTTCTGTCTAGGTAGATGGAAATCACCCGGAATAAATGTGATAGGAGGCACTGAGAGTGCCAGAACCTTACATTACCCCCCCCCTTAAGGCCGGCTCCGGAAGGCCTCTAAGGCTGGTTGTTGATATAAGAATCACATGAGACTGGTTGCCGATGCGAAAATAGGAAGGAAAAAAAAAAAAATTTCTCTTTTTTCTTTTTTTTTTTTTTTTTGTTGCCGATATGAGAATTGGAATGAAAAAAAAAATCAGGTAATACTGGTTGCCGATACGAGAATCGGATAAGACTGGTCTCCGATATGAAAATCGGAAAAAAAAAAAAATGGTTGCCGATATGAGAATCGGATCAGGTTGGTAACCGATCTGAGAATCGGATCCCTTGTTGCCGATATGAAAATCGGATCAGGTTGGTAGCCGATGAGAATCGGATCCCTCGTTGCCGATATAAAAATAGGATCAGGTTGGTAACCGATGAGAATCGGATCACTTGTTGTTAGGGTGTCTGCTACATGGACCCCTCACTAGAATCGGACGCATAACCATCCGAAGTAATCCTAGTAGACCTAGCAACCAATGCTTCTTCAAACATCCTCAGATCCTTCCTACATACCACCGTGCCATTAGAAGCACGTACGCAGTCAGGTGCAAGAATCTCTGTATTTTCATCGGAAGCCAGAAATGTGCTTGCAAAAATAGGAGTATCCTCAGGAGGTGGTACAGGAGGGTTTTTTGAACGTGGTATAAAGTTCACTGGAGTTGAAGGAATATCTATTCCAATATTTGTTAATTTCTGGGTGTCCTTCACTGATATAGAACGGGGACAGGGCTGGCAACAGCCTTGATAATTTCCAGGCTGTTTTTCAGGGAAGACCCTTCGGATTCGCCTGGCCTCCATTGGGAGAGCCTTAGGCCTATGGGGTCTGGTTGGGCAGAATGTAATGAAATGTCCCCCTTCACCACAATAAAAACAAAGGCCACAGATTCTCCTGTGATCTCTTTTTTCTTGTGAGGACAACCTAGCATGTATGGCACCAATCTCCATAGGCTCCTCATCCATCTCTGTAGGATCAGGGTCCAAATGGGATGTGTCAGAGTGACAAGGTCGACTGTTTGAGGCAGGCTCGGACCATGACCAGGCAGGATCACCATATCTACTAGGTCTCCTTTTTTCCTTAGGTAGCCGGGGTCTGTGGTTACCTGGAGCGGGTTTAGGAGTGGGGTCAATAGCTGAATTCTGAGAAGAACTGGATAATGGCATTTCCATTTTTTCAGACTTCCTTTCTCGTAGTCTTCTATCTATGGTGATACTGAGTTGTATCAATGTATCCAGGGTTTTTGGCATCTCTGCTCGGGCGAGCTCGTCCTTGACGGCTTCTGATAGGCCAAGCCTAAATTGGGTTTTCAGAGATGCATCATTCCATCCTGAATCAAGGGTCCATCTCTTGAATTCTGCGACAAAGTCTTCTACAGGCCTTTTTCCTTGTTTCAAGGATCTTAACTGAAGATCGGCAGTACTCTGCCTATTGGGGTCATCATATAAGCTAGTGAGCTCTGCCAGGAACAAGGCATAGGAGTTGAGAAGCTGGTGGTTTTTTTCAAAAAGAGAATCTGCCCAGGCTCGAGGATCGCCTGATAGGTAAGAAATAATAGTACAAACCTTAATGTGATCAGTAAGGTAGGTACGAGGTTTTAGCAAAAAAAGTAACTCACATGCGTTTTTAAATTCGCGAAATTTTTTGCGATCGCCTGTAAATACCAAAGGGGGATTTATCTTGGGTCCAGGAGACTGAGCAGAGGTAAGTTGTGTCAGTCTAATTACCTGCTGCGACAGAGCCTGATTGTCGTTTTTCAATTCAGCAAGTGCGTGTATTAACGCAGATACTTGCTGTTTTAATTGTGTCACCTGAGTGGCTACTTCTGCTGAATCCATTTTTTGGGTTCGTTCAATCTGTAACGTTCCTTGCGTTTCTTATAAGGTGTGGATTTTCAGCTGCAGAAGTAGTTCCACGTCAGTAGTCATGTAGGAGATATGCTGAGATACCAATCCCAACCTCAATGACTCATCATGTATGGAAGGTCTTATTTCAGCAAGTAAATACACACAGTAATTAAGCTGGTTCCTAGTGTGACTTTATATACATGTGGTAAGACAATGATAAAGGTCTTAGGGATAGGTTTGAGTGGAAGTGGTAGGTGACAGACACTTGAGGTGAGACAGTGCAGATGGATGCAGAAAGGGTTAGCGATCATGTATGATAACAGATGACAGAGTAGCAGGTGCATACAGGAGAGATCAACCCAGTGCAGGAAATAGTAGCAGTAGCCTCAAGAGCTAGCAATCTAGTTATGCAGATGTAAAAGACAGTCCTTGCTATGCAGAGCTAAATAGTGTAAGCCTAGTACAAGTCTATAGAGATTTCCCCTGTGGGGTACTTAGCACTAATAGCGATAGCCGAAGGATCGCTCAGGAGATGCGGATGATCCAGTAGCAGGATGCAGGGATCAGCGCAGCGAGGTTCCTCAGCGAGGAGAGCTTGCAAGCATGGAAGCTTCAAGCAAGATTAATATCCAGGTACTGGTGTTTGAACGAACACATGTGAGTGAGAACCGACGCCCTAAATAGCCATCTAGTCCGACGCTGGGTGATGACAGCTTCAGCCTTAAAGGGAAACACACCTATATGTGTTTCTTCTGTCTAGGTAGATGGAAATCACCCGGAATAAATGTGATAGGAGGCACTGAGAGTGTCAGTAACTTGACATCTGTTTGGAGCAAGGAGATGGGTCTGTAGGATCCCGGGTCCGTGGGGGGTTTATCTGGTTTAAGCAGTAATATGATGCTCGCCCTTGTCATAGACTCCGGAAGAGTCCCCACCTCCCTGGCCCTCTTAAACACCTCTAATAATTTCGGTAACAACAACCCAGAATAGTTTTGATAGATTTCAGCAGGAAGCCCATCATCCCTGGGAGCCTTAGATCCCGGAAAGAGGGCCACCGCTTCTAGCAACTCCTGTTCTGTAATCGGCGCTTCGAGCTGCATCCGTTGTTCCTCCGTCAACTGCGGTAGAGGAGTGGCACCTAAATATTCCTGCAGCTCTTCCGGACTGTAATTAGCCAGCGAGGCGTACAGGTCCTTGTAAAATCTCACCAGTTCAGTCATAATTGTATCCTGCGTATTAACCAAAGCTCCCCCAGGCAGGCGGAGAGCCCCTAAGGGAGGAACCGAGGGGCGTGCCCCCACCATTCTCGACAACATGCGGCCCGTCCTTTCCCCCTCCTCATAAAATGCTGTTTTGGCAAAAAAACGCTTTTTGTCCGCCTTGGATCGAACTTCCCCAACCCACACCGACTGAGCCGAGAGCCATGCCGCCCTTGTATCATCAGTGGGATTGAGCAAGTATTCCTGCTCCAGCCGCTGTGCGCACTGGGAGAGTTGTTCCTCAAAACATTTAGACCTGTTCTGGACCTTCTTGACATTAGCTATAAGAATCCCACGGAGAAAACACTTAAAGGCCTCCCACCTCAGGAGCACATCCCCGAATCGTTCATGCTCCTCAAAAAAGCCGGTAATGGCAGCTGGAATGTCATTATCCGGCGGAAACAGTTTCAGCCAGAAGGCATTCAAACGCCAGGGAGCTCTACGTAAGTCCACCAGAGGGCGAACCTGTAGTCTGACCACCAACGGGGAGTGATCCGAGATTCCCCTACGGGCATACTCAATGTCCTCCACCATTGCAAGAGCCTCCCTATTTCCAACACATAAATCTATACGAGACAATGTAGAGTGTGTTTTGGAGAAACAGGAAAACTGCACCGCGTCAGGGTTTTTAAGGCGCCACGCCTCTGACCAATCCACCTCCGCCAGAAAGCGGGAAAGAGCTGTGCCTCTTGCCACACCCACGAGGGAAGGTGGAGGGTGTCTGTCCCTGGCGGGGTCCAGCACCCCATTGAAATCCCCTATAATAAACAGTGGCAAACCGACTTTGTCCATAGTAAATTGGAGGAGCTCCCTGAGCACCCCAGAAGAAAAAGGAGGTGGAATGTACACTATTGCTAAAACACACATAACTTGAAAAAGCATACAATGTATGAATACATACCTCCCCTCAGAGTCCACCTGGACCCCCAATTCCCGAAAGACCAGCGACCCATGAATCAGCACACTGACCCCCCGGGAATATGTGGAGTGGGTGGAGTGATATCCCCAACCCACCCATGAGTACCGAAGACAACCAACAGAGTCCCCCACCAGATGAGTCTCTTGTAAAGCAATTATGGCTGGGTGATACTTATGTAACTGATTGGCTACCATAGCCCGCTTGAGCGGGCAGCCCAAGCCGCGGACGTTCCAAGAGACTACCGGTACCCCCGCCATAAGGAAAAATAATAGAAGTACAGGGGTGGAGACCGAGGGCCCCCGTCAAAGTGGCCAAGGCCCAAACAGAAAAGATCCCCTGAGGGCTGCCGGTGTGGAGACATGGTATCCTGACAGTGTCCAGAAAAACGTGTGGTGCGAATCTTCCCAAAAACAAAACAGATGTCATATGAACTAGAACTCAGTAAGTCAAGGCACAACGGCACCCTGACAACAAACTGTCTGAAGACAGGCGATCCACTCCAGACGGACCCGGCTGCGGCCCAACCGTCCAGAAGGGACCTACCCGGCCAACATGCACAACGGTGCAAACACAAAAATAGGCCCCAGAACAGAGCCGTGTAGAAATACTTCATTGTTCGTCAACACTTGCCATAGTTGGAGCTGTAGATTCCAAACCAAAAATGGTAAACGACCCCGGCCGGGTCAAGAGCA
Organism: Pelophylax lessonae; assembly: GCF_965119305.1. Classification (NCBI taxonomy): domain Eukaryota; kingdom Metazoa; phylum Chordata; class Amphibia; order Anura; family Ranidae; genus Pelophylax; species Pelophylax lessonae. Next base: position 389,302,965 of record NC_138771.1, read on the forward strand.
AACAGCGTGCTAGCGCACTTGCAAAATGTAGAATGGCTCCCGTTCAGAAAAATCCGGTCACTGAGGAAGTCCTGGTCACTCTCCATGCTCATTCCTGTTCCTCCAGCCAATTCACCGCGTCCGCTGCAGTGTCAAAGAAATGCGCCCTGCCTTCCGCCGTGACCCTCAAGCGTGCAGGGTACAGCATAGCATACACCAGGCCAACTCGACGGAGTCTCTTCTTCACGTCAATGAATTTAGCTCTTTGTTTTTGTACATCCGCCGAAAAGTCTGGGTAGAAGGACACTCTGGCTCCATTATATCTGATATCAGCTTTTTCACGAGCAAGGCGGAGCACCTTCTCCCTGTCCCTGTAGTGTAAGATCTTGGCGAGCATGGGCCTGGGAGCATTACCAGGTAGCGCCCTAGTGGGAACACGGTGTGCACGTTCCACCGCGTACAGAGAGGAGAATGACTCACGCCCGAAGATCTCACAGAGCCATTTTTCTACAAAGTCCGTGGGGTCCCTGCCCTCCACCTTCTCCGGGAGCCCCACTATACGAACATTATTTCTGCGCAGGCGGTTCTCAATATCGTCCGTCTTGTTCTTGTTGGCCTGGGCTTGCCTGGCCGTTTCCCTGGATTCCGTAATTAATGTGGGCATCTGGTCTTCCAAGTCGCAAATGCGACTTTCGACAGCTGTGGTGCGTTCCCGCATTTTTTGTAAATCCTGGCGCAAAAGGGCCACTTCCTCCGTGAGACCCCCCAGTCTGTCCTTGACAGTGTTCACGGAAGCGGTGCATCTCTGTACAGCCAGGAGAATGTGTCCTAAGGTGGGCTGAGTCCCCTCCAGCATGCCCCCTTCCAGCTCAGCGCTACACTCGGGCTGTTCAGGTGGTTCCAAAGCCCCCAGGCCCTGCTGAAAGTCCCCGAGGGCCTGTGCTTCTGTCGGGGACACAGACTCCACATCACTGGGGCCCGGGATGTCACACAGCTTTTTTGCATACAGCAGGATGTCACCATCACTGTCCTTTCCCCCCGTGCGCGCTGTTTTGGGCTTTGTACCTATGTCTTTCTGCCTGTCGGGGCCCCGGGATGAGTGCTGCGGAGTCCCCACGCCGGCACCATCCTGACTGGCCGAGCCAGGGACAGGGCCATCCTTCAGTTTGCTCCCACGGGTCATAGCAGCACCCGATCGGGACATGTATGGTATAAACAGGGAGGGCCCAAAATAAGGATCAGTCTAGGGTGAATAGCGGGCAAAGGATGGGGTACAGCCGCTTACCAGGTCCACGTCCGCTGAGGCTCCGCCGCGATCAGCCGCCCGCTGCAGGAAAGGCCGAGGCTTCGGCCTGTAACTAGGCCCCGATCCGGATCTCCGTTCTTCGCGGTCCCCCGCAAAAACTATCGTCAGGATTGCGTGGCAGGCAGGTAGGAGAGCCTCAGGGAGGCGAGCTGGGGCCCGATGGTGTGAGGCAGAGGCAGGATGGCGGTCCGGCGGAGCGGAGCGAAGCTGCGATCGGCCGCCCGCCGCAGGAAAGGCCGCGGCTTCGGCCTGTAACTAGGCCCCGATCCGAATCTTCGTTTTTCGCGGTCCCCCGCAAAAACTACAGGCAGGATCGTGCGGCAGGCAGGGAAGAGAGCCTTAGGGAGGCGAGCTGGTGCCCGATGGCGTGAGGCAGAGGCAGGATGGCAAGGGATGGTGGTCCGGCGGAGCGGAGCTCTCGCCACGGTCCAGGACTGCAGGTAAGCAGGAGCAAGAGGCAGCTGAAGGCTCAGAGGGATCCCCTGAGAAAGATCAGACCACAAATTAAGGGAATCCGGCCGGGCAAAGGATAATATTAAAGGATTAATGTCGGGAGCTCCGTGAGCTATGTCTTCTCACATGCCCGGTCGGCCACGCCCCCCCCCCAACAAAGGGTTTTTTTAGTAAACATTTTATATTTTTTTTCAAAAAATTTTTTTTTTTAACTAAACTTTTTTTGATATTTTTGTTTAAAACATTTTTTTTTTATTTTTTTCCTTTTTTTTGTGAAGAACGAGTCAAAGACGTGACATTACGCACAAATGGCTCCTTAGGGTCCGGATCCACCCCACACAGCTGCTCCAAATACAGTATTCGGTCTACACACCACTTTAAATACTCCAGCATTACCTCGCTGGTGAGGTGGGTGTGCCCTGGGTAGAAAAAGACATGACAATTAGTTTTATGCAAAATTATCCTAACAAGGACTGTAATTAATGTGCCTCAACAAATATGCTTAGGAGTCTATTGTTTGGCTTTTATGAACACTCTGAAGCAAATATGCAAAATTGCGGTTTTAAACCTTGAACTCAAACTTTCAACTCAAATTGTTCAAAACGTTACATAAGATGGCTTGGAATGTTAGTAGCAGTTCCACCAAAGCTAAGTAAAAGGCTTTTCTGCATGTAAACACAAGCAATCCTTTTGAAGAATGTAAGGTGTTTTGTGTTCAATTGGTCAACACGATACATGTGCACACATTTATCTCTATCACCATTGGAATCTGTGGAGCGTTCTCTCTCCCTCTTACTGTCTATAGTGTGAACCTGACACATAGTAGAGACTCACCCTTTGGAATTATGAGGGACAGTTCTGGCCGGAGTAGATATGTCTGCTCCCCTGATCTCCTTTCCGCCATCCCAGCTGTGTTAAGAGAGAATAAAAAGTTTCTCAACAAATGGACTCACGCTAACTGTAGGTTACGCAGTCATGAAAACGCTCTAACACCCACTCCTTACCCCTCCACACTTCCCTGAAAGTTTGATTTAGACATTGATACGGTGGTGATGCAGGCGTCATTCTTCTGGGTGAAGCTTGTAGCGTTAAGGATACGTACTCCCTGCTTTTGTGCTGATTGTGTTTCTCTGATGTTTTTTGTGCCTCAGCCCTGCCTGTTCTAAGTGTTGGTAACATATCATTTTTGGAGGGCTGTGGAAAACTAATCAGGTTAGACTTACCCTCTCTAGCTTTTTGGGGATGAGAGAAATCACGATCCTCCTTTTTACATGGCCCCTGTACACACCTCTAGGCACCTCCCTCCTGTTGGTTGACCCCACAGCAGGCAGCTTGCTATGGAGGCACATGAGATGAAGCCAAGCACCCTGTGCCTGTTCAGGCACTAGGCTGTGAGCCAGCCTTGCCCCCCTCCCTTCCGATGGTCTCAATGATTAGGAGTGACAGCATCAGGAGGCAATATTGGCATGCTGTCACCTCAGTTAAGGAGGAGGGGGGAGTCTGTTCCAGACAAGTATTTGTGCAAAATTTTGGACAGTAAGAAAATGGTCCCAGTAAGTCTTAGGGGGAATATGCACACCTATCACTTGGAACACTAATGCATAGAATGCATTCACATAAAGAACCTGCTGCCTTTAGAACAACTTGAAGCCTGATCGGGGACATACACAGTTAGCATTTCTCCACTTACTAAGTAGACACATTACTGCAAAAGCACACAACTTACCATCAACAAGGTTTGGTTGGCCCCCAGAACTTGATGGGACTGCCGGCTCAGGAGAAACTGCACAAAAAGAACACAAATTGTGAACTGGAATGTGGTACATTACCGAGGAAGAGTATTTATGAAAGATTGATAAACACGCATTTTCAGTGTTGACTAAATCCGGACATGAGTAAATTAACATGGCCCCCAAATATTTCTAAGTACAAAGCACACCATTTCCAATGTAGAGAAACTAACACCAATTTAGAATAGGGTGGCTTGAGAAAACTTAAAAATAATAACATGTCCTGTAATGCTCCCCAAAACCACCTTTCAAACATGAAGGTTAAGCAAGAGTGTTTCATGACCAACCTTCCTGTCACATATAGCAAAACTGCACTTGCTTTGACTCCAACTTAGATTATCCTAGATACACATCATCCTAGCACACACAATACATGTGATAATCTAATTTTATGTACTTACAGACTAGTTCAGGGGAGCCACAAACATCATCCGGCTCCACCCCTGGAGTGGGGGAGGATGGGGGAGACCCTTCATGGGGGGATGGTGTCGTATCTCCTAGAAACACAAAGACACGAATACAATCCTTGAACAAAAGCTATTTGATAAAGGCACACAGAAAGTAGTTGGGAAACATTGAAGGTAGTAGTTACAGTGGACTGGGTAAGCAGCGGCCCCTCTTCCCCAGTCCTCCACAACAAACATCCTCAATGTCAGCTGCTACATAACCCCAATGTCAAAATATATATATTACAGCCCTTATATTTCCCAGGACACATTGAACACACAAACACATGTAGAATACTTACTTCCCATTTGAGGAGAGCCCAGGTCCTCATCACTGGGTGTCAAATCGGCCTCTTCTTGGGCACCAATGTCCTCCTGCCCCAGATCCTGGCGACTTGGCCCTGCCTGAGGCTCCTCTGTTGCTGAAGCGACATCAACCACAAAAGAAAACAAAACAAACAATCATTCCTCCAAGTTAGACCTAATACACAACACACCAGCACATCCACATTACTTACAGTGGGCCTGAGAAGGCTGAGCCTCCACATCCTCATCACTGGTTTCTAAAAAAAACAAAAAATCATTATATATTATTTATGGACACAAATAGGCAGTAACCTCTCATCATGCTAGCACCATACTCAATGCCCCTACAATTCAGAACATAGAAGCGCACTTACACCAATGAGATGCATTGACCATGTTTTAAAACAGGAGGGCACCATGCAAATTAGGCGGTCGCTTAAGGCCTGTGGCGGAGCAACAACATTTAGAAGGGTGCAGTCAGGGAAATCGCCCAAGTAAAAGATTGCTTTCAATCCTCGGATCTGAAAGTTGCAGCAGTGTGCTGCAGTCCCTTCACTGCGTCTGCCAGGTGTCTGTTGTCCGCTGACACTTACCCCTCCTTCTCTGACTGGGGATTGGCCGTCTGATCATGTTATCCTAAGATGTTGAGGAATCGGTAGGTGTGTACCTGCACCAGTAGGAAGTGACTGCCCGGTCAACTCACCTGGACCCGGAACATACAGGTAACCAGGCCCAGACTTGATATTTTGCAGGCTGGTCATAGATTTGTGGTGTCTACTATGCAAAGGGGGTGAGTAGCCCCAGGGAAGTTGGAAGAGTCCGAAAATGGTTGTTGGAGAAGAAGGCCCTGGGTGGCTGGGGGACAAGGAGAGGGCCCCTGGGTGTTTTCTAGAGGAGGAAAGACCCCCAATGACGCCAGAGTCAATTGCCAGGGAAGAGAGTGGAGCTGAGCAAGTCCTGCATATCTGACCTGAAAGCCAAACATGGTGTAGATGGAGCCCTTTGCCCTACACAATGACAGCACCCGAGGTGGAAGGTGAGTGGTAGCGGGTCTTTGACATTATATAGCATATGGACTCTGTCCATTATTGGTAGTTTTGTTTGGAGTTGTCCTTTAGATGTTTAACTATGTTGTTTTTGCCCCGAGCTGTGAGGGACTGAGGTATGACAGCCCACTATGCTGAGACTTATAGTGCCCTAGAATGTTGAGGACTGAGGAATCCTTAGTCCCTAACAGAGGGCACTACAAGTCTTAGCATAGCAGGCAGTAGTTCCTCAGTCCCCTACAGAGAGCAGTACAAGTGGATAAATAAATCCGCGCTAAGGATATCAAGGGATTGTAACAATATATGCACAAATAAGCTGCAGCCTCCCTTAAACTATAGCCAAAGGCTATAAAGAGATAAATAAAATGGAAGGTGATGGCGCTGCTTATTTAATAAAGTGCAAATAAATATAAGATGCTAAAGTATAAATATGATTGAGGAATAAGTTAATAGATAAAAGATGCGGAGGTGAAAAACCAAGTAAAAAGATCAAACGTATAGTGTTATAAGGGATATCTAAAAATAAAAAAATATATAAAAATATATAAAAATATTCCAAAGGTATATGAGAGAAACAACCACCAGAGGGCGTAATAAATGGCAAAGTGTGACAATAAATATGCTTGTGTATATGCAAAAATAAATTAAACAATGTGAATAAATGACAATGCTAAATAAATAAATAAAATTTATACAAGGTGTTAATTCCACAAGTGATAATATAAATAATAGTGAATAGATAAGTAAATAAATAGGTGATAAATGTGCGGGAAACTATTATGCACGGGATGGGTGTGCAAAACAACAGTTGATATACAGTGCAACAAAAAGTGATAACAATAAATATATCAAGGTGAATCAAAGATAAATGTGCCAAAAATAATTTTTTATATAAATATGCAGGTGAATATAAAGGTGCGGGAAGTCTATTTGTGCAACGTGCAAAAAATCAAAAAATTTAGTCCATAAAGTAATGGTGATAGCAAAAAATATATATAGGTGTACAGGATATCTTACGGTGACCCCCAAGGTGGGTGACTGGTGAGTGGCAAAGTGGCCCCTGGTAAAAAGACCTACTCACCAGATGTACCCACCCCACACAGGGGTATAGAGCGGGTACTGAAAAGGTATCTTTTAAACCTGGATCTGTGTAGTAGTTCCCTTCCTAGGGTAGATGTGTTATGGAGTCCGGAGTGTCCTGAGTGGGGTCCGGTAGTGAATTGTGGTATCCAAAGTCTCGTGGGTAAATCAAGTGTGGCCACTCAAGGGTATATGGATGGAGGAAAAAAAGGAGCTCGATAGTGTATTATCGTTATGCTAGAAAGTTTATTGTAAATTACAGCAGCAAAATGGGTACTCACATATACAATGTGGGAAAACAGCGAGGTATCAGCGTCCCGGAACGCAATGCGTTCCAACCAGAGACCGGAACCGGAAGTGACGTGACGGCGCTGTACGCGTTTCGTCATGTGACGTCTTCTGCAGCGTCCTATCACTTCCAGCGTAGGCCCTTTTGTACATGGTGGTTGCTAGGCAACAAAGTAGGCGGAAATCAACAAAGGAAGAATGATGCCGTGGGTCGTAGTATAGGGAACAGGGCGTAAGATAATCTTAGCCAAATAGAAATCAGATGGTAAGTATAAATAACAAAAACCCAGGCTAACCATTGTTGAATACTAATTAAATGAATATAAAATATAACAATATAAGAAATGTAATGCTCCGTGCCTAATAATTGAACCACCATGTATACATACAGGGAAGGATATCTCGTACATGTTATTAAAATATATACAACAATACTTTATTAACAAATAAGATTAAGAATATATTAAAATAAAAAAGTATTAAATTAAAATATATTACGCCATCTGGTGGATAGAATAAATAAATGAAGTACATTTGATTTAAGAACGTAGACATTGCGCCATCTGGTGGATAAATTGTTAATTGTATAAACTATTCATTTGATATAAAAAGTATATATACAATGTAAAGGTTATTAATGTTGTTACCATGAGTTTGTTAGTATGTGATTACTATCAATATATACCAATTTATGAAAAACATGATAGATAAAATATATAATTAAGGAGGACATCTGATTTAATATATGCTATATTGTAAAAAACATTATGGATAAAATTAGCATCAATATAAACTATTGTGTAGAAACCTTATTGGATAAAATTTTATGAATAAAAAATATTATGAATAAAAAATATATAATAATATTTTATAGGAGGATAGTACATCTAATGTGTGGAAAAATATATGTCTATTGATTAATAGAAGGATGTATCAAAATATATATAGAAAGATGTATATAAAAATAAAAAATATATATATATATAAAAATTAAGAAATGGAAGGTGAGATGACAATAGTGTGTATCGAACATTAGAATCCAGTATAATATATTAAGTTTAATACATATGAATATGAATACATAGAGTGTAAGAATGTAATAAATGTGAATATGAAAATTAATAAATGGGAAGTGATATAGTAAAAAATAATAAACAATAAAAATATGTGATTATAAAATATATTGTGATGATAGGATGGATACTATATTCATATATAAAAATTGATAGGAAAAGGATTAAAAATTAGAAATAAAACAGTTGAGGTCTATATCTAGGTTTAATCCCCTGGGCTGGAGTGTATTAAGCCGATATATCCAGCTGGTTTCATTTTTGGAAATTTTAATTCTTTTATTTTCACCTCTCCAGTGTCCTGTAATAGAGTCAATTCCAACAAATGTAAGTCCCCTGGGATCCTTGTTGTGTGCCTCTGCAAAGTGCCTAGAGAGGCTATGTTTCGGGAATCCCTTTCTTATGTTCTTGATGTGTTCTCTAATACGCACGAAAAGAGGTCTGGTGGTCCTACCGACATACTGAAGTCGGCATGGACACTCTACCAGGTAGGTCACATGGGTGGTCTGACATGTAATTAGTTTGTTAATCTTGAATTCCTCTCCACTCCATCTGGATTTAAAATATAACGTCTTTCTGGGTTGTTTATTCGTTGATTTGCAAGGTAAACATCTATTGCATCGAATAAACCCTTTTAAATCAGGAAACAGTTTCACTGGTTTGGGGGGATCAATAGCATTATGTACCAATTGATTGCGTAGATTAGGGGCTCTCCTATAGATAAACCTCGGTTGTCTAGGGAGTAATTTGGACAAGGTCTTGTCGGATTTTAGGATAGGCCAATATTTTTTCATAATCTTCTCTGTTTGTCTGAAATTTTGATGGAATCCCGTAATAAAAGCTAGCTCATTGGATTTTTTGTTGGGGACATTTTTCTTTTGTAGGAGTTCTTCCCTATTGATATTTAATGTTTTATCTCTTGTCATAATTAACTTTTGTCTGTCGTAACCCTTTTCCTCAAATCTTGTTATTAGAACATCCGTTTGTGATATATAATCTTCCACATTGTCACAATTTCTCCTGATCCTGACAAATTGGCTCTTTGGGATTCCTTCTTTCCATACAGGATGGTGACAGCTGTTAGTAGGTATGTATCCATTCCTATCTGTAGGTTTAAAATAGGTCCTACTTTTCAGTATATTGTTGTCTTTAAAAATATTAAGATCCAAATAATTTATTTGATTAAAACTCCAGTCTCCTGTGAACTTAATGCCATATGGATTCTCATTCATTTTTGAAAAGAAATTATTCAAAGATTCTTCAGTCCCTTCCCATAAAATGATAATATCGTCTATATATCTTCGGTAGAATGTTAATTCTGGTATATCCTGAGTGTAAATCATCTTTTCCTCTAACATGTCCATAAATAGGTTCGCTACGCTAGGTGCGTAGCGGGCTCCCATTGCAACTCCCTTTGTTTGTAGGAAATATTCATTTTTATGCCAAAAGAAGTTGCTACTCATGGTGAGTTTTAAACCATCCAGGATATATTTTATTTGTGTTTGTTTTAACTTGCTACGTTCGTGTAAGGCAATATCTACCGCTTTTAATCCATCACTTTGTTTGATGCTGGTATAAAGGGAATTAGCATCTATTGTAGCCAAGATACATCCTTCTGGTAATTGTACTTCTTTGAGTGCTTTAATCAACTCTGAACTATCTTTAAGGTAAGATTTCCCCATCTTTACAGCTGGTTGTAGGTATCCATCCAGATATTCGCCCAATCTAGAAAACAAGGAGTCCACCCCACTCACAATGGGTCTCCCCGGGGGTTTGACAGGGTCCTTATGTATTTTAGGCAAATAGTACAATACTGGGATCTTACTTGAATCAGGTATCAGGTATTGTGCTTCCTTTTTATCCAATATTCCTATTTCTTTGCCTTTGTTAATGAATTCTTTAAGTTTCTTCCTATATATCTTGGTTGGATTCCTTTTCAGTTTTTCATAGGTGCCTTCCACTCTTAATAGATTGTTCATTTCTTCTTCGTAGTCATTTTTGTTCAGAATTACTAATCCCCCTCCTTTATCTGCGGGTCGAATAATAATTCCTTTTCTGTCTTCTAGTTGTTTGATTGCAGATTTAACCTGATTGTACTTTTTATGTGGTTTTTTAATCTTCCTCAGGTCCTCCTCCACCATTTTCTTGAATGCGCTAATACATTCACCTCCAGGTACTTTTGGATTAAAAATTGAGTTATTTCTGAGACCTGAGTGTACAAAATTGGGGTCAGGAATAGTGGGTGTGTGTCCTTTTAGTTTAAAAAATTTCTTAATATTCAGTTTTCTTAAAAATTTGTGAAGATCAATAAAAATTTCAAAGGGGTCCGCATCTTTGGTGGGGGCGAATTTAAGGCCAAGATCTAAAAGCTGAAGTTCGTCATCATTAAAAACTATATCCGTGAGGTTAAAAATACCTTGCCCTAAAATTCTCGCCTTCGTTTTCTTCCTCCCACCTCTCTTACCCCTCTTACGTCTTCTTCTTCCCAATAATGGTTTTGTTGATTGGGTCTCATGTATCCTCCTGGGGGTGGTGGTCCCCTCCATTGATTCTGGTAGTCTCCTCCTCTGTATGTATTGGGTCTTCTGTCTTCGTGATAATTGTGGTTCCATCTCGTCTGTTGGTCTTGTGGTCCTCTCCATCTCGTTCCTCCTTGTGGCCTGTACCACCCTTGTTGTCTGTAAGAGGGTGGTGGTCTTCTTTGGTGACCTCCACGGAAAAAATCCCTTTGCATATTGTAGTTCGGTCTATCCCTATAATCTCTGCCTGGAGTATATGTGTCCATCCTGGCTAACGGAGAAAATCTGTTATGCATAGGTAAATTAAAATTTCTGTGATTGGGTGTATCATTTCTATTAAAATCTCTGGGTGGTGTACGTGTTCTTTCTTGTACTCTGGGTTGATTCCTGGGTGGTATGAGTCTATTTTCTTGGGTAGTAGGTATGGTGTCTTCTATGTCTCTATTGGGTCTAAAGGTGAAAACTTGTGGGGTCCTAGGAGCTGGAGTAGCTATAGATTCTTCGTATTCATCTTCATCTACTGATGTATCTCTGGACTCAAAAGCATTAGGAGTGGTAGGAATTTCCATTTCTTCTTCCGCTACTTGCCATTTGTACACTTTGGAACTTTTATAGTCAGTGACATCTCTGCTATACTTTTTTTGCTTTTTCTGTTGTATAGCCGAGTCATATTTTGCAATATATGTTTGGAGTTCTTTTTCTTTATCTTTATATTCCTTATGCAGTGAAAATGGAATGAGTGCCGTTTTCAGGTCTGTTATCTGTGTTTCAATATTCCTTAGTTTGGTCTGTCTCCTTTTGATAATGAGTGTAAGGAGATCTGTTTCGCACCGATTGAAGAATATATACCATTCTTCTGTTAAGGTAATATCATTAAGACCATCATTGGGGTTGACATCCCACCTTAGTCGTCTGGGGGTAATTTTATCTCTAATGTACATTTCTAAAGTGGAAATGTCCCACCAGACCCTAAGTTGTTTTTCAAGGGCATGTTTAAGTTGTTTGAAAAGCCCGTCCATGTCTTGTCTATTGGTTACTCTTTCCTGATTGAAAATATCCTCAATATTGATTTTCCGATTATTTATATATCCAAAGATATCCGAAGCTGCAGGATTAGCCATGACCCCTAAGGGTATGTAAGAATATGTGGATAAATAAATCCGCGCTAAGGATATCAAGGGATTGTAACAATATATGCACAAATAAGCTGCAGCCTCCCTTAAACTATAGCCAAAGGCTATAAAGAGATAAATAAAATGGAAGGTGATGGCGCTGCTTATTTAATAAAGTGCAAATAAATATAAGATGCTAAAGTATAAATATGATTGAGGAATAAGTTAATAGATAAAAGATGCGGAGGTGAAAAACCAAGTAAAAAGATCAAACGTATAGTGTTATAAGGGATATCTAAAAATAAAAAAATATATAAAAATATATAAAAATATTCCAAAGGTATATGAGAGAAACAACCACCAGAGGGCGTAATAAATGGCAAAGTGTGACAATAAATATGCTTGTGTATATGCAAAAATAAATTAAACAATGTGAATAAATGACAATGCTAAATAAATAAATAAAATTTATACAAGGTGTTAATTCCACAAGTGATAATATAAATAATAGTGAATAGATAAGTAAATAAATAGGTGATAAATGTGCGGGAAACTATTATGCACGGGATGGGTGTGCAAAACAACAGTTGATATACAGTGCAACAAAAAGTGATAACAATAAATATATCAAGGTGAATCAAAGATAAATGTGCCAAAAATAATTTTTTATATAAATATGCAGGTGAATATAAAGGTGCGGGAAGTCTATTTGTGCAACGTGCAAAAAATCAAAAAATTTAGTCCATAAAGTAATGGTGATAGCAAAAAATATATATAGGTGTACAGGATATCTTACGGTGACCCCCAAGGTGGGTGACTGGTGAGTGGCAAAGTGGCCCCTGGTAAAAAGACCTACTCACCAGATGTACCCACCCCACACAGGGGTATAGAGCGGGTACTGAAAAGGTATCTTTTAAACCTGGATCTGTGTAGTAGTTCCCTTCCTAGGGTAGATGTGTTATGGAGTCCGGAGTGTCCTGAGTGGGGTCCGGTAGTGAATTGTGGTATCCAAAGTCTCGTGGGTAAATCAAGTGTGGCCACTCAAGGGTATATGGATGGAGGAAAAAAAGGAGCTCGATAGTGTATTATCGTTATGCTAGAAAGTTTATTGTAAATTACAGCAGCAAAATGGGTACTCACATATACAATGTGGGAAAACAGCGAGGTATCAGCGTCCCGGAACGCAATGCGTTCCAACCAGAGACCGGAACCGGAAGTGACGTGACGGCGCTGTACGCGTTTCGTCATGTGACGTCTTCTGCAGCGTCCTATCACTTCCAGCGTAGGCCCTTTTGTACATGGTGGTTGCTAGGCAACAAAGTAGGCGGAAATCAACAAAGGAAGAATGATGCCGTGGGTCGTAGTATAGGGAACAGGGCGTAAGATAATCTTAGCCAAATAGAAATCAGATGGTAAGTATAAATAACAAAAACCCAGGCTAACCATTGTTGAATACTAATTAAATGAATATAAAATATAGCAATATAAGAAATGTAATGCTCCGTGCCTAATAATTGAACCACCATGTATACATACAGGGAAGGATATCTCGTACATGTTATTAAAATATATACAACAATACTTTATTAACAAATAAGATTAAGAATATATTAAAATAAAAAAGTATTAAATTAAAATATATTACGCCATCTGGTGGATAGAATAAATAAATGAAGTACATTTGATTTAAGAACGTAGACATTGCGCCATCTGGTGGATAAATTGTTAATTGTATAAACTATTCATTTGATATAAAAAGTATATATACGATGTAAAGGTTATTAATGTTGTTACCATGAGTTTGTTAGTATGTGATTACTATCAATATATAGGCACTTTGCAGAGGCACACAACAAGGATCCCAGGGGACTTACATTTGTTGGAATTGACTCTATTACAGGACACTGGAGAGGTGAAAATAAAAGAATTAAAATTTCCAAAAATGAAACCAGCTGGATATATCGGCTTAATACACTCCAGCCCAGGGGATTAAACCTAGATATAGACCTCAACTGTTTTATTTCTAATTTTTAATCCTTTTCCTATCAATTTTTATATATGAATATAGTATCCATCCTATCATCACAATATATTTTATAATCACATATTTTTATTGTTTATTATTTTTTACTATATCACTTCCCATTTATTAATTTTCATATTCACATTTATTACATTCTTACACTCTATGTATTCATATTCATATGTATTAAACTTAATATATTATACTGGATTCTAATGTTCGATACACACTATTGTCATCTCACCTTCCATTTCTTAATTTTTATATATATATATATTTTTTATTTTTATATACATCTTTCTATATATATTTTGATACATCCTTCTATTAATCAATAGACATATATTTTTCCACACATTAGATGTACTATCCTCCTATAAAATATTATTATATATTTTTTATTCATAATATTTTTTATTCATAAAATTTTATCCAATAAGGTTTCTACACAATAGTTTATATTGATGCTAATTTTATCCATAATGTTTTTTACAATATAGCATATATTAAATCAGATGTCCTCCTTAATTATATATTTTATCTTTCATAAATTGGTATATATTGATAGTAATCACATACTAACAAACTCATGGTAACAACATTAATAACCTTTACATCGTATATATACTTTTTATATCAAATGAATAGTTTATACAATTAACAATTTATCCACCAGATGGCGCAATGTCTACGTTCTTAAATCAAATGTACTTCATTTATTTATTCTATCCACCAGATGGCGTAATATATTTTAATTTAATACTTTTTTAATTTAATATATTCTTAATCTTATTTGTTAATAAAGTATTGTTGTATATATTTTAATAACATGTACGAGATATCCTTCCCTGTATGTATACATGGTGGTTCAATTATTAGGCACGGAGCATTACATTTCTTATATTGTTATATTTTATATTCATTTAATTAGTATTCAACAATGGTTAGCCTGGGTTTTTGTTATTTATACTTACCATCTGATTTCTATTTGGCTAAGATTATCTTACGCCCTGTTCCCTATACTACGACCCACGGCATCATTCTTCCTTTGTTGATTTCCGCCTACTTTGTTGCCTAGCAACCACCATGTACAAAAGGGCCTACGCTGGAAGTGATAGGACGCTGCAGAAGACGTCACATGACGAAACGCGTACAGCGCCGTCACGTCACTTCCGGTTCCGGTCTCTGGTTGGAACGCATTGCGTTCCGGGACGCTGATACCTCGCTGTTTTCCCACATTGTATATGTGAGTACCCATTTTGCTGCTGTAATTTACAATAAACTTTCTAGCATAACGATAATACACTATCGAGCTCCTTTTTTTCCTCCATCCATATACCCTTGAGTGGCCACACTTGATTTACCCACGAGACTTTGGATACCACAATTCACTACCGGACCCCACTCAGGACACTCCGGACTCCATAACACATCTACCCTAGGAAGGGAACTACTACACAGATCCAGGTTTAAAAGATACCTTTTCAGTACCCGCTCTATACCCCTGTGTGGGGTGGGTACATCTGGTGAGTAGGTCTTTTTACCAGGGGCCACTTTGCCACTCACCAGTCACCCACCTTGGGGGTCACCGTAAGATATCCTGTACACCTATATATATTTTTTGCTATCACCATTACTTTATGGACTAAATTTTTTGATTTTTTGCACGTTGCACAAATAGACTTCCCGCACCTTTATATTCACCTGCATATTTATATAAAAAATTATTTTTGGCACATTTATCTTTGATTCACCTTGATATATTTATTGTTATCACTTTTTGTTGCACTGTATATCAACTGTTGTTTTGCACACCCATCCCGTGCATAATAGTTTCCCGCACATTTATCACCTATTTATTTACTTATCTATTCACTATTATTTATATTATCACTTGTGGAATTAACACCTTGTATAAATTTTATTTATTTATTTAGCATTGTCATTTATTCACATTGTTTAATTTATTTTTGCATATACACAAGCATATTTATTGTCACACTTTGCCATTTATTACGCCCTCTGGTGGTTGTTTCTCTCATATACCTTTGGAATATTTTTATATATTTTTATATATTTTTTTATTTTTAGATATCCCTTATAACACTATACGTTTGATCTTTTTACTTGGTTTTTCACCTCCGCATCTTTTATCTATTAACTTATTCCTCAATCATATTTATACTTTAGCATCTTATATTTATTTGCACTTTATTAAATAAGCAGCGCCATCACCTTCCATTTTATTTATCTCTTTATAGCCTTTGGCTATAGTTTAAGGGAGGCTGCAGCTTATTTGTGCATATATTGTTACAATCCCTTGATATCCTTAGCGCGGATTTATTTATCCACATATTCTTACATACCCTTAGGGGTCATGGCTAATCCTGCAGCTTCGGATATCTTTGGATATATAAATAATCGGAAAATCAATATTGAGGATATTTTCAATCAGGAAAGAGTAACCAATAGACAAGACATGGACGGGCTTTTCAAACAACTTAAACATGCCCTTGAAAAACAACTTAGGGTCTGGTGGGACATTTCCACTTTAGAAATGTACATTAGAGATAAAATTACCCCCAGACGACTAAGGTGGGATGTCAACCCCAATGATGGTCTTAATGATATTACCTTAACAGAAGAATGGTATATATTCTTCAATCGGTGCGAAACAGATCTCCTTACACTCATTATCAAAAGGAGACAGACCAAACTAAGGAATATTGAAACACAGATAACAGACCTGAAAACGGCACTCATTCCATTTTCACTGCATAAGGAATATAAAGATAAAGAAAAAGAACTCCAAACATATATTGCAAAATATGACTCGGCTATACAACAGAAAAAGCAAAAAAAGTATAGCAGAGATGTCACTGACTATAAAAGTTCCAAAGTGTACAAATGGCAAGTAGCGGAAGAAGAAATGGAAATTCCTACCACTCCTAATGCTTTTGAGTCCAGAGATACATCAGTAGATGAAGATGAATACGAAGAATCTATAGCTACTCCAGCTCCTAGGACCCCACAAGTTTTCACCTTTAGACCCAATAGAGACATAGAAGACACCATACCTACTACCCAAGAAAATAGACTCATACCACCCAGGAATCAACCCAGAGTACAAGAAAGAACACGTACACCACCCAGAGATTTTAATAGAAATGATACACCCAATCACAGAAATTTTAATTTACCTATGCATAACAGATTTTCTCCGTTAGCCAGGATGGACACATATACTCCAGGCAGAGATTATAGGGATAGACCGAACTACAATATGCAAAGGGATTTTTTCCGTGGAGGTCACCAAAGAAGACCACCACCCTCTTACAGACAACAAGGGTGGTACAGGCCACAAGGAGGAACGAGATGGAGAGGACCACAAGACCAACAGACGAGATGGAACCACAATTATCACGAAGACAGAAGACCCAATACATACAGAGGAGGAGACTACCAGAATCAATGGAGGGGACCACCACCCCCAGGAGGATACATGAGACCCAATCAACAAAACCATTATTGGGAAGAAGAAGACGTAAGAGGGGTAAGAGAGGTGGGAGGAAGAAAACGAAGGCGAGAATTTTAGGGCAAGGTATTTTTAACCTCACGGATATAGTTTTTAATGATGACGAACTTCAGCTTTTAGATCTTGGCCTTAAATTCGCCCCCACCAAAGATGCGGACCCCTTTGAAATTTTTATTGATCTTCACAAATTTTTAAGAAAACTGAATATTAAGAAATTTTTTAAACTAAAAGGACACACACCCACTATTCCTGACCCCAATTTTGTACACTCAGGTCTCAGAAATAACTCAATTTTTAATCCAAAAGTACCTGGAGGTGAATGTATTAGCGCATTCAAGAAAATGGTGGAGGAGGACCTGAGGAAGATTAAAAAACCACATAAAAAGTACAATCAGGTTAAATCTGCAATCAAACAACTAGAAGACAGAAAAGGAATTATTATTCGACCCGCAGATAAAGGAGGGGGATTAGTAATTCTGAACAAAAATGACTACGAAGAAGAAATGAACAATCTATTAAGAGTGGAAGGCACCTATGAAAAACTGAAAAGGAATCCAACCAAGATATATAGGAAGAAACTTAAAGAATTCATTAACAAAGGCAAAGAAATAGGAATATTGGATAAAAAGGAAGCACAATACCTGATACCTGATTCAAGTAAGATCCCAGTATTGTACTATTTGCCTAAAATACATAAGGACCCTGTCAAACCCCCGGGGAGACCCATTGTGAGTGGGGTGGACTCCTTGTTTTCTAGATTGGGCGAATATCTGGATGGATACCTACAACCAGCTGTAAAGATGGGGAAATCTTACCTTAAAGATAGTTCAGAGTTGATTAAAGCACTCAAAGAAGTACAATTACCAGAAGGATGTATCTTGGCTACAATAGATGCTAATTCCCTTTATACCAGCATCAAACAAAGTGATGGATTAAAAGCGGTAGATATTGCCTTACACGAACGTAGCAAGTTAAAACAAACACAAATAAAATATATCCTGGATGGTTTAAAACTCACCATGAGTAGCAACTTCTTTTGGCATAAAAATGAATATTTCCTACAAACAAAGGGAGTTGCAATGGGAGCCCGCTACGCACCTAGCGTAGCGAACCTATTTATGGACATGTTAGAGGAAAAGATGATTTACACTCAGGATATACCAGAATTAACATTCTACCGAAGATATATAGACGATATTATCATTTTATGGGAAGGGACTGAAGAATCTTTGAATAATTTCTTTTCAAAAATGAATGAGAATCCATATGGCATTAAGTTCACAGGAGACTGGAGTTTTAATCAAATAAATTATTTGGATCTTAATATTTTTAAAGACAACAATATACTGAAAAGTAGGACCTATTTTAAACCTACAGATAGGAATGGATACATACCTACTAACAGCTGTCACCATCCTGTATGGAAAGAAGGAATCCCAAAGAGCCAATTTGTCAGGATCAGGAGAAATTGTGACAATGTGGAAGATTATATATCACAAACGGATGTTCTAATAACAAGATTTGAGGAAAAGGGTTACGACAGACAAAAGTTAATTATGACAAGAGATAAAACATTAAATATCAATAGGGAAGAACTCCTACAAAAGAAAAATGTCCCCAACAAAAAATCCAATGAGCTAGCTTTTATTACGGGATTCCATCAAAATTTCAGACAAACAGAGAAGATTATGAAAAAATATTGGCCTATCCTAAAATCCGACAAGACCTTGTCCAAATTACTCCCTAGACAACCGAGGTTTATCTATAGGAGAGCCCCTAATCTACGCAATCAATTGGTACATAATGCTATTGATCCCCCCAAACCAGTGAAACTGTTTCCTGATTTAAAAGGGTTTATTCGATGCAATAGATGTTTACCTTGCAAATCAACGAATAAACAACCCAGAAAGACGTTATATTTTAAATCCAGATGGAGTGGAGAGGAATTCAAGATTAACAAACTAATTACATGTCAGACCACCCATGTGACCTACCTGGTAGAGTGTCCATGCCGACTTCAGTATGTCGGTAGGACCACCAGACCTCTTTTCGTGCGTATTAGAGAACACATCAAGAACATAAGAAAGGGATTCCCGAAACATAGCCTCTCTAGGCACTTTGCAGAGGCACACAACAAGGATCCCAGGGGACTTACATTTGTTGGAATTGACTCTATTACAGGACACTGGAGAGGTGAAAATAAAAGAATTAAAATTTCCAAAAATGAAACCAGCTGGATATATCGGCTTAATACACTCCAGCCCAGGGGATTAAACCTAGATATAGACCTCAACTGTTTTATTTCTAATTTTTAATCCTTTTCCTATCAATTTTTATATATGAATATAGTATCCATCCTATCATCACAATATATTTTATAATCACATATTTTTATTGTTTATTATTTTTTACTATATCACTTCCCATTTATTAATTTTCATATTCACATTTATTACATTCTTACACTCTATGTATTCATATTCATATGTATTAAACTTAATATATTATACTGGATTCTAATGTTCGATACACACTATTGTCATCTCACCTTCCATTTCTTAATTTTTATATATATATATATATTTTATTTTTATATACATCTTTCTATATATATTTTGATACATCCTTCTATTAATCAATAGACATATATTTTTCCACACATTAGATGTACTATCCTCCTATAAAATATTATTATATATTTTTTATTCATAATATTTTTTATTCATAAAATTTTATCCAATAAGGTTTCTACACAATAGTTTATATTGATGCTAATTTTATCCATAATGTTTTTTACAATATAGCATATATTAAATCAGATGTCCTCCTTAATTATATATTTTATCTATCATGTTTTTCATAAATTGGTATATATTGATAGTAATCACATACTAACAAACTCATGGTAACAACATTAATAACCTTTACATCGTATATATACTTTTTATATCAAATGAATAGTTTATACAATTAACAATTTATCCACCAGATGGCGCAATGTCTACGTTCTTAAATCAAATGTACTTCGTTTATTTATTCTATCCACCAGATGGCGTAATATATTTTAATTTAATACTTTTTTATTTTAATATATTCTTAATCTTATTTGTTAATAAAGTATTGTTGTATATATTTTAATAACATGTACGAGATATCCTTCCCTGTATGTATACATGGTGGTTCAATTATTAGGCACGGAGCATTACATTTCTTATATTGTTATATTTTATATTCATTTAATTAGTATTCAACAATGGTTAGCCTGGGTTTTTGTTATTTATACTTACCATCTGATTTCTATTTGGCTAAGATTATCTTACGCCCTGTTCCCTATACTACGACCCACGGCATCATTCTTCCTTTGTTGATTTCCGCCTACTTTGTTGCCTAGCAACCACCATGTACAAAAGGGCCTACGCTGGAAGTGATAGGACGCTGCAGAAGACGTCACATGACGAAACGCGTACAGCGCCGTCACGTCACTTCCGGTTCCGGTCTCTGGTTGGAACGCATTGCGTTCCGGGACGCTGATACCTCGCTGTTTTCCCACATTGTATATGTGAGTACCCATTTTGCTGCTGTAATTTACAATAAACTTTCTAGCATAACGATAATACACTATCGAGCTCCTTTTTTTCCTCCATCCATATACCCTTGAGTGGCCACACTTGATTTACCCACGAGACTTTGGATACCACAATTCACTACCGGACCCCACTCAGGACACTCCGGACTCCATAACACATCTACCCTAGGAAGGGAACTACTACACAGATCCAGGTTTAAAAGATACCTTTTCAGTACCCGCTCTATACCCCTGTGTGGGGTGGGTACATCTGGTGAGTAGGTCTTTTTACCAGGGGCCACTTTGCCACTCACCAGTCACCCACCTTGGGGGTCACCGTAAGATATCCTGTACACCTATATATATTTTTTGCTATCACCATTACTTTATGGACTAAATTTTTTGATTTTTTGCACGTTGCACAAATAGACTTCCCGCACCTTTATATTCACCTGCATATTTATATAAAAAATTATTTTTGGCACATTTATCTTTGATTCACCTTGATATATTTATTGTTATCACTTTTTGTTGCACTGTATATCAACTGTTGTTTTGCACACCCATCCCGTGCATAATAGTTTCCCGCACATTTATCACCTATTTATTTACTTATCTATTCACTATTATTTATATTATCACTTGTGGAATTAACACCTTGTATAAATTTTATTTATTTATTTAGCATTGTCATTTATTCACATTGTTTAATTTATTTTTGCATATACACAAGCATATTTATTGTCACACTTTGCCATTTATTACGCCCTCTGGTGGTTGTTTCTCTCATATACCTTTGGAATATTTTTATATATTTTTATATATTTTTTTATTTTTAGAGAGCAGTACAAGTCCAAGCAGGTAGCCTTCTGCAGTGGGACTTGTTGTGCCCTTGACTGTGGTGGACTGAGGAAGGGAAGTGTAAGGGGGTCTCTGTAAGCTCAGATGTATGGGGGAGCTTTGGTGACCACAGAGTTCCCTTTTACACCAGAGTCCCCAGCTTCCCCCCTCAAATAATGCTTCCGTGAACTCTCCTTACATCAGAGTCTTCACACTTCCCTCTTACAATGTAGTAAGTCTGGAGACTCCGATGTAAAGGGGGCTCTTTAAAATGTGATTAGAGATTTGAAAATTCTACCATTTTTTTTTCTACTTACGATCCACAATTTCGAGCTGCTGAAACGGCTCGCTGTCTCGGAAGGCGTATTTAAGTGTGGCCGTCCTCCTCCTCCCCTTCTTCACCAAAAGCACAAGAGGGTGCCGGCCGTCCGCTTTGGCTAGAAGCAGAAGAGAAAAAAGAAACATAAAAAATACGAATGTACATATTAGTATTAAAGGTTGTGAAGAGACACTTGATGGAGGTAGGAAAGGTAGGAGCGAGAGGGAGGGGAGGGGGGGGGGGGGGTGTTGGTATTAGTGTTGTTGCATACCTAAACACATGTCCACCTACCCAAAAAATTGTAACCTATCTGGTCACATGTAATGTATATTTTTACTTACCGGAGATTTGCTCCACAGCCTTTTTCAGGAGCCTGGGTGAGCGCCTTTTGGCATCACTCCAGGCCCGCTGCAGATCCACCACCCGAGCCTGGAACATGAATCTCCGCCGCAGCCTCATCCGGACACGACACATCATCTTGTGCTTTTGGTGAAGATGCATATTGAGTTTATCATACCCCCAGAGGAGGAGGAGCTGTGGAAAGAGCAGTGTATGTTTGAGTCCAAGTATGTCCAAAATAGTACAGTCTTCAAAAAACATGCTAGGTCGTCTTTGAGATATTGTAGAACAAAGAATTCCATTTCTGGTGATACATATACATCGATGTCCAAATCTACCTCCATGACATAGGTTGCCCCACACTGGTGATTTCCTCTACATGATATTGCCATTTTCTCAATTGGCCTTTCATTACGCACCCAGGTCCGCCATCAGGGGGGGACAGCCAGTCACTGTATTTACAACCTTATTGCTGTCCATTTAGCAGGGTGAAAATAACTTTACACACATGTAGCATAGGTATCAACTTTTGTCACCATGTTAAAAGGACAGCAGTATGGGTAGCATTACAGTGACTGTTATTAGTCCAGGCTCACTAAACTAGACAATGCTTGGAAAAGCAAGCCATGCAGATTGCTTTTCAGGTCCCTTTTAACATGAGCTGTCTGATTGGGTGTGGCTGTTCATTTTTCACGCAGACCTGATAAGCCCCTCCATTCTCCTTTATGGAGTGTTATATGTAAATGGGATTGATTCATTTGAGATGCAGATTTAAACTATGTATGGCTAGGCTGAAGGTACCCAAGTTGATTGATCGATCACCTTGAGGACAACGTACAACCAGTCTGTCAGATTTGACACACACTTATCGCTAGCAGCTCTTGTAGCCACTAGCAATAATCACTGTGTTTTCCTGGCAGGGGCAGCACCGGGAGAACACAATGGCTCCGCAGGAGGGTTTCCCCTGTCTGTGTTGATGGTGGAAGCAAGGCAAAATGTTTTTCCTGCAAGCCACGGGACAAACAAATATAGTTTCTTTAATTAATCCATGATTTTGCCAAAATGTTAAAAAAAAGATGTTTGCTTTGTATATTCTTAAGTTTGCTACATAACTAGAACATGTAACAGTGTTATATCATTGCAGGAGATTTCCCCTCACTTCCTGTCTTGGTGTCACCAGGACAGGAAGTGAGGGGAAATCTCATGCAATGATATAACCCTATTAGAAATTTTATTTCCGTCTAAAAAGTATACATAAAGTAAGCACTTGGATTCCAAAGTGGCAAAATTATGGAGGAGTTCAAACCCCATAGTGTGATCGGGGAATCTGACGCTGTGCTCATACACTCCTCAATGTGTCTGTTCATTATGCTGTGCTGAATTATCCTGGATTCGCAATTCCTGCAAGAGTTGCACATGGTATGTGGGAGATGCGAATTTAATGTGGCAGAATTATCCACACAATCACACATAATCCTTTTTAAAGGTCCCCAGCAGAATTTGATGGCATAGTGGTTCACAGCAGTGCCATCAGATTCCAGTTAGATCTGTAACTTAACAAAGCAATGGGATCTGGGGGTGTATTTAACTTGCAATGGACACCCCCATTCATTATCATATGGCAGTGTGAGATGCGTGTGTTGGGAATGTGATCCATTAAGACAAGTGATTATACACTCATGTGTTTCGTTTAGAGGTGATTTGTTCAAGGCAATCCTTTGAAGACATGACCATTCCAGATTTTTGTGATCACTGATTCCATCTCAGGTGAGCCAATTAGCTGCTGTGTGCAGATCCAGCTTATGATGGTGAGAGTGTCAGACAAGACAAACGCAGAGCTTGCAGTGTGTATGTATGTTTTTAAGGCAATAATTTTTGGCATAATTTATTTAGGGAATATAATGTTTCTAATCTTGCTTATATGAAAAGGGGCAATCCATTTGGCTTTATGTAGACAGATTCCAAAGCGTCATGGCAATCTGTCAGAGATAATTGTGTTTCATTTTGTGTAAAAGTAGAAAGCAAGCAAATCTATCTATATACAGGCATACCCCACTTTAAGTATACAATGGGACCAGGGCATGTATGTAAAACGAAAATGTACTTAAAGTGAAGCAATCCCTTTTTTGTTTTCTCAATGCATGTAAATACACCAGCTCCGTAGTAAATTTTGGGCACCTTGACATGGCCTTGCTCCCAAACCATGTGGGAGCATATTAAGGGGATCCAGGACTATGACATGAATGTACATATTAGTATTAAAGGTTGTGAAGAGACACTTGATGGAGGTAGGAAAGGTAGGAGCGAGAGGGAGGGGAGGGGGGGGGGGTGTTGGTATTAATGTTGTTGCATACCTAAACACATGTCCACCTACCCAAAAAATTGTAACCTATCTGGTCACATGTAATGTATATTTTTACTTACCGGAGATTTGCTCCACAGCCTTTTTCAGGAGCCTGGGTGAGCGCCTTTTGGCATCACTCCAGGCCCGCTGCAGATCCACCACCCGAGCCTGGAACATGAATCTCCGCCGCAGCCTCATCCGGACACGACACATCATCTTGTGCTTTTGGTGAAGATGCATATTGAGTTTATCATACCCCCAGAGGAGGAGGAGCTGTGGAAAGAGCAGTGTATGTTTGAGTCCAAGTATGTCCAAAATAGTACAGTCTTCAAAAAACATGCTAGGTCGTCTTTGAGATATTGTAGAACAAAGAATTCCATTTCTGGTGATACATATACATCGATGTCCAAATCTACCTCCATGACATAGGTTGCCCCACACTGGTGATTTCCTCTACATGATATTGCCATTTTCTCAATTGGCCTTTCATTACGCACCCAGGTCCGCCATCAGGGGGGGACAGCCAGTCACTGTATTTACAACCTTATTGCTGTCCATTTAGCAGGGTGAAAATAACTTTACACACATGTAGCATAGGTATCAACTTTTGTCACCATGTTAAAAGGACAGCAGTATGGGTAGCATTACAGTGACTGTTATTAGTCCAGGCTCACTAAACTAGACAATGCTTGGAAAAGCAAGCCATGCAGATTGCTTTTCAGGTCCCTTTTAACATGAGCTGTCTGATTGGGTGTGGCTGTTCATTTTTCACGCAGACCTGATAAGCCCCTCCATTCTCCTTTATGGAGTGTTATATGTAAATGGGATTGATTCATTTGAGATGCAGATTTAAACTATGTATGGCTAGGCTGAAGGTACCCAAGTTGATTGATCGATCACCTTGAGGACAACGTACAACCAGTCTGTCAGATTTGACACACACTTATCGCTAGCAGCTCTTGTAGCCACTAGCAATAATCACTGTGTTTTCCTGGCAGGGGCAGCACCGGGAGAACACAATGGCTCCGCAGGAGGGTTTCCCCTGTCTGTGTTGATGGTGGAAGCAAGGCAAAATGTTTTTCCTGCAAGCCACGGGACAAACAAATATAGTTTCTTTAATTAATCCATGATTTTGCCAAAATGTTAAAAAAAAGATGTTTGCTTTGTATATTCTTAAGTTTGCTACATAACTAGAACATGTAACAGTGTTATATCATTGCAGGAGATTTCCCCTCACTTCCTGTCTTGGTGTCACCAGGACAGGAAGTGAGGGGAAATCTCATGCAATGATATAACCCTATTAGAAATTTTATTTCCGTCTAAAAAGTATACATAAAGTAAGCACTTGGATTCCAAAGTGGCAAAATTATGGAGGAGTTCAAACCCCATAGTGTGATCGGGGAATCTGACGCTGTGCTCATACACTCCTCAATGTGTCTGTTCATTATGCTGTGCTGAATTATCCTGGATTCGCAATTCCTGCAAGAGTTGCACATGGTATGTGGGAGATGCGAATTTAATGTGGCAGAATTATCCACACAATCACACATAATCCTTTTTAAAGGTCCCCAGCAGAATTTGATGGCATAGTGGTTCACAGCAGTGCCATCAGATTCCAGTTAGATCTGTAACTTAACAAAGCAATGGGATCTGGGGGTGTATTTAACTTGCAATGGACACCCCCATTCATTATCATATGGCAGTGTGAGATGCGTGTGTTGGGAATGTGATCCATTAAGACAAGTGATTATACACTCATGTGTTTCGTTTAGAGGTGATTTGTTCAAGGCAATCCTTTGAAGACATGACCATTCCAGATTTTTGTGATCACTGATTCCATCTCAGGTGAGCCAATTAGCTGCTGTGTGCAGATCCAGCTTATGATGGTGAGAGTGTCAGACAAGACAAACGCAGAGCTTGCAGTGTGTATGTATGTTTTTAAGGCAATAATTTTTGGCATAATTTATTTAGGGAATATAATGTTTCTAATCTTGCTTATATGAAAAGGGGCAATCCATTTGGCTTTATGTAGACAGATTCCAAAGCGTCATGGCAATCTGTCAGAGATAATTGTGTTTCATTTTGTGTAAAAGTAGAAAGCAAGCAAATCTATCTATATACAGGCATACCCCACTTTAAGTATACAATGGGACCAGGGCATGTATGTAAAACGAAAATGTACTTAAAGTGAAGCAATCCCTTTTTTGTTTTCTCAATGCATGTAAATACACCAGCTCCGTAGTAAATTTTGGGCACCTTGACATGGCCTTGCTCCCAAACCATGTGGGAGCATATTAAGGGGATCCAGGACTATGACATGATAGATTACCTAGGCAAGCTGGCCAGCAACAAAAAGGATATGTTGTAGTCCTGGGTACCCTCTCGGTGCTCCCTAAGTTTGTTATCCCTGTCACTTATGGTTTGTGAGCAGTGTCATGCCAAGCTGAGTCCTTACTCACGAGTGTATGTAAAGTGAGTGTACTTAAAGCAGGGTATGCCTATCTATATCCAAAGTTCCTAGATGTGAACCTGTTCCCTACTAATAAATAAATATATATATATATATATATATATATATATATATATATATATATATATATATATATATCTATATACACACATAGAGTAGGGAACAGGTTCACATCTAGGAACTTTCTATAACAGGAAGCTTCTATCTCACGTCTAATAGGCAGAAAGTGCATGCGCAGATCTGCAGACCAAAAGTTAACTGCACACCCGCTAGATAAGCGACACCCCCCCAGCCACCATCCCCCCATCTCGCACATTCACCCCCCCCCCCTCCTTCTTACCTTACAGATAAATGCCACAATCTCGTGGGTAAAGAGCGCAGGAGCCATTATGAATTAACTTGCCGAACGAACTGTACTGTTTCCGGAAACGTGTGCACCCAAAAATAGTTTTGTTTCCGGTTGCATTTACAAATGTCATAACGCAGTTTTTTATATTAGCGAATTCGCCAAAAATAATCACCTTACACAACCATTAAGCATATCTAACAAATAGACAAAACATACATTTGTGGACACCAGAAAACTTTATTTAGACACATGAAGACATTTAGAAAAAACATTTGAAACATGCTCTTTATTACAAAGACAATACACAGCTCAAAGATTTCACATGACATATTTTTGGCACAGTCTCCACAGTATACCATTGAAGCCACAGAATTGAATATTTTAAAGCAAAACACACTTTGTACAACTTTTATAGCATATACATCAACAAAGAGCCCATAATCTGCAGATACATGTGCAGATTGACAGAAAAATACACAATTATGTTAACACCAAAAAATACTTACAGAGAGAGAGTCAAGTGCGCTATGTGTCTTTGGACATAACAGACAACACAGCAAAATCCGACCTCCATAAATAACAAAGGACCCCAAATGTTAACCATAAAGCATGTGACACACAATATATTTGACCTCTTGCTAGGCCAAATCTTTACTCCCGTCTGAGTGACCTATATATAATCAAGGGAAAGACACACCCAGTAATGGTTACTCCCAGGCAAAAATGTAACTGTGTGTGTCCTGTGTGTTTTGGAGCATGCTTAGTTGGGAAAAAAAGGGAAATAGAAATGTGAATTGAGAAAATTCTCTCTTCAAGTTTGCTAGTCATTATTTAGAAGGTTTAGATACAGGAATACATACAATTACATGAGAGAGCGAGAGAGAGCGAGATATATATTTAGGGAAACAATTGAAACACATTGAACAGATATGTATGCCAACAATCTGACTCTTCACTCATGAACATCCCTAATCTTGGCGTGGCAATTTTATCAGGCGTTCTTATGGGCGTTTTTGCTGGCGTTTTCCCAGGCGTTTTGACATGCATTTTTTGGCAAGGCATTTTTATATGAAATAACGTTAAAAAGCCCCAAAAACAGACCACAACACCTACATGTGAACATAGCCCGTTTGGGGGCGTTGGGGGGGATTTGTACAGCTCAAGGATCAACTCCCAAAACAGCCAAAAAGTCCAATCCTATTCAGTTCAATGGCCCCTGTTACCATGTGAGCATTTTGACAGCATGAGAAAAACACCCAACGCTCACAAGAGGACATGAGCTTGTTTAATGGCAGTAAGGACTGAGAAATAGCACAATCATTAGGGAGTCTGCCTTCCTGCTGTAGGTTTGTAACTTCAAATCCAGAAGGAGCCCTCTGTATGGGCAACACTTGGAGGTCTCCAAACCTCCAAATGTTTACATCAATAATTTTGCTCATGTTTGAAAAAGGCATGTGTATCAGTAAACTTGTAATCTAAAGACATGAACAAAATACAAAAGATGCCACATAAGTGAATATGTAGCAATATTGTGAGTGAGGTAAAGCTATATTTGTTTGTTGGGCATACTTTGCTAATTAGCCAAGTATGGGGATATATATATACCTTCAGTTACATGGGTAGTCAAATGCTAACACTTGGCCATACCCATATGGAAGAAAATGTTGTTATATTTTTGAAAAACATTCTTTGTAAACACATAGAATATTGGCAAAATTGTGACATTTCCTTGATATTTGTGAAATGCTAATAATCTTTCTTTGAAATATGTTTTACATCTATTTTTGTTCTATCTGACGACCCATTCCCCAATGTAATATTTTGTGTGATTTTTCAGATAATGTGGAGGTTCTATATAAACACTGTAGATTTCACTGTTATGATTTCTGAGTTAGCAGGAAAGGTGTATGGAATGTGATGGTGTTTACTAAGGGATCCCTTGTTGGAAATGTGCATGTTTTTCCAATTCCGCCGTTTTTTTCCACTTTCTATGGGCGAGACAGCGGATTTTCAATCGGTATTCAAAGAAAATATTGCCCAAAATCGCGCTGGCGGAATTTTTTGAGCCTATTTGGCGTTGCGCACTCTGTAAGAAATCAATAGCTGTTTGTCTGTACTGCGACTGACTGCTGTGTGACTGTCTCTGCAACTGAGTACCTGGGAAGTCTGGTAAGTATCCTTGCGACTGGTGAGTATCCTTGCGACTGGTGAGTATCTTTGCGACTGGTGAGTATCCTTGCGACTGGTGAGTATCTTGTGACTGGTGAGTATCTTTGCGACTGGTGAGTATCTTTGCGACTGGTGAGTATCCTTGCGACAGGTGAGTATCCTTGCGACTGGTGAGTATCCTTGCGACTGGTGAGTATCCTTGCGACTGGTGAGTATCTTTGCGACTGGTGAGTGTCCTTGCGACTGGTGAGTATCTTTGCGACTGGTGAGTGTCCTTGCGACTGGTGAGTATACTTGCGACAGGTGAGTATCCTTGCGACTGGTGAGTATCTTTTGCGACTGGTGAGTATCTTTGCGACTGGTGAGTGTCCTTGCGACTGGTGAGTGTCCTTGCGACAGGTGAGTATCCTTGCGACTGGTGAGTATCTTTGCGACTGGTGAGTATCTTTGCGACTGGTGAGTGTCTTTGCGACTGGTGAGTGTCTTTGCGACTGGTGAGTGTCCTTGCGACTGGTGAGTATCCTTGCGACTGGTGAGTATCTTTGCGACTGGTGAGTATCTTTGCGACTGGTGAGTATCCTTGCGACTGGTGAGTATCTTTGCGACTGGTGAGTATCTTTGCGACTGGTGAGTGTCCTTGTGACTGGTGAGTATCCTTGTGACTGGTGAGTATCCTTGTGACTGGTGAGTATCCTTGCGACTGGTGAAGTATCCTTGCGACTGGTGAGTATCCTTGCGACTGGTGAAGTAGCTTGCGACTGGTGAGTATCTTTGCGACTGGTGAGTATCTTGCGACTGGTGAGTATCTTGCGACTGGTGAGGATCCTTGCGACTGGTGAGGATCCTTGCGACTGGTGAGTATCTAGTGACTGGTGAGGGTATTAGCGACTGGTGGGTACCCCAGGTTTTGTACCAGGGAAGTTAGAGGTAGTGTAGGTAAGGAAGAGCAGGTCGTTAATATTATCCCCATAGAGTAGAGGGTAATAATGTCCGACAGGATTGGGGATGCCACTCAGTGCACTTCTTGCGGCATGTATGCGTTCCTTGATGAAACAATCGAGGACGAATACTGCTGTGCAAGATGTGAGCGACTTGTTGCTCTGGAAGCCCACATCGTGGATCTAGAGAACACAGTGACAAGACTGCGTGGCATCTACAACCTGGAAAGGAGCTTGGACTTTACCCATCAGGCGCTGGCAGGGGTCAGCATAGAGGAGGAAGGAATAGAGGAGACGCAAGCAGCAGAGGTACGCAGCTGGGTGACTGTTAGGAATGTTAGGGGGAGGAGAGTCAGGGAGGCCAGTCCTGAGTTGGTACACCCTAACATGTTTGCCGAGTTGCAGGTTGAGGGGGATATCAACTCAGGGGTGGCAGAGCTGGAGCATGCGCCCTCCCCCAGCTGCCAGGGGAGGGACGGCTCCAGGAAGAAGGGGGGCCGTAACTCAGGAAAGGTTAGAAAGGTTGTGGTAGTTGGGGACTCAATTATCAAGAGGACAGAGAGGGAAATCTGTAAAAAAGATCTCGTGAACCGAACAGTTTGTTGTTTACCGGGCGCCCGAGTTCGGCACATCGCAGATCTGGCAGACAGATTGTTGGGCGGGGCTGGGGATGACCCAGCGGTCATGGTGCACGTGGGCACTAATGACAAAGTTAAAGGTAGGTGGAGGATCCTTAAGAACGATTTCAGGGACTTAGGTAATAGATTGAGGAAAAGGACCTCCAAGGTGGTTTTCTCTGAAATACTGCCTGTACCTCGAGCCACACAGGAGAGGCAGAAGGAGCTTAGGGAAGTTAACAAGTGGCTGAGGAATTGGTGTAGGAAGGAGGGGTTTGGGTTCCTGGAGAACTGGGCTGACTTCTCAGTCGGCTACCGGCTCTTTAGTAAGGATGGGCTGCACCTTAATGGGGACGGTACAGCTCTTTTGGGGAGAAAGATGGCCACCGAGTTGGAGGGGCTTTTAAACTAGGAGACGGGGGGGAGGGCTCAGAAATAGAATCAGTCAGGAGGGAGCAGAGGACTGAAGGCAGTTGTAGGGTCAATAGCGACAGTAGGTCAACAACATCAATTGGCGGGTCTGTGCGGGAGAACAGCAGACCAAACAGAAATAAACAAAACCGCCAATCACGTTTAACTTCCGTAAAACTAAGAGGGGTATATGCTAATGCCAGGAGCCTAGCTAATAAGATGGATGAGTTGGACATGTTAGTACATGAGGAGGACATAGACCTTGTGAGAATAACGGAGACTTGGTTCGACCCCTCACATGACTGGCTGGCCAATATCCAAGGGTATTCGGTGTACCGGAAGGACAGGGTTGGTAAAAGAGGGGGAGGGGTATGTCTCTATGTCAAGAACAATATAAAGGTGCTAGAAAGGAGTGACATTACGGATGGGATGAGCATGGATTTAGAATCTGTGTGGGTTGAACTCGATAGGGAAGAAGATAAGGGAAAAGTAGTTGTGGGGGTTTGCTATAGGCCACCTAACCAAGGGGAGGAGGTAGAGCTGGAATTTTTAGCACTAATAGGTAAAGCGGCAAAACTAGGATCAGTCATCATATTGGGGGACTTCAATTATCCCGACATTGACTGGGAAGAGGGGACTGCACACTCGCATAAGGCCCGGCTATTCACGGAAACCTTACAGGATAACTACATGTCGCAGTTGGTGGATTCCCCTACTAGAGAGAATGCTATCCTGGATCTATTGATCACTAATGACCCAGACATAATCTCGGAGGTAGGAGTCCAGGACAACCTGGGCTCTAGCAATCACAGGATGATCACATTTAGTATAAATAACAATATAAAAAGGCAAGTGGGGAACATAAGAACCCTAAACTTCAGAAGGGCAGACTTTCCAAAATTGTACTCATTGATGGAAAGGGTAAACTGGGACCAAACCCTGGGATCACTGACCACAGAGGAAAAATGGGAATGCTTTAGAACAATATTAAGCAAAGGCATCTTGCAGTGCATTCCTATGGGGAATAAATTTAGAAGAGACAAAGCCAAACCTGGCTGGCTAAACCGTAGCGTTAAAAAACTTATTAGGGGAAAAAAATTGGCCTTCAAGAAATATAAATCAGAGGGCACTGTATCGGCCTTCCAGCAATACAAGGAGGAAAATAAGAAGTGTAAACACGAAATCAAGATGGCTAAAATCAACTTTGAGAGACAAATAGCGGAGGATAGTAAAAAAAAACCCAAAGAAATTCTTTAAATATATCAACAGCAAAAAAACTAGGGCAGAGCATATTGCACACATAATTAGCGATGATGGGAGGATGGTTACAGAGGACACTGAAAAAGCAACCGTGCTGAATTATTTTTTCTCGTCAGTCTTTACGCAGGAAAAGGAAGGGTACACTGACCATGACTGTATGGTTAGTAGTAATACACAGGACTTGCCACTATGGCTAACAGAGGGGGAAATCAGGGAAAGACTGGATAAACTTAACACAAACAAATCACCAGGCCCGGATGGCGTACATCCGAGAGTGCTCAAGGAACTCAGTATGGTTATATCTAGACCACTGTTCCTGATCTTTGCTGACAGTATTAGGACAGGAGATGTACCAGGGGATTGGAGGAAGGCTAACGTGATTCCGATATTCAAAAAGGGCCAGAGACATATCCCGCGAAATTATAGGCCTGTCAGTCTGACATCAATAATATGTAAACTTTTGGAGGGGATGATAAGGGACTATATCGTAGAGTATGCTAAAGATAACAACATCATCAGTAGTAACCAGCACGGGTTTACAAATGGGCGATCTTGTCAAACCAATCTCTTAGCATTCTACGAGGAAGTGAGCTGTGAGCTAGATAGGGGGAGACCAGTGGATGTGGTGTACTTGGATTTCGCTAAGGCGTTTGATACAGTTCCCCACAAGCGCTTAATTTATAAAATAAGGTCTGCAGGTATCGACAGCAGGGTTTGCTCTTGGATACGGAATTGGCTAAAAGGCCGTGTCCAAAGGGTAGTAATAAACAGCGCATACTCAGACTGGTCTGAGGTAGTAAGCGGGGTGCCCCAGGGCTCAGTC
Source organism: Pelophylax lessonae (assembly GCF_965119305.1). Lineage (NCBI taxonomy): Eukaryota > Metazoa > Chordata > Amphibia > Anura > Ranidae > Pelophylax > Pelophylax lessonae. Next base: position 389,336,362 of record NC_138771.1, read on the forward strand.
CTGGGACCAACCTTGTTCAATTTATTCATAAACAGCATTGAGGACGGGATCAGTAGTTCGTTATCAGTTTTTGCAGATGACACAAAATTGGCCAGGGCAATAACTGCACAGCATGAAGCAGATATCCTACAGAATGACCTGGACAAAATTACGGAGTGGGCAACGACATGGCAAATGAGGTTTAATGTGGAGAAGTGTAAGGTTTTGCACTTGGGGACCAAAAACATAAAAACACAATACACGTTAGGAGGGGAACCCTTGGGGGAATCAAAAATGGAGAAGGATCTGGGAGTCTTAGTTGATGATAGATTAGGCAACAGCATGCAATGCCAAGCGGCAGCTTCCAAAGCCAACAGAATATTAGCATGCATAAAGAAAGGGATGTATTCCAGAGATAAGACTATAATCCTTCCACTTTATAAAACTCTGGTCCGACCGCATCTGGAGTATTCTGTCCAGTTCTGGTCGCCAGTCCTCAGGAGGGATGTGTTGGAGCTGGAGAAAGTCCAGAGAAGGGCAACTAAACTGATTAGGGGGTTGGAGGACCTTACCTATGAAGAGCGGCTGCAATCGCTCGATTTATTTTCCCTGGAGAAAAGACGTCTGAGAGGGGACATGATAGCAATTTATAAATATCTTAATGGGGATCTCAGCTTAGAAGAAAAGCTGTTCATTCGAAGGAATTGCATGAGGACTCGAGGACATACAATGCGATTAGAGGAGAAGCGTTTTAACCTCAGGCAACGTGGGGGGTTCTTTACTGTTAGGGCTACAAGATTGTGGAATTGTCTACCACAAGAGGTGGTTTCTGCGGGTAGTATGGTGACTTTCAAAAGACTCTTAGACTTACATCTCAAGGATCAGGAGATTGAGGGCTATGTTAGATGATTACAGTCACACACACCTACACAGGTTGAACTGGATGGACTATTGTCTTTATTCAACCTCACCTACTATGTAACATTCGCACGTTCGCAGCTCGGGGCTGGAGGAGCTTTTTTACCTTTTTACACTTTTGCAGATATCTCTCTTTCTAAGTCAGTTTTTGAGATTTTTTAAAAGCTAGTCATCTCCAAATTCTTCTCCACACCTTCCACAGTGATTTGGGATTTTTGGGGGTACAGGGGAAAATTTGGCAAAACATTAGTCGAGCTTTTAGCTGGCGTGTTTTTAAGTCCCGCTCTAAACTTGTAGCATCTTAATGAATCTCACAGTTGGCGTTATTTTCCGCCCGCCGTTCTTTGAATACCAATTTCAGACTTAAAAATTCGCCGGTTCGCAAAATCCCGCCGAAACGCCAATTCGCCGTACTATGAATCAGGCCCATAGTGTTGTGTGTTTCTTCCAAACAACTCAACTTTGGTTTCATCTGTCCACAGAATATTTTTCCAGTACTGCTGTGGAACATCCAGGTGCTCTCGTGCAAACTGTAAATGTGCAGCAATGTTTTGTTTGGACAGCAGTGGCTTCCTCTGTGGTATCCTCCCATGAAATCCATTCTTGTTTAGTGTTTTACGTATTGTAGATTCGCTAACAGGGATGTTAGCATTTGCCAGTGACTTTTGTAAGTCTTTAGCTGACACTCTAGGATTCTTCTTCACCTCATTGAGCAGTCTGCGCTGTGCTCTTGCAGTCATCTTTACAGGACGACCACTCCTAGGGAGAGTAGCAGCAGTGCTGAACTTTCTCCATTCATAGACAATTTGTCTTACCGTGGACTGATGAACAGCAAGGCTTTTGGAGATACTTTTATAACCCTTTCCAGCTTTATGGAAGTCAACAATTCTTAATCGTAGGTCTTCTGAGAGCTCTTTTGTGCGAGGCATCATTCACATCAGGCAATGCTTCTTGTGAAAAGCAAACCCAGAACTGGTGTGTGTTTTTTATAGGGCAGGGCAGCTGTAACCAACACCTCCAATCTCATCTCATTGATTAGACTCCAGTTGGCTGACATCTCACTCCAAGTAGCTCTCGGAGATGTCATTAGTCTAGGGGTTCACATACTTTTTCCACCTGCACTGTGAATGTTTACATGGTGTGTTCAATAAAAACATGGCAACATTTCATTCTTTGTGTGTTATTAGTTTAAGCAGACTGTAATTGTCTATTTGTTGTGACTTAGATGATGATCAGATCACATTTTATGACCAAGTGGTGCAGAAATCCATATCATTCCAAAGGGTTCACATACTTTCTCTTGTATATATATATATATATATATATATATATATATATATATATATATATATATATATATATATATATATATATATATATATAGATAGAGAGAGAGATACATACAGTATATATATATATATATATATATATATAGATATAGATTAATGTATGGTCTACACTGAACTGACAAATAGATACTGAATGGCCTGATGGATATACTCAAGTGGCCTATCTAGTAATTTATGATATATACTGCCCTGCTGATACATACGGAACTGAGCGATAGATACTGAATTGCCTGATATAAACAAACTTAAGTGCCTATATATATATATATATATATATATATATATATATATATATATATATATATATATGGTACTTTGTGGTATATATATATATATATATATATATATATATATATATATATATACTGCACTGCTGAATGTACTTCACCATCTGATCTGGATCTGATCATCATATCCATGGATGGATGGATATAATGATGATGGATGGATGGCTGATGATGATGGATGGATGGATGGCTATGATTATGATGGATGGATAAGTTACATCCCGTTACATAGTTTGTGAGGCTGAAAATATCCAGTTCAACCCATGATGTGTGTGTTTGCTGTTAACCATACATTGTATACCCCTGTATGTTGTCGTCTTTAAGGTGCCCATCTAATAGTTTTTTTTAAACTATTGATGCCCCCTGCTGATACTACTGCTTGTGGAAGAGAATTCCACATCCTTACTGCTCTGACAGTAAAGAACCCTTTACGTGTTTTAAGGTTAAACCGCTTTTCCTCTAGTTTTAGTGAGTGGCCACGTGTCTTATTGTATTCCCTTTCTCTGAATAGTTTGTTCCCTATGCTAGGGTCATCACCAGTACAGTATTTGTACATTGATATCATATCCCCCCTCAAGCGTCTCTTCTCCAGAGAGAATAAGTTCAATGCCTGTAGTCTTTCATCATAGCTGATGTCCTCCATTCCCCTAATTATTTTTGTTAACCTTCTCTGGACTCTCTCCAGCTCCAGCACATCCCTTCTGAGGACCGGTGCCCAGAACTGGACGGAATACTCCAGATGTGGCCGGACCAGAGTCTTGTAGAGTGGAGAATAATCTCTTTATTTCTGGAGTGAATCCCCTTTTTTATACATGCCAGTATTTTGTTGGCTTTGCTTGCAGCTGCTTGGTATTGCATGCCACTGCCAAGCTTATTGTCCACTAGTACCCCCAGGTCCTTTTCCATCTTCGATTCACCCAGAGGGGTCCCCCCCCCCCCCAGTAAGTAGCTTGCTTTCGTGTTTCTGATGCCCAAGTGCATTACTTTACATTTTTCAACATTAAACCTCATCTGCCATGTAGTTGCCCACCCCATTATTTTGTTCTGGTCTGCTTGTAAGGTTTCCACTAGGGATGATCGAACTTTTCAAAAGTTTGGTTCGACCAAAACACCCGAACTTCCCAAAAGTTCAGCCCGGATTTCAGAACCCCATTGAAATCAATGGGACCCGAACTTCGGTAATCAAAAAACACCATTTTGAAGCCCTAAAACCCAATAAATGCCCCTAAAAAGTGCCTAGGGTTCTGGTTCATGCCCCAGGGACTATTAATCACACAAAAAAAAGTTCTTAAAAATTGTCATTTTTGATAGAGAGCCAATTATTGAAAAAATTATTGAAAAAAAAAGAGAGATTTCTTTGGATTTCGTGTCTGGGGGGTCTAAAACGTGTACCTGTGAAGTTTCAGCTCTGTAGCATGTCCGGAACCAGGAAAAAAAAGATAGTTTGTATTAGAATCAATATAGAACAGGGATATAGCTCCCCTATTTTCACACCTTGCCGGTTTTGTAGCAAGCATTTTTTTGGGCATTTTTTGGGGAACTTTGGAGGCAGGCATAACATCTGAACTTCTGTGTAGGGGTATATATACATACACCCATGTCTGTATATATACACATACACATATATAGGTGTGAAAGTAGCAGAACACTATGCTTGCGCTAATGAAATAATTAACAGCAATATGTCTCCGCTCCTATCACACCTATATGTGTGTATGTGTATAAATACATATACAGTAAACCCCGCTCCATTGCGGTTCAGTTTTTGTGGTCCCCGTATATTGCGGGTTTTTTTGTAATGTTATTTTACTATATAAATCATTAAAAATGAAATATTTTTGTGTTTTCCATAGCTCTTGCTATGTCTCTCAGTATCTTTTATGTGTTTAAATGAGTTTCTATTCTTTTAAAAGTGTGTTTAAAGACCTTAAAATGCTTTTACACGTACAGTGACAGTAAAAAAAAAACATGCCTACAATGCATTTTAATAGGGTTTTTCTATTTCGCGGATTTTCACTTTTCGCGGCTGGGTCCGGAACATAACCCCCGCAATGGAGGGGGGTTTACTGTAAGTGTGTGTGTGTATATATACCCCTATACAGAATTTCAGATGTTTTGCCTGCCTCCAAAGACCCACAAAAAATGCCCAAAAAATGCGTGCGCCAAAAAAAATGCCCAGGTGTGTTGTTGCAGGCGTTTTTTTTGGGCATTTTTTGTGGGTCTTTGGAGGCAGGCAAAACATCTGAACTTCTGTATAGGGGTATATATATACACACACACTTATATGTATTTATACACACATATAGGTGTGATAGGAGCGGAGACATATTGGTGTTAATTATTTCATTAGCGCAAGCATAGTGTTCTGCTACTTTCACACCTATATATGTGTATGTGTATATATACAGACATGGGTGTATGTATATATACCCCTACACAGAAGTTCAGATGTCATGCCTGACTCCAAACATGTCCTCAAAAAAGCCCTATAAACGCCTGCAGCAAAAAGCTGGGAGACAGGCGAGAAGCCATATCGCTGTTCTGTAAGTGACCTAAGAGAAGCGATCTTTTCTCTATAGCGGTCACCCTGACATGGAAGGGTTTTGTCACCCTGCCATAGCAGTCATAGTCAGTTAACCCTACACTACACTACGGTCCCCTTACGCTTAACACTTTCCCTACAGAAACTAGATTATTAAAACTAACTATAGTGGAAAATAGCACCCTAACTACACTAGATATCTCTTTCCTCACATTAAAAATTGCTAAATGACACTTTGTAGCAGAAGTAACAGAACTGCTTCCACTCTCTTCCATGTCCCTGTATTACAATGCTAGGAATTTGGCAGGGGCTATCTTATATACTGGGGGGCGTATTCACTAATGATTGGCCTATGGACCCCCTAGTCACTCCAATCACATTCTTGGCATTCTCCTGCCCCCTCAATTGGCTTTTACTGATGGTTCTGGTCCAATCACGGGCTTTTAAAGCCCATTTCCTGTACCATTGCATTTTGGTCGGTTCTGGTTGCCGAATTCTGAACTTTTTCCGCAAAAAGTTCAGAATTCGGCCGAACCTCGAACAGCCAATGTTCGGGTTGAACCGATGGTCGACCCGAACCGTTCGATCATCCCTAGTTTCCACATCCTGCATAGAAGATATTGGCATGCTTAGTTTAGTATCATCCGCAAATACCAAGATTTTGCTAGATATCCCCTCCTCCAGGTCGTGTATGAATAAATTAAACAGGATTGGTCCCAAGACAGAACCTTGGGGGACCCCACTTTCCACATTGCCCAATCTGAGTACTCCCCATTAATCACCCCCCTCTGGACTCTCCCCTGGAGCCAGTTCTCTATCCAGGTACTCACCCTATGGTCCATACCTATGTACCTTAGTTTGTACAGTAAGCGTTTGTGGGGAACTGTGTCAAATTCCTTTGCAGTCCAGATACACCACATCCACAGGCTTTCCTTTTTCTAGATGGCAACTCACTTCATTGTAGAAGGTTAATAGATTGGTCTGGCAAGAACGATTTTTCATGAATCCATGTTGATTACTACTAATAATATTATTTTCATTACTAAAATCTTGTACGTAGTCTCTTAACATCCCCTCCAAAATCTTGCAGACTACAGATGTTAGGCTGACAAGTCTATAGTTACCCGGGATATATCCCGTCTGTAGACTGTCCTTAAAGATCAAGAATAATGGTCTGGCTATCACCTTGCTGAGCTCTTTAAGAACCCTCACGTGCACGCCATCTGGTCCCGGTGATTTATTTATGTTAAGTTTCTCTAGTTTAGTTCTAAGTCTATCCTCTGTTAGCAAGGTGTATTATTTCATTTAGCATTACAAGCTGGGTTAGTGTAGCCCCCCCAATTCTTTTGTGAAGACTGAAGAGAATAAATTATTTAACACTTTGGCCTTCTCTCTGTCCTCTGTGGCCAGCTTCCCTTCATTGTCTTTTATGGGGCCAATGTGTTCTGGTGTCGCTTTCTATACTTAAAGAATTTCTTGGGGTTTTTTTTACTCTCTTCCGCTATATGTCTCTCGTGTTCTATTTTAGTCGCCTTGATTTCGCCTTTACATTTCTTATTACACTCTTTGTAATGATTGAATGCTGCCAATGACCCCTCAGCCTTGTATTTTCTGAAGGTCTTTTCTTTAGTATTAATATGCATTTTTATGTTGGAGTTTAGCCACCCAGGGTTTAGTTTTGCTCTTTTAAATGTATTTCCCTTTTGAATGCACTGTCCAATCCCTTTGTTTAGTATGCTCTTGAAGCACTCCCATTTTTCCTCCGTGTTCTTTGTTCCCAGGGTTCTATCCCATTTGATAATTTCTAGCAAAGAGCGCAGTTTTGGGAAATTGGCTCTTTTGAAATCCAGTGTCCTTATATTACCCCTGTGTTTCCTATTACTATGCTTAATACTGAAACTAATTGACCTATGGTCACTATTTCCTAAGTTGCCCCGTATTTCTATATCTGTGAGCAGGTGTTACGCTCAGCGCTCCAGGCCCCCTGCTGGCCTCGGAGCGCTCACAGCGTGTGTCCCCAGGCGGCGATCCTGCGTCTCGGCGTGTGCGTCCCCGCTCTCTAGGGCGCGCACACACCGGGACTCTTAGATCTAAAGGACCAGTGCACAGGTGATTGGTGCCTGGTCCAAACTGGTTATTAAGGGTTAAGGTTTGTGAGAGGCAGTGCTGACTTAATTAGGCTTCACCTGTACACTGCCCATAAATACCTTCTCCTCCCACAGCTTCCTGCCGGATCTTTGTGCCCTGTGCCTCTGAGAAAGCGTTCCCTACTGTGTTTGTTTAAATTGGCTGTTGCCGAAACCCGTTGCTACCGACGACTCGCCTTTGAACCTCTGCCACCTGCCCTGACCTCTGCTACGTCCGACTATGCTCTTGCCTACTCCCTGTGTACCACGCCATATCAGCTGCCAGAGAGATCGAGTTGTTACTAGGGGACACGACCTGGTAGTTACTGCCGCAGCAAATCCATCCCGCCTTGCGGTGGGCTCTGGTGAAGACCAGTAACTGCTTAGAACCGGTCCTCTAGTACAACCCGCGCCATCGCCTCTCTGGTCCAGAGGATCCACTACCAGTCCTGCCAGTTCGTGACAGTAAGATCCGGCCATGGATCCCACTGATGTTCCGTTGCCAAGCCTAGCGGACCTCACCACCATTGTGGCCCAGCAAGGTCAACAGTTGGCCCAGCTGACCGCTATGTTGCAGCAGCTCCTGCCAACTCAGCAACAGCCAGCTCCTCCATCAGCATCTGCTGCACCTCCCACACCAGCAGTTGCCACCGGGTCCAGAATCCGCTTGTCTCTGCCGGACAAGTACGACGGAGATCCTAAATTGTGCCGAGGGTTCCTGTTTCAATGCTCTCTACACCTCGAGCTACTCTCTGACCAGTTTCCGTCTGAGCGAGCCAAGGTAGCCTTCATCCTCAGAATAAAAAGAGAAAGATAACCGCGCTAAAGTAGGCAAATAATATATCAAAAAGCAGCGACTTCAAGTGTGACCACACCCTCAAATAATGTATAGAAAAAATAAGCCGCGCTGCGTGATATGGGTAAACAAAATAAATGTCCAAACAAAATCAATGTCCCAAATATCAACTTGAATGACGCTGAAAACAGAGAACACACTCCACGGTCTCTTTAAGAAATGCGCTTACCAAATAGCCACTAAAAATCGCAAGATTCATGTGCTGAGATGTTGTCACAGATCTGGGAGATTGGAGTTGTCAGAGTCCTCAGCGAATTGTGTGAATAATGTATATGAAAGAGAAAAAAACAAATGAATATGATTACAATCAGTGAATATCCCAGTGTCAAAAGAAATAAGATGTGGAAAAGAGCCACCACCAATTGCGAAGCCTCTTACCAAAAATAGATTAAAATGAGCAGATAGGTCAATCCAAATAGCCAAGAAGCCAGGAACGTCACTCAAAAAGCACTACAAGCCTCTTACCAGACGATACATATTCTGTGCGGTATAATCTCTATTGGCGCCTTCCCATCATAGGTACAGCTCCAGGGCCAACGGCATCAATGATGTTTGCTGTGAAACTCAGTACCAGAATATAGTGTACCAGCCCGAGTAAAGAGAGAGCGCCAATAGTGTAATACAATCTTGACTGGTTTATTAAATTAAAAGAAAGACACTTACAAACAAAGTGGATAAAATCGCAAAGGATGGAAAGCCGCCGGCCGGACGGCAAGGCACATCCGCTCCTAGGATAACTTCCGGGATGACGTCAGCACGCCGCGACCTGACGGCGTTTCGTCCAAGAAGACGTTATCAAAGGTACGGACGGCGTGCTGACGCCATCTCTTATAGGAAAAACAAATTGCAATACCCGGAAGTGTTTGAACAGTTCCGCCCTGAAGCTGTGAACCGGACATCCAGTGACCGGAACCAGGGTAAATCTATCCCACCATTTTGATTAAGGGCACATATCAATTTCACTCACCCAAAATGTCCCATAATAAGGGCAAACACATTTAAATGTATAACGGGCATATTGGCACAGCCGATGTGAAATTGAAAAATTATAGGAACCATAAATGTAATCAAATTTAAAATATAAGAGCAAATATGGGCATTGTATATGACAGCGTCATCTAGTGCTCAGATAAAGGACATTACGGGCAAAGCGGCACTAAGACCACAAAAAAGCCAATTGACCATATTGAATATAATTACAGGTCAAACTACAGCGGAATGAGTTCAAACTCTAACCGGAGATCAACATCACAAATATATGACCACATAATTAGATGTTACAAATACATTAGGAGGCTAATCAAAAAAGCTTAACACTTTCATTTCAATCAGCAGTATGAACAATATCCCCAATAAATAAATAACCATAATTTATAATCTTACCACACAACAAAGTGTGATGGCTAACACATAGTGTATTGCCAATTCTAACTTTAATAGACGTAATGGAAAGGGGGGTTTACAATCTACATCAAGTGATATGGTAAATGATGTAACGATTCCCATAGTTAAATCACTCAAATTAAATATAAATAAATTAAAAATAAAATAAAAATAAAAATATAATAAAAGAGCAGACACTTGAAGGCTAAAAAAAACTAAGAGTTATCCAAAAAAGCATTAACCTCAACATCAACATTGAGGCCATTATGGCACATAGCATTTTACACGATGTATCCAGGACATCTCAAGTTTCGAGATGCCCCTTACAAGAGGCTCACCCCTCCAATGTGGCACAAAACGGTCTATGCCCAGAAAGAGGGTGTGTCTAGGGTCTTTGTTATGTACTGCTGCATAGTGTTTGGATACTGAGTGTTTGGGAAAGCCCTTCCTTATATTTGCCACATGTTCATTTAGTCTTACATTAAGTGGGCGTTTTGTCCTGCCTATGTATTGGTGTCCACATGGACACTGAAGTGTCTTTTGACACTGGGATATTCACTGATTGTAATCATATTCATTTGTTTTTTTCTCTTTCATATACATTATTCACACAATTCGCTGAGGACTCTGACAACTCCAATCTCCCAGACCTGTGACAACATCTCAGCACATGAATCTTGCGATTTTTAGTGGCTATTTGGTAAGCGCATTTCTTAAAGAGACCGTGGAGTGTGTTCTCTGTTTTCAGCGTCATTCAAGTTGATATTTGAGCCTTCATCCTCAGTCTGCTCTCCGGGAGGGCCCTGGCCTGGGCTACACCGTTTTGGGACCGCGCTGATCCAGCCACCGCATCTGTCCAGAATTTTTGTCAGGAGTTTCGTAATGTTTTCGAGGAACCTGCCCGGGTTACCTCCGCAGAGACTGCCTTGCTAAACTTGTCCCAAGGAAGTTCTACCGTGGGTGATTATGCCATCCAGTTCCGTACCCTTGCCTCCGAGCTGAACTGGAACAATGAAGCTCTTTGTGCCACTTTTAAGAAGGGACTCAATAGTGACACTAAAGACGTCCTTGCTGCACGTGACCTGCCTACTACCCTGAGTAACCTCATCTTGCTGGCCACCAGGATCGATAAACGTTTTTCCGAGAGACAAGAGGAACTCCATCTTGAAAAGGAAAGAGCTCGTCCTAAACGCTACCCTCGTCTGGCTCCTGTGTTCCTGCGTCCACCTCAACCTGTCTCTGTGTCTTCCACTGTGGAGGCCATGCAGGTGGATCGGTCTCGCCTGACCCCGCAAGAACGAAGCCGTCGTAGAGACGAGAACCTGTGTTTGTACTGCGCTAGTACCGAGCACTTAACGCTCGCACCTAGTGAATGTGAGAGAGGCATTACTAGGTGTGGATTCTTTCTCTCCACGTCTCATCATACCCGTGCAGTTGTTCTTTTCCTCCAAGTCCTTCTTCTCTGCTGCAGCCTTCTTGGACTCCGGTTCAGCCGGCAACTTCATTCACGCCTCCTTGGTCGACAAGTACCGAATTCCTATAAACAGTCTTCCCAAGCCGATCCTCATTTCTACGGTCAACGGGGAGAGACTCTCTGCTACGGTACAATACTGTACCCAGCCTCTGCGGATGGACATTGGGGTGTTTCACACAGAGACTCTGGAATTTTTTGTTCTTCCCTTTTGCTCTTCCGAACTCCTGCTGGGTCTACCGTGGTTGCAACGCCATTGTCCTGTCCTGAATTGGTCCACCGGTGAGATTTTGTGTTGGGGTTCCTCCTGCTCTGACCGGTGTCTCAAGCCTGCTCCTATCAAACGGGACCCGCTAGTTCCTCCGCCACCAGGTCTCCCCAAGCCTTACCACCCTTTTGCGGATGTCTTCTGTAAAAAGCAAGCTGAGACTCTTCCTCCTCACAGGCCTTATGATTGTCCTATTGACCTGTTACCTGGCTCTACTCCACCTCGGGGCAGAATTTATCCTCTCTCACCTCCAGAGACTCAGGCCATGTCGGATTATGTACGTGAGAACTTACAGAGAGGGTTTATTAGGAAGTCTTCTTCCCCTGCTGGAGCCGGTGTTTTCTTTGTGTCTAAAAAGGATGGTTCTCTCCGCCCCTGCATTGACTATAGAGGACTCAATAAAATTACCATTAAAAACCGTTACCCTCTGCCTCTAATCTCTGAGCTGTTTGACCGTCTCAGAGGAGCCAAGATTTTCACCAAACTGGATCTCCGCGGGCCTACAACCTGATCCGCATTCGAAAGGGAGATTAGTGGAAGACCGCTTTCAACACCAGGGACGGTCATTTTGAATACTTAGTGATGCCCTTTGGGCTCTGTAACGCTCCTGCAGTCTTCCAGGAGTTCGTTAACGACATCTTCCGGGACCTTCTTTACACTTGTGTAGTAGTATACCTGGATGATATCCTTATTTTTTCCTCTAATTTGGAGCAACACCGGGTCCATGTCCAACAAGTTCTCACCCGTCTCAGGAGTAATCGCCTCTATGCCAAGATTGAGAAGTGTCTGTTTGAGCGTTCCTCCTTGCCCTTCCTGGGGTATATCATCTCTGCCCAAGGACTTCAAATGGATCCTGCCAAGCTCTCAGCGGTTTTGGACTGGCCACGCCCCTCTGGCCACGAGCCATACAGAGGTTTGCTTCTGCACCTGTTCTGTCCCGGCCAGATTCTTCCAAGCCATTCTATCTGGAAGTGGATGCATCCTCAGTGGGAGCCGGAGCTGTGCTAATTCAGAAGTCATCCAGAGGCAAGACCATAACTTGTGGCTTCTTCTCTAAAACCTTTTCCTCCGCCGAGAAGAATTACTCTATTGGGGACAGAGAACTGCTGGCAATTAAATTAGCCCTGGAGGAATGGAGGCATCTTCTCGAGGGTGCTCCTCACCCTGTGATCATCTTTACGGACCACAAGAACCTAGCCTACCTCCAGTCAGCTCAAGACTAAATCCCCGCCAAGCCCGTTGGTCCATCTTCTTCACCCGCTTCAATTTCCAGATTCATTTCTGCCCAGCTGCTAAGAACATCAGGGCAGATGCCCTTTCTCGCTCTTCAGATGTGGTGGGCGACATACCCACTCCTCAACACATTATCCCTCCAGAATGTCTCATCTCGGTTGCTCCTGTGGACCTGCGTCTTCTTCCCCCCGGCAAGACCTACGTTCCTCCTCGTCAGCGCTTACAAATTCTCAAGTGGGGCCACGCTTCCCTTTTTGCCGGTCATCCTGGAGTTAAGAAATCTCTTCAATTAATTTCCCAAAGATATTGGTGGCCCTCTCTGGAGAGAAACATCACAGAATTCGTCCAGTCCTGTGTGATCTGCGCTCGTGACAAAACTCCTCGTCAGAAACCTGCGGGTCTTCTTCTGCCTCTTCCTGTTCCTGGGACCCCTTGGTCGCACATCGCCATGGACTTTATCACTGATCTTCCCTCCTCCCATGGTATGACGGCTATCTGGGTCGTGGTGGACCGATTTTCGAAGATGGCTCACTTTGTGTCCCTGCCTGGTCTCCCGTCCGCGCCTCAGTTGGCCAAACAGTTTTTTCTACACATCTTCCGCCTTCACGGCCTTCCCAGACACATCGTCTCGGACCGTGGGGTGCAGTTCGTTTCCAGATTTTGGAGGGCTCTCTGTGGTCAACTCGGAGTCAAGTTGGATTTTTCTTCCTCGTATCACCCTCAGTCCAATGGCCAAGTAGAACGGGTGAACCAGATTCTGGGAGATTATCTACGCCATTTTGTGTCCTCCCGTCAAGATGATTGGTCGGATTTACTCCCTTGGGCAGAGTTTTCTTATAATTTCAAGCAATCTTCTGCCTCCAATAAGTTGCAGAGCTCCTCCGGAAATTCAGTCCCGGTGACAAAGTGTGGCTCTCCTTGAAATTCATCAGATTTAAAGGTCCCAAGTTACAAGTTGGGCCCTCGTTAGTTGGGTCCCTTTAAAATCAAGAGCCGCATTAACCAGGTGTCCTACCAGCTCCATCTTCCACCCTCCGAATCCATAACTCTTTCCATGTCTCCCTTCTCAAACCTGCTATCTTTAACCGCTTCTCTCCTAAACTTCTTTCTCCCACCCCTGTCGCTGGTACCTCTGATATTTTTTCGGTCAAAGAAGTCCTAGCAACCAAGGTCATTCGGGGGAAAAGATTTTTTTTTGGTCGATTGGGAGGGCTGCAGTCCTGAGGAGAGATCTTGGGAGCCGGAGGAGAAAATCCTGGACCGCAGCCTCATCCGCGAGTTCCTGGGTACCAAAAAGAGGGGGAGACCAAAGGGGGCACGACCTGGTAGTTACCGCCGCAGCAAATCCATCCCGCCTTGCGGCGGGGTCTGGTGTAGACCAGTAACTGCTTAGAACCGGTCCTCTAGTACAACCCGCGCCATCGTCTCTCTGGTCCAGAGGATCCACTACCAGTCCTGCCGGTTCGTGACAGAAGGTTTGTATTGTTGGTAATCAGTAGGTCTAGTACCGCATTGTTTCTTGTCGATGTGTTTAACATCTGACCCATGAAATTGTCCTTTAAAACATTTAGGAACTGCCGAGCCTTGGATGAATGCGCGGTTCCTTCTGCCCAGTCTATATCTGGATAATTAAAGTCCCCCATTATAATGATATTTCCCATCCTTGCTGCCAATCCAATCTGTGAAAGGAGGTGCACCTCATCCATAGCTCCAATATTAATATCATCCCTCATATTTACCTCTACACTGTTCTTAATATACAGACATACCCCTCCCCCTTTTTACTTTCTCTATCTCTGCGGTAAAGGGAATACCCCTGAATGGTCGCCAGCCAATCATGAGAACTGTCGAACCAAGACTCTGTAATCCCCACAAAATCTAAGTCCTCCTCATACATCAGCAGCTCCAGCTCTCCCATCTTGTTGGCCAGGCTTCTAGCATTGGTATACAAACCTCATAATTTTGACCAGATGCATGCTATATCCTCGTTTGATGTTGTTTTTAGGCTGTTCTTGCGATTTTTCCCCATACCCACCTTGGATTTAGGAACTCTGAACACCCTACCGCTAATTTCCCCATTTGTGCCCGCTGAACCTTGCTCCCCGCTGGCTGATTCTACATCTGTACCCTCCCCCCCCATCACCTAGTTTAAAAGCCCCTCTAACTTGTTGGCCCTCTTCTCACCCAGTACGGTTGCACCCTCCCCATTTAGGTGCAATCCGTCCCTACTAAAGAGCCGGTAGCCGACTGAGAAGTCAGCCCAGTTCTCCAGGAACCTGAAACCCTCCTTACTACACTAGCTCCTCAGCCACTTGTTTACTTCCCTAATCTCTCGCTGCCTCTCTGGTGTGCCTCGAGGTACAGGTAGTATTTCTGAAAATACTACCTTGGAGGTCCCACTCCTCAACTTAGCTCCTAAGTCCCTGAAATCGTTTTTTTAGGACTCTCCATCTCCCTCTGCCTGTCTTCCCCAGCCCCACCCAGTAATCTGTCCACCTGAACCCGAGCGCCCGGTAAACTACAGACAGTTCGGCACTTACGGTCTTTTTAACAGATTGCCCTGTCTGTCCGTCTAATAATTGAGTCCCCTACCACCAGAACATATCTTTCCTTTCCCTTTCTTCCGCCCTCACTGCAGGAGTTCTTCCCCTGGCAGCTAGGGGCGTCACTCTGCTCCAGCAATGCTGGTCCCTGACTGGTTTCCCCAACAACAGGGCGTATTTATTGGGGAACTCCAGCCCAGGACTGGCCTCCTTGCCTTGCTCCCTTCTACCCCTCCTAACTGTCACCCACCTACTCTGCTCGGATACCTGCACCCCGGTATCTCCGCCCTCCTCTGTGCAGGCCCCTGCCTGCACCTGACGGGTACGCTCCCAACTCTCCTTTAGTATGGACATGCTTTTCAGTGTTGCCAGTTGCTTCCCTAGATTCAGGACCTGAGCTTCCAGGAAAGCAATGTGCTTACATTTTGTGCAGCTGCATTCGCCCTTGTTCGCCTGATAGAGGAACGTATACATGCCACAAGATGTACAACGGATCGCATCTCCACACCCGCCAGGCATTGTACCTACTAATCTAATGGGGATTCAGTAATTTAAGTCTGTCCTGTGTGGCTGTTTTCTAGCTTCCTAACTCTACTTTCTCACCCTCTGGTACTCCTTGACACTCACTGACACTCACAGGCACTCACTGACACACAGACACTCACAGGCACTCACTGACACTCACAGGCACTCACTGATACTCACTCCCAGTCGCTACTGCACTCCCCCCAGTTGCTACCGCACTCCTCCCTGTCGCTAAGGTATTCCTCCCAGTTGCTAAGGTATTCCTCCCAGTCGCTAAGGTATTCTTCCTGGTTGCTCGGGTATTCTTCCCGATCGCTAGGGTATTAAATACCTCCCGGTCGCTAAGGTATTCCTCCCGGTCGCTGAGGTATTCCTCCCGGTCGCTAAGGTATTCCTCCCGGTTGCTAAGGTATTTTTCCCGGATTGCTAAGATATTTTTCCTGTTTGCTAAGGTATTTTTCCCCGGCTGCTAAGGTATTTTTTCCCTGTTGCTAAAGTATTTTTTCCAGTTGCTAGGGTATATTTTCCTGGTTGCTAAGGTATTTGTCCAAAATGCTATTTTTTTCTCGGTTGCTAAGGTATTTTTTCCCTGGTTGCCAAGGTATTTCTCCTGGTTGCTAAGGTATTTTTCCCAGTTGCTAAGGTATTTTTCCCCGGTTTCTAAGGCTTTTTCCCCAGTTGCTAAGGTATTCCTCCCTGTTGCTAAGGTATTTCTCCTGGTTGCTAAGGTATTTTCCCCGGTTGCTAAGGTATTTTTTTGGTTGCTAAGGTATTTTTTCCCGGTTGCTAAGGTATTTTTCCCAGTTGCTAAGGTATTTCTCCCAGTATCAAGGTCCTTGCAGTTACTAAGGTACTAGGTACTCACAGATCAACTGCTTGTCTGGCCTTGTCTGATGCAAGATCCTGCAGCCTCCCCCTGTTAGTGTCTCTACTCGCTGTCTGTGCCTGTCTGTGCGATCCCCCTCTGCCCCCCCCCTCACTCAGCTGAACAGCCAGGGCCATCTTACCGAATGGGCACGCTGGGCAGTTGCCCTGGGGCCCCACTTTCCCGGGGGGCCCCCCCTGCCCAGTGACCCAGCCCCAGCCAAGCATTAGTCCCGATTCCTGGCGGTTCCCCGATCGTCTGCTCCACTGCACGGCACTCAATCACTCTCCTCGTGGTGCTTTCCTCTGCCTCTAGTGGCCACCGATGATAATAATGATGGATGGACGGGTATGATGATGATGGATGAAATTAGAAGAACCTATGCGCTTGACCATATACCAGATGCTATAGATAAAAATGAGTGGTAGATATAGAGTAAAAATAGGGAATTAACTTGTTCCCATCCGCGCTACAGCCTATATACGGCTGCAGCGCGGACTCACATTTTCGGGAGGCCGTCTTTATACGGCCTCCCAGTAACACGCTCCCCGCGCGCTCCCACGAGCGCGCATCGGGGAAAATCTGTGTCGGCCGTGTCCCTTGGACACAGCCGATCACAGATCGTGGTGAATGGCCAATCACAGCGGCCATTCACCACGTGATCGGACCGTCCAATGAGAGATGATCTCATATGTAAACATATGAGATCATCTCTCATCGCCAGCGCTCCTTCCTCACACAGAGCCTGCAGTGTGAGGAAGGAGGAGAGCCGTCAGCCGCCGGGGACACACAGGAATGTAATCAGGGCACCGATCACCAGTGCCCTGATTACTTAAGGTAAAAAACATACACAAATTGCCCCCCATCAGTGCCCACAGTGCCCGCCATCAGTGCCCCCCATCAATGCCCACAATCAGCGCCCATAGTGCTGCCAGTCAGTGCCCATCAGTGCCTGCTCATCTATGGTGCTGCCCATCAGTGCTCATCAGTGCCGCCCATCAGTGCTCATCAGTGCCATCCGCCAGTGCCCAGTGCCGCCTATCAGTGCCCATCAGTGCCGCCCATCAGTGCCGCCTCTCAGTGCCCAGCAGTGCCACCTCTCAGTGCCACCTCTCAGTGCCACCTCTGTGCCCAGCAGTGCCACCTCTCAGTGCCACCTCTGTGCCCAGCAGTGCCACCTCTCAGTGCCCAGCAGTGCCGCCTATCAGTGCTCATCAGTGCCGCCTATCAGTGCCGCCTATCAGTGCCGCCTATCAGTGCGGCATATTAGTACCTCCTCATCAGTGCCCATAAGTGCCACCTCATCAGTGCCCATAAGTGCCACCTCATCAGTGCCCATCAGTGCAGCCTATCAGTGCCCATCAGTGCCGCCTCATCAGCGCACATCAGTGAAGGAGAAAATTTTATTTTCAAAATTTACTCGCAGAAAATAAGAAAAACTTTTTTTTTTCAAAATTTTCTGTTTTTATTCTTTTTTTTTGTAAAAAATAAAAAACCCAGTGATGATTAAATACCACCAAAAGAAAGCTCTATTTGTGTGAAAAAAATGATAAAAATTTCATATGGGTACAGTGTAGCATGACCGCGCAATTGTCATTCAAAGTGTGACAGCGCTGAAAGCTGAAAATTGGCCTGGATGGGAAGGGGGTTAAAGTGCACAGTAGGCAAGTGGTTAAAGGAATTAGCAGCCAATTCTGTATAGTGTCACCATATACATAAATAGATAAAAGGCAATAAAATCTGCGCTCAATTGATCCCTAATAAAACTTGATAAAAGAACTCACTTAAAATATACACATCAATAATAAATAACAAAAATGTGACATTATTTTAAACCAGTTAACAGAAATAGTTATCTCCCACTGACAAGCTGCCATCACAAACCCTGGCTAACAAATATCCCAAAGGGACAATTTATCAGATTGCACAGAAAAAGCCCAATATGAGGAGCAGGCTAAAGTTTTAAAGACTAGATTTTTAGAGAAGGGTTACAAACATGCTTTTATTGAAGAAAAAATAAACGAAGTGGGTAACTTAGAAAGAAGCACTTTATTAAAAGAGACAACACGAGAACCACAATCACAACACTCCATCAATTTTATCCTGGACTATAACATTCAACATAAAAGAGTGGAGAAAACCATTAAGAAACATTGGAAGATTTTGTTGGCTGACAAAACCCTAAACAAAATACTTCCAAATATTCCAAGGTTCACTTACAGAAGGGCACCTACCAGTGCTGGGATAAGGCCATCCAGCGCCCAGGTCAAAGACACCAAACTGCACCCCCTCCCATAAAATTTTCCCTCCAAGCGCAAATTCTCCCCTCTCCAAATCACCCCCTCCCAGCACAAATCTTTCCCTCCCCCAAATGTCCCCTCCTAGCATAAGTCCTCCTCCCCTCCTAGCAGAAATACCCATCAATTATCCCTACTATCACAAATCCTCTCCCCCAACCCCCCCCCCAAAAGAAAAATTCCCCTTTTTCTTGCACAAATCCCCCCTCCTAGGACAAATCCCCTTCCCCCCATCCCCCCAGCACAAACCCCACGAATATCCCATCTAGCACATCCCACCATATTCCCCCTCCTAGCACAAATCCTCTCACCCCCCCCGTCCCCCCAGCACAAATTCTCTTCCCCTTATTCCCACAGCACAAATCCCCCTCCTAGACAGAACCTCCCCCCCACAATCTCCACAGCACAAATCCCCCCTCCTGGTACAAACCCTCTTCCCTCCATCCCCACAGCAAAAATCCCCCCTCCTGGCACAAATTCTCCCCCCACCCCCACAGCACAAATCCCTCCTCCGGGCACAAATCATCTCCCCCCCCAGCACAAATCACCCCTCCTAGCACTCCCCCTCTTCAATTCCCCTGCTAGAAAAAATCTTATCCTGTCACCTCTCAAATTTCCAATCTCAGCACAAATACCCCCCCCCCTATAATCATCTTCTCGCCACTCCTCCTAGTACAAATACTCTCATTCCCCCCTCCCCTCCCCGTGTCCCCAGTGCAGTTCTCCCTTCCCTCGGCTTGGCTGCAGCTTTCCTAAAGCAGGCAGACCTCAGAAACAGCGGGCACATCGATCTTCTGAGGCTCCTTCCTTCCTTCTCATCTTCATATGTCAGAGTGGAGGAGGAGCCTAGGAGATGCTGATTCCTAAAGCTTTGCACGGACAGCTGGCGGGAGAGATGCCGCTGCTGAAGGGGAAGAAGATTGCGGCTCAGGGATGCCACTGGATGTCAGATCGGGACTTTACAGTGTTTGTTACCCCCTCTCCTTAAAGCAAACAATGTGTGTAGGGGGCACGTAATCAAACTCTGTATAGTCCCGATCTGACAACCAGTGACAACCTGAGCCGCTATCTTCTTCCCCTTCAGCAGTGGCATCTCTTCCGCCAGCTGTCCGTGCCAAAGATTTAGGAATCAGCATCTCCTAGGCTCCTCCTCCGCTCTGACATATCAAGATGAGGAGGAGCCGAAAGAGGAGAAATCCCGATCTGACAATCCCGATCTGATGAGCGCTACAGTAACAGGAGTGTGAAGCTGGGAAGGAAAGAGAGAGAGAGAGCACATCCTGCTCTCTCCTGTCATCTAAGGCCCCATGCACACGGGACGTTTTTAACGCCGCTGTAAGTAGCGTCAGGCGTTTTCTTTTTGCAGCCTAAAAACGCACCTCCATGTTATTCTATGGCCTCATGCACACACAGACGTTTTTGAGCTGTAAGTGGCCTAGGCGTTTTTAAGCTGCAAGAAGAACCCACGGCCTGCGCGTTCTGAGGACCAGCGTTACAGCAGAAAAAACGTCTGACGCTGCTAAAGGCTGAATAACGTTGCTATAACGTTGCTTAATGTGCGTTAAGCCACGTTATACATTTTTTCTGCCTCCATTCAAAATCAATGGTTCCCTATGGGAGCCTATTGATTTGAATGGAAGTCGCACCGCAAGTCGGATCAGGATGATCCGGCTTGCGGCGCAACTTGCGCTGTGAGAATCTTGAGGGGGAACTCCACGCCAAAATGGGGAAAAAAACGACGTGGGGGTCCCCCCAGGTTCCAAACCATGCCCTTCGGGTCTGGTATGGAATTTGAGGGTAGCGCCGCGCCGAAAATCCATACCAGACCCTTATCCGAGCATGCAGCCCGGCAGGCCAGGAAATGGGAGGGGACGACCGATCGGCCCCACCCCCCTGGACCACACCAGGCCACATGCCCTCAACATGGGGGGGTGTTGGTGCTTTGGGGTAGGGGGGGCTCTGCACCCCCCACCTCAAAACACCTTGCCCCCATGTTGATGAGGACAAGGGCCTCATCCCCACAACCCTGGCCGGTGGTTGTGGGGGTCTGCGGGCAGGGGGCTCATCGGAATCTGGAAGCCCCCTTTAACAAGGGGGCCCCCCAGATCCCGGACCCCCTCCCTATGTGAATGGGTATGGGGTACACTGTACCCCTACTCATTCACCACATAAAAGGCAGTGTATGTAAATAACGACAGAAGACGTTTTGGAAATTTTATTAAAAATCTTCATCCGGTCTTCTCCTTCTCTGGTCTTCTCCCTCTCCGGTCTCCTGCTCTTTTGCTGTCCGCTCTTCTTCTGTCCAATCTTGTGCTCTTTTGCCCTCGGCTCTTCTTCTTCCTCCGGTCCTCCTCCGACGACGTCTCCGGTGATTATGCCGGTCTCCGGTCTCTGCAGCTTATTATATAGCCATTAGGGGGTGTGGCCGCCCGATGACGTCACCGGGAGGCCCCACCCCCTTATGTCACAGATGACGTCATCGGTGACATAAGGGGGCGGGCCTCCCGATGACGTCATCGAGCGGCCAAGCCCCTAATGGCTATATAATAAGCTGCAGAGACCGGAGACCGGCATAATCACCGGAGACCTCGTCAGAGGAGGACCGGAGGAAGAAGAGCCGAGGGCAAAAGAGCATAAGATTGGACAGCAGAAGAGCGGACAGCAAAAGAGCAGAGGACCAGAAGACCGGAGAGGGAGAAGAACAGAGCAGGAGAAGACCGGATGCAGATTTTTAATAAGCTTTCCAAAACGTCTCCTGTCGTTATTCACATACACTGCCTTTTATGGGGTGAATGGGTAGGGGTACAATGTACCCCATACCCATTCACATAGGGAGGGGGTCCAGGATCTGGGGGGCCCCCTTGTTAAAGGGGGCTTCCAGATTCCAATGAGCCCCCTGCCCGCAGACCCCCACAACCACTGGCCAGGGTTGTGGGGATGAGGCCCTTGTCCTCATCAACATGGGGGCAAGGTGCTTTGGGGTGGGGGGTGCAGAGCTCCCCCTGCCCCAAAGCACCCACCCCCCCCATGTTGAGGGCATGTGGCCTGGTGTGGTCCAGGGGGGGGGGGGCGCTCACTCGTCCCCTCCCCTTTCCTGGCCTGCCGGGCTGCATGCTCGGATAAGGGTCTGGTATGGATTTTGGGGGGACCCCACGCCATTTTTTTCCCCCATTTTGGCGTGGAGTTCCCCCTCAAGATTCTCACAGCTCAAGTCGCGCCGCAAGTCGGATCATCCTGATCTGACTTGCGGTGCGACTTCCATTCAAATCAATAGGCTCCCATAGGGAACCATTGATTTTGAATGGAGGCAGAAAAAAAAACGCTGCTAAAAGCAACGTGGCAAAATGTGCAATAACGCAAATGGAAAAAGCTACTGAAAGCACGTTTTTACAGCTGCTTTTTCCGGTGTCAGAACTAGCTCTGACGCACGTTTTTTCCAGGGCCGATCCTAGGGTCACAGACGCCTGGGTGCAGACATTTTTCTGGTGCCCCCACATGGGCGTGGTCATCTTACTAACTCCTCCCCTTTACAAATTTTCTATGGCAATGGCTCAAACACAGAGATGCTCCCCTAAGAAGTCTTCCTTACCCCGGGACCCTCCCACGATCTCTTAACAATAAACAAATTACAGTAAGAGAAGCAGAGTACAGAGAACAGAGTAGTATGGGAACTGGAGGGGGTCTCTCTACTGGACACAGAGAGTCTGTTAGACAGAGCCCCCAGACAGGAGACGGTAAGAGACTGCAGACTTGATACAAGAGATCAATGCATTGATGCAGCCTCATCTGTGCCCACCAAATGCAGCCTCATCAGTGCCCATCAAATGCAGCCTCATCAGTGCCCACCAAATGCAGTCTACCAGAGCCCACCAAATGCAGCCTACCAGTGCCCACCAAATGCAGCCTACCAGTGCCCACCAAATGCAGCTTACCGGTGCCCACCAAATGCAGTCTACCAGAGCCCACCAAATGCAGCCTACCAGTGCCCACCAAATGCAGCCTACCAGTGCCCACCAAATGCAGCCTTATCAGTGCCTACCAAATGCAGCCTACCAGAGCCCACCAAATGCAGCTTACCAGTGCCAACCAAATGCAGCCTACCAGTGCCCACCAAATGCAGCTTACCAGAGCCCACTAAATGTAGCTTACCAGTGCCCACCAAATGCAGGTTACCAGTGCCCACCAAATTCAGCCTACCATAGCCCACCAAATGCAGCCTACCAGTGCCCACCAAATGCAGCATACCAGAGCCCACCAAATGCAGCCTACCAGTGCCCACCAAATGCAGCTTACCAGAGCCCACCAAATGCAGCTTACCAGTGCCTACCAAATGCAGCCTACCAGTGCCCACCACATGCAGCCTACTAGTGCCCACCAAATGCAGCTTACCAGAGCCCCCCAATGCAGCTTACCAGAACCCACCAATGCAGCTTACCAGTGCCCACCAAATGCAGCTTACCAGAGCCCACCAAATGGAGCCTACCAGTGCCCATCAAGTGCAGCTTACCAGTGCCCATCAAATGCAGCCTCATCAGTGCCCACCAAATGCAGTCTACCAGAGCCCACCAAATGCAGTCTACCAGAGCCCACCAAATGCAGCCTACCAGTGCCCACCAAATGCAGCTTACCAGTGCCCACCAAATGCAGCCTACCAGTGCCCACCAAATGCAGCTTACCAGAGCCCACTAAATGTAGCTTACCAGTGCCCACCAAATGCAGGTTACCAGTTCCCTCCAAATTCAGCCTACCATAGCCCACCAAATGCAGCCTACCAGTGCCCACCAAATGCAGCATACCAGAGACCACCAAATGCAGCCTACCAGAGCCCACCAAATGCAGATTACCAGTGCCTACCAAATGAAGCCTTAACAGTGCCTACCAAATGTAGCTTACCAGTGCCCACCAAATGCAGCCTACCAGTGCCCTCTAAATGCAATTTATCAGTGCCCACCAAATGTAGCTTACCGGTGCCTAGATTACAGAGCTATGATCTCAAGGGGGCGGGACTTTAATACAGTGGCCGCCCGGCTTTTTACACTCAAGCTCCGTGTCACAGTGGGAGATGCCCACTATGCAGTGGCATACCTAGAGCATTTGGCACCCGGGGCGGATCCTATATCTGGCACCCCCCCCCCCAACTTTAAAATGTAAAAACACACACAAAAATTTAATTTTTTCAAGAATATTTATGGCACACATTTCACACCCCCCATCACAGTGCCTCTTGCAGTCTGCCCCCCCCCCCACATCTCTCTAATCACAGTTCCCCCTTTTGCACTCTCTGCCTCCCCTGCACAGTCCTACCTTTGGCATAAACAGATAGCTAATATTATTAGAAATGTGTTTAAGTTTGAGTAAGAGATTGGAGACTTGCTAAAGGAGATGGTCAGAGACTGCGGACATGGTACAGGAGATAGTCAGAGACTGCAGACATGATACAAGAGATGGCCAGAGACTGAGGACATGATACAGGAGATGGCCAGAGACTGCAGACATGATACAAGAGATGGTCAGAGACTGAGGACATGATACAAGAGATGGTCAGAGACTGAGGACATGATACAAGAGATGGTCAGAGACTGAGGACAGGATACAAGAGATGGTCAGAGACTGAGGACATGATACAAGAGATGGTCAGAGACTGCAGACATGATACAAGAGATGGTCAGAGACTACGGACCTGATACAGGAGATGGTAAGAGACTACAGATCTGATACAGGAGATGGTCAGAGACTGAGGACATGATACAAGAGATGGTGAGAGACTGAGGACATGATACAGGAGATGGTCAGACACTGAGGACATGATACAAGAGATGGTCAGAGACTGCAGACATGATACAAGAGATGGTCAGAGACTGCAGACATGATACAAGAGATAGTCAGAGACTACGGACCTGATACAGGAGATGGTCAAAGACTGAGGACATGATACAAGAGATGGTTAGAGACGGAGGACATGATACAAGAAAAAGTCAGAGACTGCGGACGTGATACAAGAGAAGGTCAGAGACTGCAGACATGATAGAAGATAGAAGAGCACTAGGGGGGCCGGAGAGCACAGGGCAAGCAGAGAGCACTGGAGGATCTGAAGGGCAGGGGGAATGGGGGGGACTGGAAAGAATTAAGGGGGGTTTGGAAAGCATTGCAGGGGGGTTGGAAGGCGCAGGGGGTGGAGAGCACTGGGGGGGCGGGAACAGGGAGCACTGGGGGGGGGGCAGAGAAAACACGGGAATGGAGAGCACGGGGGGAGGGGGGAACTGGAAATCACTGAGGGGGGAGCCAGTGAGCAAAGGGGGGTGGAGAGCACTGGGGGAGCCAGAGAGCATGGGGGGGAGATGAAAAGCACTGTGGGGAGCTGAAGAGCATCGGGGGGGGGGTCTAAAGAGCACTGGAGGGGCTAAGAGAACTAAGGGGGGTTTAAGAGCACTGAGGAGGGGGGCTAAGAGCACTGGGGGGGGTTAAGAGCACTGAGGGGGGAAGAATAGGGAAAGATGAATTCCTCCATATGCAGCTGCCCCACCCCCCTCCTATACAGCACACACACTCGGGCACTCACCTTCTTCCCGCTGCGGCTCCGCCCCACGAACAGCGTGGACTGAAGGAGCTGCCTTCTCCTTCACACTGAGATGCGGGCAGGACACCGGCCGTACACACCCCCCGCCTGCCTGCTGGTACGCCACTGCCAGCGGCGCCTGGGTGCGGTGCACCCCGTGCACCAGCCCAGGATTGGCCCTGGTTTTTTCTAACGCCCCGTGTGCATGGGGCCTAATAGTTGCAGAAACACTCCTGGCAGCGCCCCCTCCACCTCCCAAGCTACAGGCACCCAGGGCAGCCGTCCCTCCCGCCCACCCCTTGTACCGGCCCTGGCACCTACATTAAGAGATCAGTTGGCAAAAAATGTTGTGGATCCCCCACCCAAGATTCCAGTGAGCTTTTTTGAGGGCAAGGGCTTTTACCCTTGTAAAAGCTGCTATGCCTGCAAACGCACTTCGTTTCCAAAGAAGAAAAAGATGGAATTTGAATCTAAAGTCACTGGAAAGAAATACAAAATCAAGGATTTTGTTTCTTGTAGAACAGAAGGTGCTGTTTATGTTTTACAATGTTCATGCCAATTTCAGTATGTGGGCCGAACAAAGAGACCGCTTTGGAAACGCCTTAGAGAGCACGTCCAAAATATTCAAAAGGGCTATCCAAACACAGCGTGTCGAAACATTTTCTGGATCATCATCATAAAAACCCCTCCTCTTTCCAGTTTTGGGGCATTGAGAAATACAAACCACACTGGAGGGGCAGCAATAAAATTAATACCCTAAGTAAATCTGAATCCAGATGGATTTTTGAAATCCAATCATTGGCACCTTCTGGCTTAAACATTGAGTTTGACCTCAACTGTTTTATCTCTGATTTTTAAATTTCCTTCTCTGCACCTATCCTTTTTTCCTCAGCCATATATATGCCATATAAATGTATACATTCTTTATGGCATTTTTACCATTGATTTATCATTATATGTTTTTATTCCTTTCGTTCTATCATGGTAAATGATATATATATTTAATTTTTTTAAGATATAACCATTCTATTTTTTAATACATACAGTATATTATTGTTATTATAATGCATTTTTGATTGGTGTTATCTATATAGGTTTATTGGCATTTGGATATATTATGCTGATGCCTATTAGTCCTTTAGTTATATACTATGTATGAGGACTTTTTATTACCATGATAAAACATGCCAGTTTATTTGCTTTTATTATTATGTTCTGATTTAATATGTTATACGATTCCATTTGGATGTTACACATCTTTATTGGAATTTAGGTTGCCGTTTGGCTCCATCTAGTGGCATTGTGGCTAATCGTGGTGTTATTTTATCCTAACCCAGTATATGTATACTTTCATTAGAATGATAATGCCGCACAGCTCCATCTGGTGGCTCTGAGGTTTACTGAATGGTGTTTATGAGCGGTCGCTATGGTGACCGCTGGCTATAAATATGTGAACGTCAGTCTGCTTCTCATCCCTTGATAAAGTCACGATGCGCTGTGACGCAACGCGTTGGAAGAAGCCATCTGGCGTAATTTCCGGTCCACGGCCGAGACCGGAATTCGCTGTATTGAAGCGCCATACCACTTGCCATGCTACTGATTACATGCTGTTTTACCATGAAGATAAATGTGAGTTGATCACCGTATGCTTTTATAAATAAATTGCTTGATTTAAACTTACTACACTATGAAGTCCTTCCCTTTATTTGGTGTTTGAGCCTGAAACCCACATAGGATATCCTTTTCCCTTGATGTCTGATGCTGGTTACCCATAAGGATAATTACAGCCTACCTTAAAGGGGCCACTACAGGACCGTTCACCACCCTATTGGAGACCCTGCTACCTATTGGTACAAACACTCTTAAAGAGTGTTTTGGAGGTGAGCGCCCATTTCACTCATTTAGGATATATGCTCACCATCACCTGAGAAGCAGTTTCCCGCACTTTGTGATTGGTCAGTTTCCTGCACTTTCGGCAATTTTTTGCACATCACTTTATGGAATTGTCATTTTTATGAACTTATGAAACATATATGAACATTTCACTCTTACGTTATTAATTTTGTGCTTTTACGTTATTAATTTTGTGCTTTTACCCTCACATTTTTTGAGTATTTGGGTTTTACCTATTGCCTTTTTTTATCTCATACAGTCACAGTTCTTATCACACAGTCATATATTGTTTTCCTTCACTGTGCATTCATTTATTATTTCACTTTGGATCATACCTTATTGGTGACTTTGATCAGTCTACCATCACTTGGCACCTTTATTCACGGTCACTTTTTCCTTTACAGTGACATTTGCTCGCTATCATTGGTTATAGCTTTTTGCTGTTATTTATTGGAGTCTGTTCTCACATATTTATGCATTTGTATGCACCTTTGGCACTTATGCACTTTATCACATCACTATTATTTTGATGTCACATTTTTGTTATTTATTATTGATGTGTATTTTAAGTGAGTTCTTTTATTAGGGATCATTTGAGTGCAGATTTTATTGCCTTTTATCTGATGATGATGGATATGATGATGATGATGGATGGATGTGATGATAATGGATGGATGGATGGATATGATAATGGATGAATGGATGGATGGATATGATGATGATGGATATGATATATGAATGGATATGATGATGATGGATGAATGGATATGATGATGGATGGATATGCTGATGATTGATGGATGGATATGATGATTAATGGATGGATATGAAGATGATGGATGGATATGATGACGATGGATGGATCAATGGATGGATGGATATGATGAGGATGATGGATGGATATGATGATGTTGATGGATGAATGGATAGATATGGTAATGATGTATGGATATGATGAATGGATGGATGGATATGATGATGATGGATGGATATGATGATGATGATGTGATGGATAGACAGTGATGGGAATAACGGTGTTACAAGTAAACGGCATACTAACGCCATTACTTTTGCGGGTAACTAGTAGTCTAATTGATTACTTCCCCCCCGCTCGGTAACGCCATTCCCATTACTTAAGCGGCGATACCACAATTACATCTATCGCCACTAGATGGCAGTAGTGTAACTCCTCCTCACTCCTCTAAGCCCCTGCTGGCGCTGTCTGTGGTACTGGCCTGTGCGAGAGGAGAGAGAGTCATACCTCCCAACCGTCCCGGAATCCGCGGGACTGTCCCGCAATTTGAAGTCCCGGGGGTCCCGCGGAGCTGGGCTGAAGTCCCAAAAAATCTGGCCGGCCATCTCTGCTGCCCCCTCCCCCTCCCAGCTCCGCCCCCCATCTTCGGCTCCCGATCCTGCCTCTCTTAGCGGTCCTAAAGTTGGCGGCTCACTGCCATGTTGGATCCGGGGCGCAGAGTAGTGCGCCCCGAGCCCACCCATTGTATGACAATAGCAAATGAAAATTCGCTATTGTCACACAGATCCTCCTCCTGGTCAATCAGGAAGCGGGTCCGAGACCTGCACCTGATTGGCCGAAAGGCAAACCCATGCCATTGGCCGAGGAGGAGGCGGGAGGACTCGAGGAGACGCCAGGGGACTGAGGAGAAACCGCCGCTGCAGGTAAGTGCACTGGTCACGGGGGGGGGGGGGGGGGGCACGGCACGCTGGTCACTCTGCATTGAAAGGGGGCACGCTGGTCTCTCTGCATTGAAAGGGGGCATGCTGGTCGTTCTGCATTGAAAAGGGGCACGCTGGTCATTCTGCATTGAAAGGGGGCACGCTGGTCATTCTGCATTGAAAGGGGGCACGCTGGTCTCTCTGCATTGAGAGGGGGCATGCTGGTCATTCTGCATTGAAAAGGGGCACGCTGGTCATTCTGCATTGAAAGGGGGCACGCTGGTCATTCTGCATTGAAAGGGGGCACGCTGGTCATTCTGCATTGAAAGGGGGCACGCTGGTCATTCTGCACTGAAAAAGGGCACGCTGTTCATTCTGCACTGAAAGGGGGCATGCTCACTAAAAGAATGGCTAACACGGGTAGAAAAAACAAGAAAGCTAGAATATTTGAGAATGTGGGTAGTAGAGGATTATGAGAATAGGATTGATATATGGGAGAAATGGCAAGATTTTAAGGAAACTAGTGAGTATTTAAAGATTTAGGGGAGGGGGGGAGGGAATTGGTGAGAGAGTTGGGGGGCATTAGTAAGAGAGGAGGGGGAATTGGTGAGACAGTTGGGGGGCATTAGTAAGAGAGGAGGGGGGCATTGGTGAGAGAGCTGGGGGGCATTAGTAAGAGATAAGGGGGGAATTGGTGAGAGAGTTGGGGGGGCATTAGTAAGACAGGAGGGGGAAATGGGGAAAGAGCTGGGGGGGGGCATTAGTAAGAGAGGAGGAGGAGGATCGGTGAGAGAGTTGGGGGGGGGCATTAGTAAGAGAGGAGGGGGAATTGGGGGGAGCTGGGGGGGGCATTAGTAAGAGAGGAGGGGCGGAATTTGTGAGAGAGCTGGAGGGGGGCATTAGTAAGAGAGGAGGGGGGAATTGGTGGGAGAGTTGGGGGGCATTAGTAAGAGAGGAGGGGGAATTGGTGAGAGCGTTGGGGGGGGGGCATTAGTAATAGAGGAGGGGAGAATTGTTGACAGAGCTGGGGGGGCATTAGTAAGAGAGGAGGGGGGAATTGATGACAGAGCTGGGGGGGCATTAGTAAGAGAGGAGGGGGGAATTGTTGAGAGAGTTGGGGGGGGCATTAGTAAGAGAGAAGGGGGGAATTGTTGAGAGAGTTGGGGGGGGCATTAGTAAGAGAGGAGGGGGCATTGGTGAGAGAGCTGGGGGGGCATTGCTGAGAAATCTAGGGTGGGGGGGCATTGTTGAGAGAGCTGGGGGGCATTTGTGAGAGGTGAGAAAGCTGGGGGCATTAGTGAGAGCTAGGAGCATTGGTAAGAGAGCTGGCTTTTTTTTAGCACACCCCTTAAGCCCCTACCATCAAGACTTTAGCCACACCCACATTTTGCCGTTACGCGTGCCGCAGCTCTCTTACTCCCTCAATTGTCCCTCATTCTGAAGTTCAAAAGTTGGGAGGTATGGAGAGTTGCGGCCAGGCTACATGAGTTACAGCGCGCCAAAGCCAGCCCAGGCCATAAATATATATTATGAATTAATACCACCACCAGTCCACCACCGTCCACAGTCAGGCACAGCAACTGGAGTGGAGACAGTCACAGACTCACAACAGGAGGGACAGCAGCACAGGCAGACAGACAGCCTGGAGGACGGAGCCAGATGGACCCCACCAGTGTGCCTGGCCAGGCCACACCACCAGCCACCACCACCAGTAGCCAGACAGCAGGTACCAAAAAACAAAATACGGTTACCACAGTCAGGACTAAGGACTCAGACCCCACCAGTGTGCCACACCACCACCTGCACTTGATTGGCCGAAAGGCAAACCCATGCCATTGGCCGAGGAGAAGGCGGGAGGACTCGAGGACACGCCAGGGGACTGAGGAGAAACCGCCGCTGCAGGTAAGTGCACTGGTCACGGGGGGGGGGCCCGGCACGCTGGTCGCTCTGCATTGAAAGGGGGCACGCTGGTCTCTCTGCATTGAAAGGGGGCATGCTCTTCATTCTGCATTGAAAGGGGGCACGCTGGTCATTCTGCATTGAAAGGGGGCACGCTGGTCATTCTGCACTAAAAAAGGGCACGCTGGTCATTCTGCACTGAAAGGGGGCATGCTCACTAAAAGAATGGCTAACACGGGTAGAAAAAACAAGAAAGCTAGAATATTTGAGAATGTGGGTAGAAGAGGATTATGAGAATAGGATTGATATATGGGAGAAATGGCAAGATTTTAAGGAAACTAGTGAGTATTTAAAGATTTAGGGGAGGGGGGGAGGGGGGGGGATAGGGGGGGAAAGGGGGGGAAAGGAGGGAAGAAGGGATTGAGTAGATATTGGAAAAAATTGTTTTTCTTCTTTGTAATTTCTTTTCAACCCTGTCTATGTTTAAAAGGATACGGATTGTATTAAAATTTGTATGTTAAAATTTTCAATAAAGAAATATAAAAAAAAAAAAAGTTTGAGAAAGGCTTATGTAGATACAATCCAAAAATTGTCAAATATTGTTTAAAAATAACATTTAATACAAAAAGGATTTAAAAAAATGTCTAAAGGTACACATTCTGTGGCAATAGACATATAGGTATAATTAACAGTGATATTACAGTATAAATTGTTCAAATATGACACCCTAAAATACTGAATAAGGTGTTTGTTCAGACACAAGACTGAACAAGTCTAAAAAACTGGGTGCACCTATTAACCCTTTCAGTGCCGTTTTTGGATTCTTCTTTTTTTTTTTTTTGCACACGCTAAAAAAAAATAATTTTAACCCTGAAAATTACACAAAAATTCCAAAACATTATATATTTTCTAAAAGCCAAGCCCCTGTAGAATAAAAACATGGTAGTTGGAATTTTTTATGTTGCCCGAAATATGTTTAATAAAATCTATATTTTCAGAGAAAAAAAAAAAGAAAGGGGGCATGCTGGTCTCTGTGCATTGAAAGGGGGCACGTTGATCTCTCTGCATTGAAGGGGGCACGGCACGCTGGTCATTCTGCATTGAAAGGGGGCA
Organism: Pelophylax lessonae; assembly: GCF_965119305.1. Lineage (NCBI taxonomy): Eukaryota > Metazoa > Chordata > Amphibia > Anura > Ranidae > Pelophylax > Pelophylax lessonae. The sequence continues at coordinate 389,368,139 of NC_138771.1, forward strand.
CGCTGGTCATTCTGCATTGAAAGGGGGCACGCTGGTCTCTCTGCATTGAAAGGGGGCACTATGATCTCTCTGCATTGAAGGGGGGCACTGTATGCTGGTCATTCTACAAACAAAAGTAAAATTCCCAGTTCAATTTGCTAGCCAGTTTGCTTACCAACTAGATTAACCTGTCTAACAGTTTGCGTCAAAACAGGGGTTTGTTTGTTTCATGTGCGTTGCCCTTACATGTGTTCTTTGCTATGAAGGCCAGTAATAGGTGGGGGCAGAGGCCATTTTCTGTGTTGTTAATGTGTACTGGTGAGTGGACATACTGGATGCCTTTGCTGTAATACCATCAGCTGGGCATCCATTATGCCCCCAATTACCTTTAGGAGGGATGGGCCACCTCCAGGCTCACCTGCCCCATATCTATCCATTAGCTTGCATGTGCTTCCACTGTGAAGACTCTTATAAATTCATTAGAGTTAAGACTGCAGGTATACAGGGAGCCGTGAAGTGGCCCTGCAGCTTTCACATGCGTTTGCAAATGTGTGCTAACTAAACCCCTGTTTTGACGCAAACTGTTAGACAGGTTAATCTGGTTGGTAAGCAAACTGGCTAGCAAATTGAACTGGGAATTTTACTTTTGTTTGTTTCATGTGCGTTGCCCTTCCATGTGTTCTTTGCTATGAAGGCCAGTAATAGGTGGGGGCAGAGGCCATTTTCTTTGATGCTGGTAATTCTGCATTGAAAGGGGGCACGCTGGTCATTCTGCATTGAAAGGGGGCACGCTGGTCACTCTGCATTGAAAGGGGGCACGCTGGTCACTCTGCATTGAAAGGGGGCACGCTGGTCACTCTGCATTGAAAGGGGGCACGCTGGTCACTCTGCATTGAAAGGGGGCATGCTGGTCATTCTGCATTTAAAGGGGTCACGCTGGTCATTCTGCATTGAAAGGGGGCACGCTGGTCATTCTGCATTGAAAGAGGGCACGCTGGTCTCTCTGCATTGAAGGGGGACACGGCATGCTGGTCTCTCTGCATTGAAAGGGGGCACGCTGGTCTCTCTGCATTGAAAGGGGGCACGCTGGTCACTCTGCATTGAAAGGGGGCACGCTGGTCACTCTGCATTGAAGGGGGCACACTATACCTTGATTACTGAAGGCCCCTTTTACACTTTTGTGACCTCAAAGTCACGCAATTTTTTAGAGCGTTTTCTGTTGCAAAGCGATGCCTATTACATTTTTCTGTTTGCGCCCCCCCCCCCCAAAAAAATTTTGAGCACCAGCCGCCACTGGCCCCGATGTAGGCTCTCAGAGAATTGTGAAAGGTAAGAGGAATCGCGCCAGGCACCCAGGGGGGACATGGCCCATATTTGCTGCTGGTGTCCTGGATCCCGGGGGCGCCACAACTTCCCACATCCCTGTTTAATTGGGGACTGGAGGGGTCTTCTTTCCCACCGGTCAGGACTGTAGCATGGAGCCGAGGGAAGTGCTGTGAAACTCCTCCCCTATGAATTAATACCACCACCAGTCCACCACCGTCCACAGTCAGGCACAGCAACTGGAGTGGAGACAGTCACAGACTCACAACAGGAGGGACAGCAGCACAGGCAGACAGACAGCCTGGAGGACGGAGCCAGATGGACCCCAACAGTGTGCCTGGCCAGGCCACACCACCATCCACCAGCCACCACCACCAGTAGCCAGCCAGCAGATACCAAAAAACAAAATACGGTTACCACAGTCAGGACTCAGGACTCAGACCCCACCAGTGTGCCACACCACCACCAGCCACCACCAGCCAGCAGCAGGTACCAAAATAAAAACAAACATAAAATACCACAGTCAGGACAGGAATGGACTCAGGAGTCAGACTTAGGTCAGGTACCACCGTACCACACTGCCAGTACCCCCACCAGTGCCACACCACAAGCCACCACCACAAACACCAGCAGCAGCAGCAGGTACCACTTGAGTAAAAAAAAAAAAAAAAAAAAACACCACTCAGTCAGGAGTCACTCTGGAGGACTCAGGTCAGGTACCACTGCCAGTACCAGTGTACCACCACCACCATGCAGCCAGCCGGTACCACTCAGCAAATACCCACTAAGTCACCACTCAGCAAATACCACTCAGCAAATACCACTCAGGTACCAGTGTACCACGCAGCCAGCCAGTGCCACTCAGCAAATACCACTCAGGTATCACCAGTGCCACTCAGCAAATACCACTCAGGTACCGTACCAGTGTATCACGAAGGTACCACTCGGCAAATACCACGCAGGTACCACTCAGCAAATGCCACTCAGGTACCGTACCAGTTTACCACGCAGGTACCACTCAGTAAATACCACGCAGGTACCACTCAGCAAATACCACGCATACAAGGCGTATACAAGTTATTTGAAATATTTGATTATTTTTTTTAAAGTAACGCAATAGTTACTTTCCCTGGTAATTAATTTGTTACTTTTTTACTGATGTAACTCAGTTACTAACTCAGTTACTTTTTGGGAGAAGTAACTAGTAACTATAACTAATTACTTTTTTAAGTTACATGCCCCAGGTTGATGGATATGATAATGATGGATGGATATGATGATGATGATGGATGGATGGATATGATGATGATGGGTGGATGGATATGATAATGATGGATGAATATGAGGATCATGATGAATGAATAGATATGATGATGATGATGATGGATGGGTGGATGGATGATGGATATGATGATAGATAAATGTATGGATATGATGATGAAGATGGATAGATATGATAATGAAGGATGGATATGTGTATCAAATGGTGAATAACAACAAAATTTATAATTCAGGTATACTGGACAGCCACTGACATATCTCATGAATATTTAGAATGAAAGCAGGCACCAAGAGCAGTTTTGATAGAAAAGCATAAAACAAAACTTTACTGGACATCATAAACACAAAGCTTCCTTAACCAATTGCCGCCCGCCCGCCGTCAATTGACGGCGGAGCGGTGCGACCATTATTCTGGGAAGACGTCATATGACGTGATCCCAGAATAGCAGGGCAGGCGCGCGATCGCATGCGCGCCGCCCTGCACTGCCGGTGTCGGGGTGTCCCCGGGACACCCCCCGTCACCGGCAGGGGGGAAACAGCCAATGGGCGTGGCTGTTTCCCACGTGATTGGCTGTGTTCCAATGACACAGCCGATCACAATGGAGGCGCCCGGGAGATGACTGCGCATGCGCGACACAGTCCTTAGCCCCCCCCCCCCATGTCACCTGTCACCCAACAGTCACCTCATCAGTGCCCAGAAATTGACACCCATAACGTTCACATTTGAGCGTAGCGATCGCAGGCAGAATCACCGCGATTCTGCCCGCGATCCGGAAATCATTGCAAATTGCGGGACGCCTGTGCGTTGCCCGTGATTTGCAATAGCACCCCAAACGCTGTGCGATGTTGCCGCCATTTCCCCCTGCCGAATCGCGGTAACATCGCGCAAACAACGCATGACGCCCAAAAAAGGTACAAGAGCTTCTTTGGGGCGTCATGCGTTGTTTGCGTGATGTTACCGCGATTCGGCAGGTGGAAATCCAGCAACATCGCACAGCGTTTGGGGTGCTATTGCAAATCACGGGCAACGCACAGGCGTTGATTTCTGGATCGCAGGCAGAATCGGAGTGATTCTGCCCATGATCGCTATGCTCACATGTTTTCTTATTTTTTAGTTCAAAAAAGTGAATTTTTTTAAAAAAAAAAAAATCGCATTTGGAAGACTGCTGCGCAAATATGGTGTGATAAAAAATATTGCAACGATCTCCATTTTATTCTCTAGGGTCTCTGCTAAAAAAAATATATAATGTTTGGGGGTTCTAAGTAGTTTTCTAGCAAAAAAAATGATTTTAGCTTGTAAACACCAAGTGTCAAAAATAGGCCCAGTCTTAAAGTGGATAAATGGACAACTTTGTGAAAAGGGCTACTTGGATGTTAGGCGTCTGTATGTGGCCAGGCTGTGAAAAAGTGTTACACATGTGGTATCGCCATACACAGGAGGAATAGCAGAATTTATTTTAGGGTGCAATTTTTGCTATGTACATGCTATGTGTTAGAAATATTGCATAAATGGACCGCTTTGTGTAAAAAAAATGTGTTTTAATTTTCTTTCCACATTTTCCAAAAACTTGTGGAAAAAATGACATATTCAAAAGACTCATTATGCCTCAAAAATTATACATTGGGCTGTTTGCTTTCCAAAATGGGGTCATTTTATGGGGGTTTCCATTGTCCTGGTGCTCCAGGGCCTTCAAAAGTGCGATAGGTTGTCAGGAAATTATATGTGTAATTTGTGCTCCTAGAATGCCGGACGGTACTACTTGGATGTTAGGCCTCTGTATGTGGCCAGGCTGTGAAAAAGTCTCACACATGTGGTATCGCCATACTCAGGAGGAGTAGTAGAATGTGTTTTGGGGTGTAGTTGCAAGTATACATATGCTGTGTGAGAGAAATAACCTGTTAATACGTCAATTTGTAAAAAAAAAAATCTTCATTTTGCAAAGAGTTGTGGGAAAAAATGACAACTTCAAAAAACTCACCATGCCCCTTTTTAAATACCTTGGAATGTCTACTTTCCAAAAAGGGGTCATTTGGGGGGTATTTGTACTTTCCTGACTTTTTAGTGTCTCAAGAAATGAGATAGGCCTTCATTACATCAGGTGTGATCAAGTGTGATCAATTTTCAATGATTCGCACCATAGCTTGTGGACTCTATAACTTTCACAAAGACCAAATAATATACACTTATTTTGGTTATTTTTACCAAAGATAAGTAGCAGTATAAATTTTGGCCAAAATTTGTGAAGAAAAATTACTCATTTGCTAAATTTTATGACAGAAACAAAGAAAAATGCGTTTTTTTCACAATATTTTCAGTTTTTTTTTATTTTTAGCACAAAAAATAAAAAACCCAGTAGTGATTAAATACCATCAAAAGAAAGCTCTATTTGTGTGAAAAAAAGGACACAAATTTTTTATGGGTACAGTGTTGCATGACTGAGTAATTGTCATTCAAAGTGTGAGAGCGCTGAAAACTGAAAATCAGTCTGGGCAGGAAGGGGGTGAAAGTGCACTGTAGGCAAGTGGTTAAACATCTTAAAAGTTACCATTACTGGACATCATAATACATAAAGCTCCCTTACACATAAAAATTACCATGAACAAATACACTTTAAACATACAACCCTTTTCCCAAAATATATGAAATTATACTTAGCTCTGATGGTGGATTCAGCAGCTTTCCAATGGATCTCTGCAACAACAGGACCAAGCATGTTTTCTCCAACTACCAACAAACAAACAAGCCAGGCTCCATCATGGATGTTTTTCTGTGTGACCCTCCAGAGCGAGGGTGTGAGGAAAAAGAGCTTTCTCATGCAAATTAACCCTTTTTTATAGTACTGTGCACAAGAGAACGCCCACAGGATGTGGTCATACCTCTTGTCCACTCATAGGTCATTTTGAGTAAGGTCATCCACACATGGCTGCACCTCCCCCCCACAAGCACATGGTTCATTAAATATGCGGCAGCCATTTTAGGACCACCTGTGGGTGAGAGATTATTATTATTATTACACATGTATTGGGAACATTTGAAAAAAAAAATCCACAACTGATACAATATGATAATGATGTATGGATATGATGATGATGGATGGATATGAGGATCATGATGGATGGATAGGATGATGGATGGATATGATGGTGATGATGGATGGATAGATTTGATGATGGTGATAATGGATGCATAGATATGATGATGGATAAATCGATATGATGATGATGATGATGGATGAATCGATATGTTGATGATGATGATGATGGATGAATATGATGATGATGAGGATGAATGGATATGGTGATGATGGATGGATGGATATGATGATGATGATGGATGGATGGATATAATGATGATGGATGAATGGATATGATGATGATGGATGGATATGATGATGGATGGATGGATATGATGATGATGGATGGATATGATGATGATGGATGGATAGGAGGATGATCATGGATGGATATGATGATGATGATGAATTGATATGATGATAGATAAATGGATGGATATGATGGTTGGATGGATGGATATGAGGATCATGACATGTGGATGGATATGATGATGATAATGGATGGATATGATGATGGAAGGATGGATGGATATGATGATGATGATGATGGATGGATGGATGGATGGATGGATATGATGATGGCTGAATGGATATGATGATGATGGATGGATAGATATCATGATGGATATGATGATGATGGGGATGATGATGATGATGATGGATGGATGGATGGATGGATGGATGGATGGATGGATATGATGATGGATGGAGGGATGGATGGATAGATATGATGATGGATGAATGGGTATGATGATGATGATGATGGATGAATGGAAATGATAATGATGATGGATAGATGATATGATCATGGATGGATGGACGGATGGATTTATATGATGATGATTTGATGATGTTGGATGGATTTTTTTTTAAATCAGATCATTTTTATTGAAAAACTTTTTAGTACAAAACAACAGAAAAAAGACAAACAACCAACACAACAAGAGAAAACAACAGTGCACATGAGTACATAACAGTTGAGTGGACACAGCTATAAATGCATATACTGAAGGTAGCATGATTGACCACCGCTGCTAAGCCGTGGCTAGACAATCTCAAACTATATTATCGCACCACCTACTCAATCAAACATCTCCCCATGAATGGCATAATACTGTGTGATGGAAAATAAATCTAGTCACATTTTCAGGTAAAATAGCTCACTAGGGTCAGCAAGATCGTCCCAATCCTTTAAACTGTACGGAAAGATTGTCATACATATGCAGTGGAGTGGTCCAAGCACAATGCACAATACCATGAAAGGAAAAATAAAAAATAAAATAAACAATACACACACACGGTCTAATGGTGAACTGTCTACCGGTTCCTTCCCACCGAGGATGGAAACCTAACAAAGCGGTGATAATATGTTAACCCATTCGTCTAAATTCCTCCCTCAGCTAACCAGGCATCAGCGGACTGCAGCTAGACATAACATTATTGTATTAGGAAGAGGTGTTCACCCCCCCCCCCCGATCCTGTTTGTGACCAAATGGAGAGGAGCCAAACCTGGTACGTCCAGCCATGGTCCCCAGGGCCGGTGCTAGACTATTTTGCACCCTAGGCAAGACCAGCTACCCCCCCCAGGGGGTGGGATAGTGGGAAGATGACAGGGGGGATGAAGATGACAGGGGGGTGAAGATGACATGGGGTGGGATGGTAGGAAGATGACAGGGGGGATGAAGATGACAGGGGGTGGGATGGTAGGAAGATGACAGGGGGGATGAAGATGACAGGGGGTGGGATGGTGGGAAGCTGATGGGGGATGAAGATGACAGGGGGTGGGATGGTGGGAAGCTGACATGGGGGATGAAGATGACAGGGGGTGGGATGGTGGGAAGCTGATGGGGTTGAAGATGACAGGGGTGGGGTGGTGGGAAGCTGATGGGAGATGAAGATGACAGGGGGTGGGATGGTAGGAAGATGACAGGGGGGATGAAGATGACAGGGGGTGGGATGGTGGGAAGATTACAGGGAGGATGAAGATGACAGGGGGTGGGATGGTAGGAAGATGACAGGGGGTGGGATGGTGGGAAGCTGATGTGGGGTGAAGATGACAGGGGGTGGGATGGTAGGAAGATGACAGGGGGGATGAAGATGACAGGGGGTGGGATGGTAGGAAGATGACAGGGGGTGGGATGGGAGGACGCTGACACGGATGAAGATGACAGGGGGTGGGATGGGAGGAAGCTAACAGTGGGGTACAGGGGGGATGAAGATGACAAGGGGTGGGATGGTAGGAAGATAACAGGGGGTGGGATGGGAGGACGCTGACACGGATGAAGATGACAGGGGGTGGGATGGGAGGAAGCTAACAGTGGGGTACAGGGGGGATGAAGATGACAAGGGGTGGGATGGTAGGAAGATAACAGGGAGGATGAAGATGACAAAGGGATGAAGATGACAGGGGGTGGGATGGTAGGAAGTTGACAGGGGGGATGAAGATGACAGGGGTGGGATTGTAGGAAGATGACAAGGGGGATGAAGATGACGGGGTGGGATGTTAGGAAGATGACAAGGGGGATGAAGATGACGGGGTGGGATGTTAGGAAGATGACAGGGGGGATGAAGATGACAGGGAGTGGCATGGTAGGAAGATGACAGGGGGGATGAAGATGACAAAGGGATGAAGATGACAGGGGGTGGGATGGTAGGAAGTTGACAGGGGGGATGAAGATGACAGGGGTGGGATTGTAGGAAGATGACAAGGGGGATGAAGATGACGGGGTGGGATGTTAGGAAGATGACAGGGGGGATGAAGATGACAGGGAGTGGCATGGTAGGAAGATGACAGGGGGGATGAAGATGAAAGGGGGATGAAGATGACAGGGGGTGGGATGGTGGGAAGATGACAGGGGGAGGAAGATGACAGGGGGTGGGATGGGGAGGGGAAGCTAATGGGGGGTGAAGATGACAGGGGTGGGTGGTAGGAAGATGACAGGGGGGATAAAGATGACAGGGGGTGGGGTGGTAGGAAGATGACAGGGGGGATGAAGATGACAGGGGGGATGAAGATGACAGGGGGTGGGATGGTGGGAAGATGACAGGGGGGATGAAGATGACAGGGGGTGGGATGGTAGGAAGATGACAGGGGGGATGAAGATGACAGGGGGTGGGATGGTAGGAAGATGACAGGGGGGATGAAGATGACAGGGGGTGGGATGGAGGGGAAGCTGATGGGGAATGAAGATGTCAGGGGGTGGGAAGATGACATACACCCTCCCCCCAGCTTCACACACCCCTCCATCTCCATACACCCCCCCTTCACAAACCCCTCCATCTCCATACACCCCCCCAGCTTCACACACCCCTCCATCTCCATACACCCCCCTTCACAAACCCCTCCATCTCCATGCACCCCCCCTCCACTAACCCCTCTATCTCCATACACCCCCCCAAGCTTGACACACCCCTCCATCTCCATACACCCCCCCCATTAACAAACCCCTCCATCTTCATACACCCCCCCAGCTTCACACACACCTCCATCTCCACACACCCCCCTTCACAAACCCCCCCATCTCCTTACACCCCCCCAGCTTCACACACCCCTTCATCTCCATACATCCCCCCCCAGCTTCACACACCCCTCCATCTCCACCCCCCTAGCACCATACAGTCCCCCCTTTTGCACAGACCTCAGATCAGAGCGGCGCTGTTGCAAAGAGTGAAGAGCTTCTGCCCCCCTCCTCCTCTGTACAGGAAACACACAGGAAGGAGGAGGGGCAGGTTCAGTGCTCGTCTCTGCTCTCTGCTCTGAGTCTGACACAGGCAGCTGAGCTGGGGAGAGATACCAGCTGCCGTGTGTGTGTAACTCGCGGGCGGCGTGCAGAAACCAAGCCGCCCGCACCGCTGCAAGCATTCCGGGACTCAGCCCTGATTCGCCGGGGATGATCCCTGCGAATCAGGGACGCTTGGGAGCAGGAGGTATGGCTGCGCCCTAGGGCGGCAGTGCGCCCTAGGCAGCTGCCTTGTTCGCCTAGCGGTAGCGCCGGCCCTGATGGTCCCCAGATACGTTCAAATTTCATAGTGCTCCCTCTATGCTTATAAGTGAGATTTTCCCTGGCCAAGAGTGATTTAACTTCCTCTATCCACTCCATGTGAGTGGGTGCAGTCGGGGAGATTAATTTCCTCGCGATTCATTTTCTGGCAAGAAATAAAGTTTGAACAACTGCTATAAATACTCCGGGAGTATATAATTCCTCGTCCAACCAACCCAGAATACAGAGCTTTGGGTCCATAGGAAGCTGCAGCTTCCATATAGAGTTTATGGAATGCAGCATCGCATTCCAGTAGCGGTGCAGCTTTGGACACTTCCAAAGCATGTGCAAGAGAGTGCCCGTGTGTACCCTGCATCGGGGGCAGAGTGGAGAGTCCCTTCTCTGCCAGCTTTGCAGGCATTGGGGGGTCCTATATGTGCAGTGTAAAATAAATAATTGTGTACATTTCTGAGAAGTGGACAGGGACACCTTGAGCACATTGTCAAGAATACCTGTCCATTCTTCCGAGGTAATAGTCCCCAAATCATCGGCCCAGTCCCTCCGGCACTTAAATGACATAGCTCTCGAAACCTGATCCATAAAACAGGAATACAAGGAGGAGATTTGTCCCTTTTTTACCGTCAAACTCACAAGGCTAATCATAATTACCGGGCTACACAGTCCCCACGCGGATCCCCTGGATTGCGATGCAAGAGCATGTCGCAGCTGCAGATATTGGAAGAATAAGGAGTTAGGTAGGCCAAATTCAACGCAAAGTGTTTGGAATTCCTTGATAATACCGCTCCTGTACAATTGTGAGATCAATTTTACTCCATATCTATCCCAACTTATAGAGTCCCGCAGTTTGTCCAATTCTGGGTAATTAGCGTTGTGCAGGATACGGGAGTACCTCGAAAATCCCTCATAAGCAAAGTGTTGCTTGGCCCGTCACCAGATTTTATCAATTAGCAGTAATGTGAGATGTTGAGGAAAAGTTCTCAGAACTCCAGCCTCCAGTGACTCTACCAGAGCCCCCTCCGCCAGATGTGCCACAAGGATCCGTTGGACAGGGTCGCAGTCATTATCCTGCAGCCAACCCGTGAAATGTTGTAGCTGGGCCGCCAGAAAATAATAGAATGGGTTGGGGACAGCTAAACCACCACTATCCTTTGCTGCCTGCAACGTCTCCAGGCGAATCCGAGGAGACTGCTTTTTCCAAATAAGTGCACGGTACATAGTGTTGAATTTTTTGAAAACAGGAATCGGAATCCAGATAGGTGCATTATGTAGGACGTACAGTAGTTGCGGGTTCCAGATCATCTTGATCAAATTGCATCTGCCAACAACTGACAGAGGCAACTTGACCCAGCTGGCCAACTTCTCTTTAAACCTATGTAATAGTGGGGTAACATTAAGTTTAACATATCGCCCCAAATCAGGGTGCACAATCACTCCCAGATACAGAAACTCCTCCACCACCAAAACCTGCGACGCCAGGGTCCAGCGGAAGTAGGACAGACTTGTCCCAGTTAATCCGGAAGCCCAAGAAGGATCCAAACCTACGAATCAGGGTCATTAATTCCACCAGGGAACCAGAGGTATCACCCAGGAATAGTAGTGCGTCATCAGCATACAGTGCAAGTTTTTCCTCCCCCTCTCCCCACCGGAACCCATGGATTGCAGTATTAGCTCTGAGGGCCGCTGCCAGGGGCTCTATTGCTAGGGCAAACAAAAGGGCTGACAAGGGGCAACCCTGCTGTGTGCCTCTATGTAACGGGAAGGACTGAGAGTGTGTTTTTGATCCGCAGGCAAGCTGTGGGCGCCTTATACAGCAATTTGATCCATTTGATAAACGTGGGCCCCAGTCGTTCAAGTACAACCCATAGATACTGCCACTCCACGCTATCGAAATACTAAAAAAATAGTGCAGCGCTAAAAATAAGTGAATAAATGTGCACAAAATGAAAGTCCAAAATGTCCATAAGTAATAAACTGTGACTTGAAAAAGGTGTTGACTCCAACATGTGAAATAACTGCAACAAACGGTAAATCCCACACCAAAGGAATAAAGATGTGCTCACCAGATGGTATGGACCCAAAGTACTGTACAGCAAATGGGTCATACACGCTGTGTGTGTAGATGTCCTCAGTCCCGAATAGGCAGGAACCTCAGCAGCGTCTCTGGATCACAGGTAGTGGTGAATATCCTCCAAACCGGTCCACACGGGAATGCCTAGGAGTCCCCACTCATGGGATTGTAAGGAGGGATAAATCAAAAGGACACCATAGCATAAAACCGTATGGTCAATTTATTTGAAGATAAAGAAATACACTTACAATTTATCAGGTGGTAAGAAGCATTCAGAAAAGATAGGCACTCATGATACTCCTAACGCATTTCCTTAAAAATAACATCTTCAAAAGAATTAGCCTGGTGCCTGAATTTACATACCTTATATTTATAATCTTGATGTTATATTTATAATATTGATGTTCAGAGGTAACAGCTGATGTGACTTCTAAAGGCTTTTGCGGCGTCAAGTGACAGTATCACCCTGTGGCCGCAGTTATCCGAGGAATTTGCATATTTAAAAATAACCTATGGATGTTAGTGGCTGTGGATCTTCCTGGTATGAACCCAGACTGGTCCCTATTAACTATTTTGGGAATCACTTTAGATAACCGCCTGGCTAGCACCTTCGCAAAGAGTTTCAAGTCTGATTTGAGGAATGAGATAGGTCTGTAAGAGTCAGGGCGAGTCGGATCCTTCCCGGGCTTCAATAGGACCACCACCACTGCCTCATACATAGACAGGGGAAGGATCCCTAGCTCAGAAGAGGTCATGATGGTGTGGAGCAGTTCGGGCAAAAGGACCCCTCCAAAAGCTTTATACAATTCAATAGGAATCCCGTCCACCCCCAGGGCCTTGGAATTAGGGAATGCTGCTAGGGCCTCCTGGAGTTCCTCCAACCTAATGGGGGAGTCCAGAAGCACCCGGTCTCCAGCAGAAATCTGTGGCAGCTGGAGGTCCTGTAGAAAGGACTGCAGATCTCCTGGATCATAAGACACCTTGGATGTGTATAGGTCTTGGAAAAATGTACGAAAGAGGGAAGAGCCAACCTGTGTATGATTGGACACGGTCTCTGAGATAATTGCAAGCATATGACCAGTCTTTTCCCCCTAATCAAAATGAGCCTGAGAGGTGAAAAAACGTTAATGGTCTGCCTGCTGCTGCTGTGTGGAGCGAAAGAAGCGTTGCGCCTCCATCCAGCAGTTCTGATTATCCAACGTGGGTGAGAGTAGGTAGGCACGTTCAGCTCGGAGAACCGCTTCACTGGCATCTCGTGCCCAACGTCTACTCCTGGACTTAATAGTTGATATTTCCTTAATATAAAGACCTCTGAGAAATGCTTTCATAGCATCCCATAAAATACCAGTAGCTGCAGAGTGTCCGTTATCGGGAAAAAAATTTGTAAGGTGGGTATTAATTTTAGAATGGTCTGTAAAAAGCGGAAGCCAAAAAGGATTCAGTTTCCATTGCCTGGGTAATCTGGGCCCCGATAACTGAAGACACACCAGCCTGGGGAGTGATTAGACAGGCCACGTGCCAGATAAGTGACTTCAGGCGCATAGGAAAAAAGGAGATCAGAGCCCAGGGCCAGATCTATGCGAGACAACGTAGAGTGGGAGAGAGAATGGCAGGAGAAGCCTGTCTCTAATGGATATTTGCTGCGCCAAAGATCCACAAGGCCCAACTCCCCGATAAACCTGGCAAAGGGAGTGGGAGTTCTGGATCCCCCGGGACAAAACCTTCTAAGGGTATCTAAGATGGATCAAGTACATTATTAAAGCCCCCAGAGCCAATACCGGGACTTGGGGGTGTGTGCCAATAAACCGAGACAGACACTCTAGCACCTCAAAGGTAAACGGAGGAGGAACATAAACATTTACAATAATACATTTAAAAACATCCCACATTCCCATCAAGAAAATGAACCTGCCCTGAGGGTCAATCAGGGTATCTAGGGGCTCAAATCTTGCAGAGGCCGAGACCAGCACCGAGACACCCCGAGAATACTGAAATGAGTGAAACTGTACGGGATATTTCGGGGTACGGAGGCTGCCAACTGTGTCCTTGGTCAAATGAGTTTCTTGCAGGCAAACAAAAGTGGGACCATGATGTGATAGAGTACTGTAGAAAGAAGACAGGCGCCACTCTAAGTGCAGTAAGGAAAGTTTAATGAGGTAGAACAATATACACCAATATACACCAATATACTCACAATTGAGCAGGTGAAAAAGGCAGTGTATAACATATTAACTGGTCCGTCCGTGATATGGGTTCGTCCGGGTGCCACAAACAGTCAGTAGTACTCCGCTGTAGTTGATGGATGTCGGCACTTCCTTGATACTGGGGACGCAGAGGTGGACTTCCGGCGACACTCCTGCGGTCGTGACGCAAGGACGTGATAACATAGGCAGTCGACGCGTTGTCGGAGCATGTGCTCCTTCCTCAGGCCTCTATAGCGCCATCTTGATCAAGGGAAATATATAGAGAGGATGCCCTCAGGCATCCACTGGGTCCTAGAGACCAGTAATCGCTCCACTAGGATACAAATGAAGCAGCCTATTTATGGGAATATATTGTGGGCATATTATATATCATAATAAAAGCAATATAGAATAGAATATGAATACATTAAAATGCATTATAAAATACCACACGCCGATTATTTACACGCTGGGAACTTCTAAAAACCTGTATAACTCGGAAATTCCTAAGTAATACAACTCGGGTTAGAGAATTATGATGAAAAAATAAAAAATGGGGAAAATGAAAAAATATAGTGAAAAGTAAATAGAAATGGAAATAATGATATAAATAAATAAGAAAAAAAAGAAAAAAATTTAAAATAATTAGTAAATTGTAATGAAAATCAAAATCAAAATCAAATTAAAATTAAAATAAAAAATAAATAAAAAATAAAAATATATAAAACTAAAGAACTAAAAATAAGAATAACAAAAAATGAATGAAAATAAATATAGTAAAAAAAAGAAAATAAATATAAAAATGAAAATATATACCAGTTAATATGTTATAAACCTGCTCAATTGTGAGTATGTTGGTGTATATTGTTCTACCTCATTAAACTTTCCTTACTGCACTTAGAGTGGCGCCTGTCTTCTTTCTACAGTACCCTACAAGTTTTCTTCTCACTTGTGGCATAGCCTTCAGTGCCCAACTTTCTATACATATGGACTCTAAATGGACTTTTCATGTGTATATGTGCATTAGACATTCTTATTGTGTATGGTAGCAGCTGTTGGTTTCCCTTTCTTTTCTTTGCGCCAGTATACCAATTTGTTCATGATGTGATAGAAGTCCATACCGCTGTGCGTTTGCGGGCTTCACCCAGTCCGCGTACATTTCAGGAGAGAAGAGATCCTGTGGGACTAGCCATTAGGGACAAATAGCGTAAGTAGGGACCGCAACAAGCCACAGATAGGCCTGGGGGCCAGTTTCCAGATGGGGATTCGGCAGGAAAGGAACACTAAGCTCTGGGAGAGAAGGAGGATCAAGACACCTGGGGTCCTGGAAGCAGTGGAGCCTGGTAGACCACTGCTGTGTAGTTCACCATGGCAAAAAACAAAGAACAAGAGAACAAACAGAAAACAAACCATAAGGTAACAGAGTGATGGATAGTCCGAAGGATGACTTCCATCCATGCCCCGCAGGGAAGTGTTTGCAAGCCCTGGATGGGCGGGGGGGGGGGGGGGTAAGAAAAGAGGGCCCGAACTCGGACAATCCCTGGAATAGCGAACCTCTCTAGACAGGGCTCCTCCAGAAAGTCAGCTCTGAGGTCACAAAACTTTCCAATCAAAGGAATACATCTTGGCTCTTATGAGGGGTATAGAAAACCCGTGTGCAGCATAGTGCAATAATAACAGTGAGAGACTATCATTCCGCAGCTGCCCTTAGTTGTCTTTCCTGACGATTCAGCAAGTTAACTGCCATGTTGGGATTTTCAAAGAAGTGGACGGTGCCATTAGCCACCACTCTCAGTTTTGCCGGGTACAGCATGGAATACACCAACGGTATAGCGCGCAGGCGTTTCTTGATATCCGTAACTCTGGCCTGCTGCTTCTGCAAGGCAGCGGAAAAATCAGGGTAGATAGAGATCTGGGCTCCCTGTATTTCCATGCAAGGTTGTTGCCTGGCAAGTCTGATATCTCTGTCCTTGTAGTGCAGTCATTTCAATAGGAATGGGCGATCAGGGCCCCCTGGCGGTGGAGCCCTGAACGGCACTCTATGTGCCCGTTCCACAGAGAAGAAGGGAGAAAGAATATCCTTCCCAAATGTAGATAGCAGCTATTGCTCAATAAATTCCACTGGTGCTCTACCCTCCACCTTCTCTGGTATGCCCACCAAGCGCAGGTTACTGTGACACAGCCTGTTTTAACCTCTACACCCCCTGTCACAACACACACTGCGTACAGTATATAGCAGTTTCCTATATACCTGTATCAGTGTGACTTGTGACCAGGTTTAGCACTTGCGGCCATTCCCTTTAGGGTTAGGATACCCGCCACCCCCCCCAATAAAGATTTAACCCCATGATCACCCTCAGTTAACCCCTTCCCTCCTGTCACATTGCACACTATACACAGGTAATATAGTGTTTTTTTTTGTATATCTGTGATAGTGCGAGTGTGACTTCAGTTAGCAATATCGAGTACATTTCTGTTCCAAGTAGGTTCAGGGTCCCCGACAACCCCACTACCCCCCCCCCCCCATAAAGATAAACCCCCTGATCCCCCCGATAACCCCTTTATTGCCCTGTCACCATGTCACTTTTATAGTGTACAGTTTTTTTTCTGATCACTATTATTAGTGTCACAGGTGACATTAGTTAGTGTTAGCATCAGTCTAAGATAGCGCAGATCCAGTTGAAGCTGGTGCGGTGGCTAGCACAAGTAGGGGCCCGCAGCCACCATGTATTCGAAAGCAGGCCCGTAGAGCCCATATTCCCCTCCTGATGCGCTGGCATATCCTGATTGGCAACCCACTGATACTACAGCACCCGTACTTCCTCCATTCACTGGCCAAACTGGAATGCATGTGGAAACAGCCAATTTTACTCCCCTGTATTTTCATGAGCTGTTCTTCACGGAAGATCTTTTCAGATCTATTGTGGACCAATCAAATATATACGCTGGTCAATTCATCACCGCCAACCCAAATTCACCCCTTGCCAGACAATGCGGCTGGAAACCTATAACGATTTCCAAGTTTAAAACCTTTCTGGGCCTTTCCCTCAACATGGGCATAACCAAAAAGAGTGAATTGCGGCTATATTGGTCCACTAGCCCACTTCACCATATGCGCGTGTACTCTGCCTCCATGTCCAGGGTGAGATACGAGCAAATTCTGCGATTTATGCATTTCAACGACAATTAAATCGGTCGTCCTCGGGGAGACCCTGAATATGATCGGCTCCACAAATTTCGGCCCCTCGTAGACCATTTCAATCAGTGGTTTGCAGCCTTGTTTACCTCCCAACAAGTTGTCTGCGTTGACGAGTCCCTGATTAAGTTTACTGGCCGCCTTGCTATGGAACAGTATCTCCCCAGCAAGCGTGCCAGATACGGGGTCAAACTGTATAAGCTGTGTGACAGGGCCACAGGCTATACAGTTAGTTTCCGGGTCTACAAGGGAAAAGATAGCTCTGTGGAGCCCCCCGACTGCCCAGACTATATAGGGAGCAGTGGCAAGATAGTTTGGGACTTGGTGCCAACCTTATCCGGAAAGGGGTACCATTTGTACGTGGACAATTTTTACATAAGCGTGCCACTATTTAGTCACCTGCTCGAATTACAAATGGCACCGTGCGACCCAATTGCCAGTGCGTCCCCCAACGGCTTGTAAATTCCCTTCTTAGTCGGGGGGAGAGAGCCTGCTTGAAATTGCTTGCAGTGAAGTGGAGGGATACATGGAATGTTTTCGTTCTGTCCTCCCTTCACGCAGACACGATGGTCCAAATTACTACGGCAACTGGTGTTATGGAGAAACCCCTCTGTGTCCACCAATATAACCTTAATATGGGAGGGGTGGACCTTAACGACCAGCTTTTGGCGCCGTATTTAGTTGCCCGTAAAGCCAGACACTGGTACAAAAAAGTGTCAGTTTATTTATTTCAATTGGCTATGCTGAACGCCTTTGTACTATACAAAGTGTCAGGACGAACCAGGTCCTTCCGAGAATTCCAGGAAGAGATCATCAATGCCTACCTGTACCCAGGAGGTGTTCCTGCCCAACTTTCCCTTCCAGATGTAGTAAACCGGCTGCATGAGAGGCACTTTCCACAAGTCCTCCCGAGTACCCCTACCCAAAGACACCCCCAAAGAAGATGTCGTGTCTGTAGAAGGCGCGGACTTAGGCGTGACACCCGCTATTATTGTCCTGACTGTCCTGACCAACCTGGTCTCTGCATCGGGGAATGTTTCCGTCGCTACCACACACTAGTGGAGTTTTAGTGTAGAGTACAGCATGACACAGTGTTCGATGGCTATCGACATTTTGAGAGACCCTAAGCTGGAAAGTTGCAGTTCACAAAAAAAAAAGTGTAAAAAAAAAAAGAATAAAATAAAAAAGCCAAAAACAGTTGTCGTCTCAGTTATTTTTATGTTCTTCTACTCTTCCTACTGTATTTTACTTTGTTTGTTTTTCATTCTTTTGTTAACCTGTTTCCCTTGCAGGTACTCGTCGGCTGCCACACTGATTTTATATATTCTGACACAAACAGCGTTTGCGCTCAGCATATATGGATACCTCTGATGGCAGCGCTGTGGTAGGTTGATTTCACCACTGCAGTTAAAATACCTTTAGGTATACATGGAATATTGTCATGTATACCCGCCATTACATAGTTACATAGTAGGTGAGGTTGAATAAAGACAATAGTCCATCCAGTTCAACCTGTGTAGGTGTGTGTGGCTGTAATCATCTCACATAGCCCTGAATGTTCTGATTATTGAGATGTACATCTAAGAGTCTTTTGAAAGCCACCATACTTCCCGCAGAAACCACCTCTTGTGGTAGAGAATTTCACAATCTTGTAGCCCTAACAGTAAAGAACCCCCCACGTTGCCTCTTAAAACGCTTCTCCTCTAATCGCATTGTATGCCCTCGAGTCCTCATGCAATCCCTTAGACTCAGCTGTTTTTCTAAGCTGAGATCCCCATTGAGATATTTATAAATTGCTATCATGTCCCCCCTCAGGCGTCTCTTCCCTAGGGAGAATAAATCAAGTGATTGCAGACGCTCTTCATAATTAAGGTCCTCCAATCCCCTAATCAGTTTAGTTGCCCTTCTCTGGACTCTCTCCAGCTCCAACACATCCCTCCTGAGGACTGGCGACCAGAACTGGACAGAATACTCCAGATGCGGTTGGACCAGAGTTTTATAAAGTGGAAGGATTATAGTCTTATCTCTGGAATACATCCCTTTCTTTATGCATGCTAATATTCTGCTGGCTTTGGCAGCTGCCGCTTGACATTGCATGCTATTGCCTAATCTATCATCAACCAAGACTCACAGATCTTTCTCCATTTTTGATTCCCCCAAGAGTTCCCCTCCTAACGTGTATTGTGCTTTTATGTTTTTAGTCCCCAAGTGCAAAACCTTACATTTCTTCACATTAAACCTCATTTACCATGTCGTTGCCCACTCCGTTATTTTGTCCAGGTCATTCTGTAGGATATCTGCTTCATGCTCTGCAGTTATTGCCCTGCCCAATTTTGTGTCATCTGCAAAAACTGATATCGAACTACTGATCCCGTCCTCAATGCTGTTTATGAATAAATTGAACAAGGTTGGTCCCAGGACTGAGCCTTGGGGGACCCCGCTTACCACCTCAGACCAGTCTGAGTATGCGCTGTTTATTACCACCCTTTGGACACGCCCTTTTAGCCCGTTCCGTATCCAAGAGCAAACCCTGCTGTCGATACCTGCAGACCTTATTTTATAAATTAAGCGCTTGTGGGGAACTGTATCAAACGTCTTAGCGAAATCCAGGTACACCACATCCACTGGTCTGCCCCTTTCTAGCTCACAGCTCACCTCCTCGTAGAATGTTAAGAGATTGGTTTGACAAGAACGCCCATTTGTAAACCCGTGCTGATTACTGCTGATGATGTTGTTGTCTTTAGCAAACTCTATGATATAGTCCCTTATCATCCCCTCTAGAAGTTTACATACTATCGATGTCAAACTGACAGGCCTATAATTTCCCAGGATATGCCTCTGCCCCTTTTTGAATATCGAAATCACGTTAGATTTCCTGCAATCCCCTGGTACATTTCCTGTCATAATACTGTCAGCAAGGATCAGGAACAGTACAAAAGATTTTTCAGATTGGGATAGGTGTCGTTTGCCACCATCCCTAGTCACATATAGGAGTAAAAAAGTTTTTCTCCTCAATTTGGGATTTTGTCGGCAAACAAGTACAAAAGTATAAAATTGTAGAGTTTTATTCAAAAAATACACATAGAAAAATTGGTCAAAATAGTTACATATATAGATATAAAATACATGTCATGGAACGCCAAGAATTGCTACCAAACATGAATAATCTAGTGATGCATGGGGTGAAAGGCCCCCCCAAAATGACAGAGTACAAATCCTGATCCAACGCGTTTCAAACTTTGTGGAACTAACAGTTCAGTTCTTCATCAGGGAAGAGTAGATTTTACACTCTGAAGAAAAAAATGAAGAAAACGAAGAAAACATAATAAAACAATGAGAAAACAGCCACACAGTCAAAAACAAGCATATCACCCAAAGGGGTGATTACAACATATGTGTAGAGAGGACGAGGAGAAAAAAAAAAAAATGTTTTCTTCATTTTTTTCTTCAGAGTGTAAAATCTACTCTTCCCTGATGAAGGACTGAACTGTTAGTTCCACAAAGTTTGAAACGCGTTGGATCAGGATTTGTACTCTGTCATTTTGGGGGGGCCTTTCACCCCATGCATCACTAGATTATTCATGTTTGGTAGCAATTCTTGGCGTTCCATGACATGTATTTTATATCTATATATGTAACTATTTTGACCAATTTTTCTATGTGTATTTTTTGAATAAAACTCTACAATTTTATACTTTTGTACTTTTTTTCCGACAAAATCCCAAATTGAGGAGAAAAACTTTTTTATTCCTATAGGATCAGGAACAGTGGTCTAAATATAACCTTACTGAGTTCCTTGAGTACTCTCGGATGTACGCCATCCGGGCCTGGTGATTTGTTTGTGTTAAGTTTATCCAGCCTTTCCCTGATTTCACCCTCTGTTAGCCATAGTGGCAAGTCCTGTGTATTACTACTAGCCATACAGTCATGTTCAGTGTACCCCTCCTTTTCCTGTGTAAAGACTGACGAGAAAAAAGCATTCAGCACGGTTGCTTTTTCAGTGTCCTCTGTAACCATCCTCCCATCATCGTTAATTATGTGTGCAATATGCTCTGCCCTAGTTTTTTTGCTGTTGATATATTTAAAGAATTTCTTTGGGTTTTTTTTTTACTATCCTCCGCTATTTGTCTCTCAAAGTAGATTTTAGCCATTTTGATTTCGTGTTTACTTTTCTTATTTGCCTCCTTGTGTTGCTCGAAAGCCGATACTGTACCCTGTGATTTATATTTCTTGAAGGCCAATTTTTTTCCCCTAATAAGTTTTTTAACGTTACGGTTTAGCCAGCCAGGTTTGGCCTTGTCTCTTCTAAATTTATTTCCCATAGGAATGCACTGCAAGATGCATTTGCTTAATATGTTCCTAAAGCATTCCCATTTTTCCTCCGTGGTCAGTGATCCCAGGGTTTGGTCCCAGTTTACCCTTTCCATCAATGAGTACAATTTTGGAAAGTTTGTCCTTCTGAAGTTTAGGGTTCTTATGTTCCCCACTTGCCTTGTTATATTGTTATTTACGCTAAATGTGATCATCCTGTGATCGCTAGAGCCCAGGTTGTCCTGGACTCCTACCTCCGAGATTAGGTCTGGGTCAATAGTGATCAATAGATCCAGGACTGCGTTTTCTCTAGTCGGAGAATCCACCAACTGTGACATGTAGTTATCCTGTAAGGTTTCTGTGAATAGACGAGCCTTCTGTGAGTGTGAAGTCCCCTCTTCCCAGTCAATGTCGGGATAATTGAAGTCCCCCAATATGATGACTGATCCCAGTTTTGCCACTTTACCCAATAGTGCTAAAAATTCCAGCTCTACCTCTTCTTCTTGGTTAGGTGGCCTATAGTAAACCCCCACAATTACTTTTCCCTTTTCTCCTTCCCTATGGAGTTCTACCCACACGGATTCTAATTCCATACTCATCCCTTCCGTAATGTCACTTCTCTCTATCACCCTTACATTGTTCTTGACATAGAGACATACCCCTCCCCCTCTTTTTCATACCCTGTCTTTCCGGTACACCGAATACCCTTGGATATTGGCCAGCCAGTCATGTGAGGGGTCGAACCAAGTCTCCGTTATTCCTACAAGGTCTATGTCATCCTCATGTACTAACATTTCCAACTCATCCATTTTATTAGCTAGGCTCCTGGCATTAGCATATACCCCTCTTAGTTTTACGGAAGTTAATCGTGAATGGTGATTATGTTTATTCCTGTTTGGTCTGAGGTTTTCCCGCACAGACCTTCCAATTGACTGACTGACTCTACTTCTGAGTTAAGAAATGGGTTTGGATGTTTGGGCGGTTAATGGTGTGTATACTACACAATTTTCCTGCGGAGATTCCTGTTAGGTTCTCTTTTTTTCGTTCAGCCCACAGGGCTAAAAACCTACTCTATATGCCAAACAAGGACCAGCAATGTACTAGTCCGTTGCTTGACTTTGAGTGGTTATACCAGGATGATGCCTGCAGATTTAGGCATCATCTTGGTATAATTTTTTACAGCCAGCGGTCGGCTTACATGTAAAAGCAATCCTAGCGGATAATTGGCCGCTAGACTGCTTTTACAAGCAGTGGGAGTTGACTCGCCGCCCTCCCGCCGCCTTCCGCTGTTTTTCTCGGGCTCTCCTGTCCTACCGGTTAACCCGAGAGTGCAGCCAGTGGTTCAATTATCTAACCATAGAGCTGACTGGAGATGAGAATGGCTCCAATCATCTCTATGGCCTAAGATACCAGAAGCTAGGAGCATCTCATGACTTCTGTTTCTCCAGAAATAAACAGCACCATTGGGAAATTGGGAAAGCATTTTATCACACCAATTTTAGTGTGGTCAGATGCGTTAAGGTCAGAGGAGAAATCTAGAGTCTAAAAGACCCCAATTTTTAAAAAAAGAGAACCTGTCACTACAGATTGCTATCATAGGGGATATTTAAATTCACTGTGATAACAATAAAAATGATTAAAAAAAAAAAATGAAAGGAAAGGTGTCAAGATAACATAAAAAAGCAAAATAAAAAAAAATAAAAAAAAAATCAAGACCCCTGTCCCCCCGTGCTTGCGCGCAAAGGCGCACGCAAGCGTTTGGTCTAGTGTCATATGTAAACCGCAATTGCAGCATGCATGTGAGGTATCGCTGCGAATGCCAGGTCGAGGGCAGGAATTATTGAAGTAGACCTCCTCTGTAAGTCTAAAATGGTAACCTGTAAAGACTTTTAAAGGCTTTTAAAAATGTACGTAGTTTGTTGCCACTGCACGGGCGTGCACAATTTTTAAAGCATGTCATGTTTGGTATCTATGTACTTTGTATTCTTTTTTTTGTTCTTTTACATAAAGTTGTCACTAAATTATATATTGCTCACACATGCCATGGGTATATGGGGAATGACACCCCAAAATACATTCTGCTGCTTCTCCTGAGAACAGGGATACCCCATGTGTGAGACTTTTTGGCAGTCTAGCCATGTACAGGACCCCGAAAACCAATCTCCATCTGCAGGCTTTCTAAGGGTGTAAAATGCACAATTTACGGCATTAGAAAACCTGAAAGTGGTGATTGGTTTTCGGGGTCCCATACACAGCTAGGCTCCCAAAAAGTCTCACACATGTGGTATCTCTATACTCAGGAGAAGCAGCAGAATGTATTTTGGGGTGTCATTCCACATATACCCATGGCATGTGTGAGCAATTTATCTTTTAGTGACAACTTTGTGTTAAAAAAAAAAGAAAAAAAAAAAGTAACTTTCCAGAAACTTGTGGCAAAATATAAAATATTCCATGGACTCGCCATGCCTTTCAGCAAATAGCTTGGGGTGTCTACTTTCCAAAATGGGGTCATTTGGGGGGGGGGGGGGGTTGTGCTATCTTGAAATTTCAGGGCCTCCGAAACTGTGATGGGTAGTGAGGAGTAAAATCAAAAATTTACGCCATTAGAAAACCTGAAGATGGTGATTGGTTTTCGGGGTCCCGTACACAGCTAGGCTAAAAAAAATCTCACACATGGGGTATCCCCATACTTAGGAGAAGCAGCAGAATGTATTTTGGGGTGTCATTCCACATATACCCATGTCATGTGTGAGAAATGTATCTTTTAGTAACAACTTTGTGTTAAAAAAAAAAAATAATAATTTTCCCAAAACTTGTGGCAAATTATAAATTATTCCATAGACTCACCATGCCTCTCAGCAAACAGCTTGGGGTGTTTACTTTCCAAAATGGGGTAATTTGGGGGGGGGGGGGTGGTTTTGTGGTATCTTGACATTTCAGGGCCTCCTAAACCGTGATAGGTAGTGAGAAAATGCAATGAAAAATGTACGCCCTTTGGAATTCTGAAGGTGGTGATTGGATTTCGGGGTCCCGTACACAGCTAGGCTCCCAAAAAGTCTCACATATGTGGTATCCCTGTACTCAGGAGGAGCAGCAGAATATATTTTGGGGTGTAATTACACATATACCCATGGCATGCGTGAGCAAAATATCATTTCAATGACAACTTTGTGTAAAAAGAAAAGAAACATTTTTTTTTTAGTCATTTTTTAAACACCTGTGACAAAAAAAATGTAATATTCAATGAGCTCAACGTGCCTCTCAGGATATTCCTTAGGATGTCTACTTACCAAAAAGTGGTAATTTGGGGGGGTTTTGTACTGCCCTGCCATTTTAGCACTTCATGAAATGAGATAGGCAGTCAGAAAGTAAAAGCTGCATAAATTCCAGTATATACACCATAGTTTGTAGATGTTATAACCTTTGCGCAAACCAATAAAAATACGCTCATTGAGATTTTTTTTGTCAAGACTAGAGTTGAGCGGACACCTGGTGTCCGTGTTCGGCGGGTTCGGCCAAACTTGAACCCGGACACCGAACCCCAATGAAGTCAATGGGGACCCGAACTTTCAGGCACTAAAATGGCTCTAAAAAACCAATGGAAAGGGCTAGAGTGCTGCAAATGGCAGCAAAATGTAGTTAAGAGCATGGCAAGTGCTCTGCAAACAAATGTGGATAGGGAAATAACTTAAAACCACAAAAAAAACAGAAAAATAAAAAAATTTCTTCATCTGTGAAGGACGAGGCCCATATGGAGTAGGAGGGAGGTTGAGGTGGCGGTGGATGTGGCGATGTAGGTGGAAGCGGCGGTGGAGAGGGATGAGGTAGCCAACACTGCTTTTTTTTAGTCATTTTAAATTAGGGTACACCTCCTCTGCCTTGGCCTTGTGCTTCCACTGTGGCCCCACTGTCAGGTGGGAATGAAAGCAGCATCGCGTCTACCAGCGTGCGCTTGTACTCGCGCATCTTGCGATCACGCTCCAGTGAGTGAATTAAGGACGGTACTTTGTCCTTGTAACGGGGATCCAGCAGCGTGGCCACCCAGTAATCAGCACAAGTTAGAATGTGGGCAACTCGGCGGTCGTTGTGGAGACACTGCAGCATGTAATCGCTCATGTGTGCCAGGCTGCCCAGAGGCAACGAAAGGCTGTCCTCTGTGGGAGGTGTATCGTCTGTGTCCTCTGTATCCCCCCAGCCACGCACAAGTGATGGCCATGAGCTGGCCTGGGTGCCACCCTGCTGTGAACATGGTTCCATCTCCTCCTCCTCATCCGCCAGAACTGTGCCCCTGCTGGACAATTGTGTACCTGGCGTTTGTGGGTGCAGGAACCCAATCTCGGAGCCACTTGTGAATGACTGCCCTGAAAGCCTTGGAAATGATCCCTCTTCCTCCTCCTTCTCCTCCTCCTCCTGTGCCACATCCTCTTCCATCATTGCCCGAATAGTTTTTTGAAGGAGGCATAGAAGTGGGATAATTAAGCTGACAACGGCGTCATCGGCACTGGCCATGTTGGTGGAGTACTCAAAACAGCACAACAAGGCACACAGGTCTTGCATGGAGGCCCAGTTATTGGTGGTGAAGTGGTGCTGTTCTGCAGAGAGACTCATGCGTGCGTGCTGCAGCTGAAACTCCACTATGGCCTGCTGCTGCTCGCACAGTCTTTCCAGCATGTGCAAGGTGGAGTTCCACCTTGTGGGCACGTCACATATGAGGCGGTGAGTGGAAAGGCCGAAGTTACGCTGCAGCGCTGACAGGCGAGCAGCAGCAGGGTGAGAATGCCGAAAGTGCGCACAGACGGCCCGCACTTTCTGCAGCAGCTCTGACATATCGGGGTAATTTTTAAGGAACCTCTGCACCACCAAATTCAGCACATGCGCCAGGCAAGGGATGTGCGTCAAACCGGCTAGGCCCAGAGCTGCTATGAGATTTCACCTGTTATCGCACACCACCAGGCCGGGCTTGAGGCTCGCTGGCAGCAACCACTCATCGGTCTGCTGTTCCATGCTCCTTCACAACTCCTGCGCGGTGTGTGGTTTTTCCCCCAAACAGGCAAGTTTTAAAACTGCCTGCTGTCGTTTACCCCTGGCTGTGCTGAAGTTGGTGGTGAAGGTGTTACGCTGACCGGATGAGGAGGCGGTAGAGGATGAGGAAGCGAAGTAGGAGGAGTTAGGAACAGGAGACAAACTGAAGCGCCCTGCAATCCTCGGTGGTGGAAGAACATGCGCCAAATTGCTATCCGCCTCAGGCCCAGCCGCCACTGCATTTACCCAGTGTGCCATTAGGGAGATATAACGCCCCTGACCGTGCTTACTGGTCCACGTATCGGTAGTTAGTTGGACCTTGCCACAGATGGCGTTGCGCAGTGCACACCTGATTTTTTCCCCCACTTGGTTGTGCAGGGAAGGGATGGCTTGCCTGGAAAAGTAGTGGCGGCTGGGCACGACGTACTGTGGGACAGCCACCGACATAAGGCTTTTAAAACTGTGCGTCTCCACCAGAAGGAATGACAGCATTTCAAAAGCCAAGAATTTTGAAATGCTGGCATTCAGGGCCAGGGATCGCGGGTGGGTAGGGGGGTACTTCCTCTTCCTCTGAAGTGTTTGGAAGATGGAAAGCTGAACGCTTCCACGGGACATTGTGGAGATGGTTGCTGACAGATCCTCTGTTTGCGGGGTGGCAGGTGCCGGTATCACTACAGAGGTGGATGAAGAGGCCGAGACTGCAGCAGAAGAGGAAGCCGGAGGAGCCAGAGACCTTTCTTGGTTTTGAAGGTGCCTACTTTACTGCAGCTCGTGCTTTGCACTTAGATGCCTGATCATGCAGGTTGTGCTCAGGTTGAGAAGGTTTATGCCTCGCTTCAGGCTCTGATTGCACAGGGTACAAACCACTCGTGTCCTGTCATCAGCACATTGTCTGAAGAACTTCCACGCTAGAGAACTCCTTTGAGCTGGCTTTGGTGCGCTCGGTCCCTTGCTGCGTTGGGAAGTAGCAGGCGTAGTGTCTAGGGCACGGCCGCTCCGCTTCTGCACCCTGCTCCCTCTTCTGCTGTGCTGGTGGCTCTGTGCGACCACCGCCTTCCTCCAAACTACTCAGGTCACCTACATGACCTTCATTCCATGTAGGGTCGAGGACCTCGTCCTCCACATCATCTTCCACCCAGTCTTCACCCCTGTCCTCCTTGTCGGTCTCCACAATTCTGAGTGCCGCAGCAGTTGGCACCTGCGTTTCGTCATCATCGGAGACGTGCTGCGATGGTCCTTCCATGTACTCATCTTGAGAAATAAGTGGTTGGGCATCGCTGCACTCAATCTCTTCCACTTCTGGGGCAGGGCTAGGTGGACGGCCCTGGGAAACCCTGCTGACAGAGTCATCAAAAAGAAGAAGAGACTGCTGCATGACTTTGGGCTCAGACTGCTTGCCTGATTTGCAAGGGGGTGAGGTTAAAGCCGGTTGGACATCGGCTGCAGGTGCCAACTCTGACCTTTCTGCAGTAGACTGGGTGGGAGACAATGTGAAGGAACTGGAGGCACTGTCAGCAACCCAATCTACAATCGCCTGTACTTGTTCTTGCCTCAACACTTGTAGAGGCGCATGAGGCCCTACCAAATACCAGGTTCTGTCTCCTACTCACACTTGAGGAAGGTGTTTCACTTGTGCGTGTAGCTGGCACAGATCGACCACATCCTCTCCTTGCAACAGGAGCTCTACCAGCAGCACCACGACCCAGGCAACGGCCCCTATTTGACGTTCTCCTCATATTTCTGTAATTTATGATCTTGCCCTAGAAAGGTGTTTATTGAATAGCGGAACAAAACAACAACAGTATCGCACGGGTGTATCTCACAGTCAAATATGCAAAACTATGCCGCAATTTAATTTTTTTTTACCCAAAAAGGGTGTTTATTAAATAGCGGAATAGAAAAACAGTATACAAATACAACGGGTGTACCTCACAGTCAAATATGCAAAGTATGCTGCAATTTAATTTTTTTCACCCCAAAAGGGTGTATATTGAATAGCGGAATAGAAAAAATTATATAAAATGGTGTATCTCACACGTACAAACACAGGCTAGGCCCCCGATTACAATTTTTTGTACCCTAAAGGGAGGATGAGGAAGAGGAGTAGGAGGAGTTCGGAACAGGAGGCAAACTGAAGCGCCCTGCAATCCTTGGCGGTGGAAGGAGATGCGCCAAACAAATTTAAAAGGTGTATCTCACACGTACCGATACAGACTTTGCCGCAATTTAATTTTTTTCACCCCAAAAGGGTGTATATTGAATAGCGGAATAGAAAAAATTATATAAAATGGTGTATCTCACACGTACAAACACAGACTAGGCCCCGATTACAATTTTTTGTACCCTAAAGGCAGGATGAGGATGAGGAAGAGGAGTAGGAGGAGTTCGGAACAGGAGGCAAACTGAAGCGCCCTGCAATCCTCGGCGGAGGAAGATGCACCAAAAAAATTTGAAAGGTGTATCTCACACGTACCAATACAGACTATGCCGCAATTTAATTTTTTTCACCCCAAAAGGGTGTATATTGAATAGCGGAATAGAAGAAATTATATAAAACGGTGTATCTCACACGTACAAACACAGACTAGGCCCGATTACAATTTTTTGTACTCTAAAGGCAGGATGAGGATGAGGATGAGGATGAGGAGGAGGAGGAGTTCGGAACAGGAGGCAAACTGAAGCGCCCTGCAATCCTCGGCAGTGGAAGATGCGCCCAAAAAATTTGAAAGGTGTATCTCGCACGTACCGATACAGACTATGCCGCAATTTAATTTTTTTTACCCCAAAAGGGTGTATATTGAATAGCGGAATAGAAAAAAGTATATAAAATTGGTGATTTTTCAATAGCACATGTGAACACAGCAGTGTCTTATGTTTTATGTCACGGTCAGCAGCAGGCTATGAAGGGAAAAAAAAAAATCGGGTTCGTGTCCGGGTAACAAAAATCCAATTATCCGGTACGGACCCGAATAATACAGTCCGTGTTCGCTCAACAACACTAGTCAAGACATGTAGCTAAATACATTTTGGCCAAAATATATGACATAAATTGAGTATATTGGATATTTTTTAAAAGACAAAGTTGAAAATGTAATTTTTTCTCAAAATTTTTGCTCATTTTTTTATTAATATCGCAAAAAATAAAAAGCACAGAGGTGATCAAATACCACCAAAAGAAAGCTCTGTTTGTGGGAAAAAAAGGACGTAAATTTCGTTTGGGTACAGCATTGCATGACTACGCAATTGTCAGTTAAATTCACGCAGTGCCAAGTCGAAAAAAGGGGCCTGGTCTCCGGGGCTTGAGTGGTTAAAGCGGCAGTATACTGCTTTTTTCCACTTTTAACTACAGGTAAACCTATAATAAGGCTTACCTGTAGGTACAATTAATATCTCCTAAAAAATTATCTCACGCGAGCGGCGCATGCGCTCTGAAGGTCCGGCGGACCTTCAGCTTTCCTCGCCAGGAAAATGACTCCCGCGCACATGCGCGCCAGTGACGTCATTGGCCGGAGCCGGAGCCGCCGAACCCGGAAGAGACGCAGAGGGATCATGTCAGCTCCCACAGACCGGGGGTCCGTGTTGGGGCTTCGTTCTAAGGTAAGTAATTCATAATGAGCTAGTATGCGATGCATACTAGCTCATTATGCCTTTGTCTTGCAGGGTTTTTTTTTTTTTTTAGGTTTACAACCGCTTTAAAAATGATGTTTTATACAAACTTTTGTTTTCATTGATACATGTCCCCCAGGGCAGTACCCAGACCTCCATAACCATTGTAAGCCCAATTACTTGCATATAAGCCTTCAAAATGGGCACTTTTGATTATTCCAGTCTGGGTCTCATAGACTTCAGCGGGGCTCGTTACTCAGGTTCCAAACTTTTGTGATGTTCTAAAGTTCTGCCACGAACTGAAAAGGAGGTCGTTCAGCCCATCTTTACCGCCGCCTCTCATCCTCACCTGGGCTCAGAGGGAGGAGGAACCGGGTTGCCCGCAGCAAAGGAGGGATATCTGCGGCTGCGCCCCCGGCCTCTTCCCCTGAACAAGCGGTAAGGGTAGCACTCACCCCTGCAGCCCAGAGGCTAGCATTCACCTCCTCCCACTGGCCCCCAGGAGCAGCCTTTGGGAGATGGAGCTTCTGTTGGTCCCTGAGGCTACATGTCTCCTCTGGATGGAGGAAACGCAAAAACTGACCAGGGACCTGAGGGACCGCCTTAAAAAGGAGAAAATGCTAATGTGTTTCCTGATTGGTGGAAGGAGCTCCATCTTTCAAGGGCTGGCCTGGAAGACGATCGGAGGGGAAACATTGTTTTTTTTTTTCAAAATGTTCGATGTTTTTTCGTCTATGTAATAAAATACACAGTGATGATCAAATACCGCCAAAAGACCACCAAAAGAAAGCTCTATTTGTTTGAAGGAAAAAAAAAAAGATACATTTTGTTTGGGTACAGCTTTGCATGACCGTGCATTTGCCAGGTAAAGTAGTGAAGCGCTGGATAGAAACAAATAGCCTGGTCATGAAGGCAGTAAAATCGTCTGGAGCTGAAGTGATTAATCAGAGATGCAGAGTCAAGTTAGGAGAAGTGGGAGAGAGAAGAATCAGTAAAACTGGGTGGGTCAGGATGATGTGGAAAAAAGTGTAGTGTAGTAGGAATTTGATGACTAAAGCTGGATACACACTATACAGCTTTTGATTAGGGTTGAGCGAACCCAGACTGTATTGTTCGGGTTCGTACCGGACTTTTGGGTATTCGGTACCCGAACCCGAACCCGGACATTTCACTGTATGTTCGGGTACTGTCTGTTGTTCGGTAATGTTATTTGATGTTTTGGCGCGGTTTTAATGGCGCGGTTTCAACAGGTGCAAGGTAGCCAATCAGCAAGCGTTTAACTAGTGTGCCCTAGAAGCCATCACAGCCATGCCTACTAATGGCATGGCTATGATTGGCCAGTGCAGCATGTGACCCAGAGTCCATATAAGCTGGAGTCACATAGCGCTGCGCGTCACTCTGCTATAACTATACTAGGGAGAGGTTCCTGCTGCTTCTGCTGAGGGAGAGATAGGGAGATTACTGTAGGGCAGGGGTGGGGAACCTATGTCCCGGGGGCCGTATGCGGCCCTCAAAGTCATCTGGTCCGGCCCCCCGTGCAGCTGAGTCTGTGTCTCTCAGCTGATCTGTCAGAATGGAGCCAATGCTTCCTGTATAGTTCCGGCTCCGTTGTGACAGTCTGAGTGAGTCACAGGCGGAGTGATATCAAATGCACTCCGCCTTTGACCAATACAGGAAACATCGCCTCTTCCTCCAGCATGGCATCGCTGCTAGCCAGCATTTCCCGCCAGCAGCACACACAGCAGTACCAGCCAGAGCCAGCAGTACAAGCCAGAGCCAGCAGTACTCACAGCAGTACCAGCCAGAGACAGCAGTACCAGCCAGAGACAGCAGTACCCACAGCAGAACCAGCAGTACCCAAAGCAGTACCAGCCAGAGCCAGTAGTACTCACAGCAGTACCAGCCAGTGTCAGCAGTACCCACAACAGTACCAGCAAGCAGTACCTACAGCACAGTACCAGCCAGCAGTACCCACAGCAATACCAGCCAGCAGTACCCACAGCAGTTCCAGCCAGCAGTACCAGCCTGAGCCAGCAGTACCAGCCAGTAGTACCAGCCTGAGCCAGCAGTACCAGCCAGCAATACCCACAACACAGTTCCAGCCAGAAGTACCAGCTTGAGCCAGCAGTACCCAGGGCAGTACCAGCCAGCAGTACCTACAGCACAGTACCAGCCTGAAACAGCAATACCCACAGCAGTACCAGCCTGAGCCAGCACTACCCACAGCACAGTACAAGCCAGCAGTACCAACAGCAGTACCAGCCAGCTGTACCAGCCAGCTATGCCCACCAGCATTACCTGCCAGCAGTTCTTTTTAAAACTTACCACCATAAAGTCGACTGCGCTCCAGACTGACCGACGCAAACCTGGAAAACCAGTTGCGAGTAGCAATATCATCAATACCAGCTAACATCACACACCTCTAGGGTTGAGCGGACACCTAGATGTCCGTGTTCGACGGGTTCGGCCGAACTTTAAAAAAAGTCCGGGTCCGTGTCCCGGACTTTTACCGAACTTTTCCCGGACACCGAACCCCATTGAAGTCAATGGGGACCCGAACTTTAAGGCACTAAAATGGCTCTAAAACACCAATGGAAAGGGCTAGAGTGCTGCAAATGGCAGCAAAACGTAGTTAAGAGCATGGCAAGTGCTCTGCAAACAAATGTGGATAGGGAAATAACTTAAAACAACAAAAAAAAAAAACAGAAAAATAAAACAATGTTCTTCATCTCTGAAGGACGAGGCCCATATGGAGTAGGAGGGAGGTTGAGGTGGTGGTGGATGTGGCGGTGTCATAGGCGTGCGCACAGGGTGTGCCTGGTGTACCTGGGCACACCCTAATCACCTAGGGCACATAGCATTATCGCTCTGTTTGCCAGTGAGGAGATGGGAAAGATCTCCCTCGCACCTGCTCTGCTCTATTTCTCTTTGCCAGCAGGGAGAGTAATGTATCGGGGCCATGTACATGTAGGCAAACACATGCATGTGTATTTCAACTTTGGGGTGCACACCCTAATGCAATAGGCTGCGCACACCTATGGGCGGTGTAGGTGGAAGCGGCGGTGGAGGAGGACCAGGGCCGGATTAAGAGCATCATGGTCTTGGTGCTGAGGATTTTGAAGGGCCTTAAGGGCCGTGCCTTGGCATGCACCCAGAGGAGGAAGGGTGCAGCCATGCATGCCTAATTCAACATGGGATGCTGTCTCTGAAGCCCATAAACACATCCATGCATCGGCAACTGTCCCTCCTTGTCCGGCCTTCGCGCTGTGTGGGGAGGTTCTGAGGGTGCTGCCTGGGGAAGCGAGCATAGAAGCCAGACTTCTGTGTTTACAAGTGACAGAAGAGCGGTCACAGTGAATATGGCCAACCCGGGGCCTATATAAAAGGTAGGGGCCTGCATGGAGCTGCAGCTCCAATAGCCCCTACGTTAATCTGGCCCTGAGGAGGAGGACGAGGTAGCCAACACTGCTTCTTTTCACAAATTTTAAATGAGGGTACACCCCAAAAGAGTGAGAAAGAGCAAAAATGGAACAATGGCTGTGTAAGGTCGGTATCCATTGCTATTCTGCACAAGGTACGGAAAAGTCCCGTGGGATCCATGCCTGGTTCATTTTAATGAACGTGAGCTTGTCCACATTGTCTCTGGACAGGAGGCTGCGCTTGTCTGTTATAACACCCCCAGCCGTGCTAAATACCCGTTCAGATAATACACTGGCTGCAGGGCACGCCAGCACCTCCAAGGCGTAAAGGGCAAGCTCAGGCCATGTGCCCAATTTGGAGACCCAGAAGTTGAAGGGGGCAGACCCCTCATTCACTACATGTAGGCGTGTGCACACATACTGCTCCACCATGTTGGTAAAATGCTGCCTCCTGCTAAGACGTTCCATCTGAGCTGCTGGTGCTGCTGTTTGTTGTGGCGTGCTGACAAAGCTTTTCCACATTTCGGCCATGCTAACCCTGCCTTCTGAGGTGCTGGCGGTGCCCTGGTTGAGTTGGTGACCTCCTCCTCCTCCTCCTCTGCCTTGTGCTTCCACTGTGGCCCCGCTGTCAGATGGGAATGCCAGCAGCATCGCGTCTACCAGCGTGCGCTTGTACTCGCGCATCTTGCGATCGCGCTCCAGTGAGTGAATTAAGGACGGTACGTTGTCCTTGTAACGGGGATCCAGCAGCGTGGCCACCCAGTAATCAGCACAAGTTAGAATGTGGGCAACTCGGCGGTCGTTGTGGAGACACTGCAGCATGTAATCGCTCATGTGTGCCAGGCTGCCCAGAGGCGACGAAAGGCTGTCCTCTGTGGGAGGTGTATCGTCCGTGTCCTCTGTATCCCCCCAGCCACGCACCAGTGATGGCCATGAGCTGGCCTGGGTGCCACCCTGCTGTGAACATGGTTCCATCTCCTCCTCCAGCTCCTCCTCCTCCTCATCCTCCTCATCCTCCAGAACTGTGCCCCTGCTGGACAATTGTGTCCCTGGCGTTTGTGTGTGCAGGAACCCACCCTCGGAGCCCCTTGCGAATGACTGCCCTGAAAGCCTTGGAAATGTTACCTCTTCATCCTCCTCCTCCTCCTCATCCTGTGCCACATCCTCTTCCATCATCGCCCGAATTGTTTTTTCAAGGAGGCATAGAAGTGGGATAGTTAAGCTGAGAACGGCGTCATTGCCACTGGCCATGTTGGTGGAGTACTCAAAACAGCTCAACAAGGCACACAGGTCTCGCATGGAGGCCCAGTTATTGGTGGTGAAGTGGTGCTGTTCCGCAGAGCGACTCACGCGTGCGTGCTGCAGCTGAAACTCCACTATGGCCTGCTGCTGCTCGCACAGTCTTTCCAGCATGTGCAAGGTGGAGTTCCACCTTGTGGGCACGTCACATATGAGGCGGTGAGCGGGAAGGCCGAAGTTACGCTGCAGCGCTGCCAGGCGAGCAGCAGCAGGGTGAGAACGCCGAAAGTGCGCACAAACGGCCCGCACTTTCTGCAGCAGCTCTGACATATCGGGGTAGTTTTTAAGGAACCTCTGCACCACCAAATTCAGCACATGCGCCAGGCAAGGGATGTGCGTCAAACCGGCTAGGCCCAGAGCTGCTATGAGATTTCTCCCGTTATCGCACACCACCAGGCCGGGCTTGAGGCTCGCTGGCAGCAACCACTCATTTGTCTGCTGTTCCATGCTCCTCCACAACTCCTGCGCGGTGTGTGGTTTGTCCCCCAAACAGGGAAGTTGTAAAACTGCCTGCTGTCGTTTACCCCTGGCCGTGCTGAAGTTGGTGGTGAAGATGTTACGCTGTCCGGATGAGGAGGCGGTAGAGGATGAGGAAGCGGAGTAGGAGGAGTTAGGAACAGGAGGCAAACTGAAGCGCCCTGCAATCCTCGGTGGTGGAAGGACATGCGCCAAATTGCTATCCGCCTCAGGCCCACCCGCCACTGCATTTACCCAGTGTGCCGTTAGGGAGATATAACGCCCCTGACCGTGCTTACTGGTCCACGTATCGGTAGTTAGGTGGACCTTGGCACAGATGGCGTTGCGCAGTGCACACCTGATTTTTTCCCCCACTTGGTTGTGCAGGGAAGGGATGGCTTGCCTGGAAAAGTAGTGGCGGCTGGGCACGACGTACTGTGGGACAGCCACCGACATAAGGTTTTTAAAACTGCGTCTCCACCAGACGGAATGACAGCATTTCAAAGGCCAATAATTTTGAAATGCTGGCATTCAGGGCCAGGGATCGCGGGTGGGTAGGGGGGTACTTCCTCTTCCTCTCAAGTGTTTGGGAGATGGAAAGCTGAACGCTTCCACGGGACATTGTGGAGATGGTTGTTGGTGACCCAGGTGGTGGTGTTGCTGACAGATCGTCTGTTTGCGGGGTGGCAGGTGCCGGTATCACTACAGATGTGGCTGGAGCGGCCGAGACTGCAGCAGAAGAGGAAGCAGGATGAGCCAGAGACGTTTCTTGGTTTTGAAGGTGTGTACTCCACTGCAGCTCGTGCTTTGCACTTAGATGCCTGATCATGCAGGTTGTGCTCAGGTTGAGAAGGTTTATGCCTCGCTTCAAGCTCTGATTGCACAGGGTGCAAACCATTCGTGTCCTGTCATCAGCACATTTTCTAAAGAACTTCCACGCTAGAGAACTCCTTTGAGCTGACTTTGGTGCGCTCGTTCCCTTGCTGCGTTGGGCAGTAGCGGGCGTAGTGTCTAGGGCACGGCCGCTCCGCTTCTGCACCCTGCTCCCTCTTCTGCTGTGCTGGTGGCTCTGTGCGACCACTGCCTCTTCCTCCAAACTACTCAGGTCACCTGCATGACGTTCATTCCATGTGGGGTCGAGGACCTCATCGTCCTCCACATCATCTTCCACCCAGTCTTCACCCCTGCCCTCCTTGTCGGTCTCCACAATGCTGAACGCCGCAGCAGTTGGCACCTGCGTTTCGTCATCATCGGAGACGTGCTGCGATGATCCTTGCATGTACTCATCTTGAGAAATAAGTGGTTGGGCATCGCTGCACTCAATCTCTTCCACTTCTGGGGCAGGGCTAGGTGGATGGCCCTGGGAAACCCTGCTGACAGAGTCATCAAAAAGAAGAAGAGACTGCTGTATGGCTTGGGGCTCAGACTGCTTGCCTGATTTGCAAGGGGGTGAGGTGAAAGACGGTTGGACATCGGCTGCAGATGCCAACTGTGACCTTTCTGCAGTAGACTGGGTGGGAGACAATGTGAAGGAACTGGAGGCACTGTCAGCAGCAAACCAATCTACTATCGCCTCCACTTGTTCTGGCCTCATCACTTCTAGGGGCGTATGATGCCCTACCAAATACTGATGCAGGTTCTGTCGCCTACTCACACTTGAGGAAGGTGTTTCACTTGTGCGTGTAGCTGGCACAGATCGACCACGTCCTCTCCTTGCAACAGGAGCTCTAGCAGCAGCACCACCACGACCCAGGCCACGGCCCCTATTTGACGCTCTCCTCATATTTCTGAAATTTAAGATCTGGCCCTAGAAAGGTCTTTATTGAATAGCGGAACAAAAGAACAAAAGTATCGCACGGGTGTATCTCACAGTCAAATATGCAAACTATGCCGCAATTTAATGTTTTTTACACCAAAAGGGCGTGTATTGAATAGCGGAATAGGATAAAAAACTGTGTATATCACACGTACAAACACAGACTAGGCCCGATTAAATTTTTTCCTACCCTAAAGGGAGGATGAGGAAGAGGAGTATGGAACAGGCAGCACCCTCAAATCTTCAGAAGTATGAGATGAACCCCAAAAACTTGGAAAGGTGGATCTCACACGTACCGACACAGACTATTCCGCAATTTAATTGAGCCCCAAAGGTTTTTATTGAATAACGGAATAGGAAATATGATCAAAAAAAGTGTATGTTTTTCACACGTACAGAAGCACACTAGGCCCCAATTACTATTGTTTGTACACCTAAAAGGATGGATGAGGAGGAGGAGGAGGAGGAGTATAGAACACACCAAAAGGGTGTGTATTGAATAGCGGAATAGGATAAAAAACTGTGTATCTCACACGTACAAACACAGACTAGGCCCGATTAAATTTTTTCCTACCCTAAAGGGAGGATGAGGAAGAGGAGTATGGAACAGGCAGCACCCTCAAATCTTCAGAAGTATGAGATGAACCCCAAAAACTTGGAAAGGTGGATCTCACACGTACCGACACAGACTATTCCGCAATTTAATTGAGCCCCAAAGGTTTTTATTGAATAACGGAATAGGAAATATGATCAAAAAAAGTGTATGTTTTTCACACGTACAGAAGCACACTAGGCCCCAATTACTATTGTTTGTACACCTAAAAGGATGGATGAGGAGGAGGAGGAGGAGGAGGAGGAGTATAGAACAGGCAGCACCCTCAAAGCTTCAGAAGTATGAGATGAACCCCAAAAACTTGGAAAGGTGGATCTCACACGTACCGACACAGACTATTCCGCAATTTAATTGAGCCCCAAAGGTTTTTATTGAATAGCGGAATAGGAAATATGATCAAAAAAAAAGTGTATGTTTTTCACACGTACAGAAGCACACTAGGCCCCAATTACTATTGTTTGTACACCTAAAAGGATGGATGAGGAAGAGGAGGAGGAGGAGTATAGAACAGGCAGCACCCTCAAAGCTTCAGAAGTATGAGATTGTGTTCACTGTACCCCACAAAGATTGTGTTCACTGTACCCCACAAAGATTGTGTTCACTGTACCCCACAAAGGTTTTGTTCACTGCACCCCACAAAGATTGTGTTCACTGTACCCCACAAAGGTTTTGTTCACTGCACCCCACAAAGATTGTGTTCACTGTACCCCACAAAGATTGTCTTCACTGCACCCCAAAAGGATTGTCTTCTCTGCACCCCACAAAGATTGTGTTCACTGTACCCCACAAAGGTTTTGTTCACTGTACCCCACAAAGATTGTGTTCACTGCACTCCAAAAGGATTGTCTTCACTGCACCCCACAAAGATTGTGTTCACTGTACCCCACAAATGTTTTGTTCACTGCACCCCACAAAGATTGTGTTCACTGTACCCCACAAAGGTTTTGTTCACTGCACCCCACAAAGATTGTGTTCACTGTACCCCCCAAAGATTTTGTTCACTGCACCCCACAAGGATTGTCTTCACTGCACCCCACAAAGATTGTGTTCACTGCACCCCACAAAGGTTTTGTTCACTGCACCCCACAAAGATTGTGTTCACTGCACCCCACAAAGATTGTGTTCACTGTACCCCACAAAGATTGTGTTCACTGCACCCCAAAAGGATTGTCTTCTCTGCACCCCACAAAGATTGTGTTCACTGTACCCCACAAAGGTTTTGTTCACTGCACCCCACAAACATTGTGTTCACTGTACCCCACAAAGGTTTTGTTCACTGCACCCCACAAAGATTGTGTTCACTGTACCCCACAAAGATTGTGTTCACTGTACCCCACAAAGGTTTTGTTCACTGCACCCCACAAAGATTGTGTTCACTGTACCCCACAAAGGTTGTGTTCACTGCACCCCACAAAGATTGTGTTCACTGCACCCCACAAAGATTGTGTTCACTGTACCCCACAAAGGTTTTGTTCACTGCACCCCACAAAGGTTTTGTTCACTGCACCCCACAAAGATTGTGTTCACTGTACCCCACAAAGATTGTGTTCACTGCACTCCAAAAGGATTGTCTTCACTGCACCCCACAAAGATTGTGTTCACTGTACCCCACAAAGGTTTTCTTCACTGCACCCCACAAAGATTGTGTTCACTGTACCCCCCAAAGATTTTGTTCACTGCACCCCACAAGGATTGTCTTCACTGCACCCCACAAGGATTGTCTTCCCTGCACCCCACAAAGATTGTGTTCACTATACCCCACAAAGATTGTGTTCACTGCACTCCAAAAGGATTGTCTTCACTGCACCCCACAAAGATTGTGTTCACTGCACC
Organism: Pelophylax lessonae; assembly: GCF_965119305.1. Classification (NCBI taxonomy): domain Eukaryota; kingdom Metazoa; phylum Chordata; class Amphibia; order Anura; family Ranidae; genus Pelophylax; species Pelophylax lessonae. The sequence goes on from NC_138771.1 coordinate 389,407,619, forward strand.
CCACAAAGATTGTGTTCACTGCACCCCACAAAGATTGTGTTCACTGTACCCCCCAAAGACTTTGTTCACTGCACCCCACAAGGATTGTCTTCACTGCACCCCACAAGGATTGTCTTCACTGCACCCCACAAAGATTGTGTTCACTGTACCCCACAAAGATTTTGTTCACTGCACTCCAAAAGGATTGTCTTCACTGCACCCCACAAAGATTGTGTTCACTGTACCCCACAAAGGTTTTGTTCACTGCACCCCACAAAGATTGTGTTCACTGTACCCCACAAAGATTGTGTTCACTGCACTCCAAAAGGATTGTCTTCACTGCACCCCACAAAGATTGTGTTCACTGTACCCCACAAAGGTTTTGTTCACTGCACCCCACAAAGATTGTGTTCACTGTACTCCACAAAGGTTTTGTTCACTGCACCCCACAAAGATTGTGTTCACTGTACCCCACAAAGGTTTTGTTCACTGCACCCCACAAAGATTGTGTTCACTGTACTCCACAAAGGTTTTGTTCACTGCACCCCACAAAGATTGTGTTCACTGTACCCCCCAAAGATTTTGTTCACTGCACCCCACAAGGATTGTCTTCACTGCACCCCACAAGGATTGTCTTCACTGCACCACACAAAGATTGTGTTCACTGTACCCCACAAAGATTTTGTTCACTGCACCCCACAAAGATTGTGTTCACTGTACCCCACAAAGATTTTGTTCACTGCACTCCAAAAGGATTGTCTTCACTGCACCCCACAAAGATTGTGTTCACTGTACCCCACAAAGGTTTTGTTCACTGCACCCCACAAAGATTGTGTTCACTGTACCCCACAAAGATTGTGTTCACTGTACCCCACAAAGGTTTTGTTCACTGCACCCCACAAAGATTGTGTTCACTGTACCCCACAAAGGTTGTGTTCACTGCACCCCACAAAGGTTTTGTTCACTGCACCCCACAAAGATTGTGTTCACTGTACCCCACAAAGGTTTTGTTCACTGCACCCCACAAAGATTGTGTTCACTGTACCCCACAAAGATTGTGTTCACTGCACTCCAAAAGGATTGTCTTCACTGCACCCCACAAAGATTGTGTTCACTGTACCCCACAAAGGTTTTGTTCACTGCACCCCACAAAGATTGTGTTCACTGTACCCCACAAAGGTTTTGTTCACTGCACCCCACAAAGATTGTGTTCACTGTACCCCACAAAGGTTGTGTTCACTGCACCCCACAAAGATTGTGTTCACTGTACCCCCCAAAGATTTTGTTCACTGCACCCCACAAGGATTGTCTTCACTGCACCCCACAAGGATTGTCTTCACTGCACCCTACAAAGATTGTGTTCACTGCACCCCACAAAGGTTTTGTTCACTGCACCCCACAAAGATTGTGTTCACTGTACCCCCCAAAGATTTTGTTCACTGCACCCCACAAGGATTGTCTTCTCTGCACCCCAAAAAGATTGTGTTCACTGTACCCCCCAAAGATTTTGTTCACTGCACCCCACAAGGATTGTCTTCACTGCACCCCACAAGGATTTTCTTCACTGCACCCCACAAAGATTGTGTTCACTGTACCCCCACAAAGCTTTTGTTCACTGCACCCCACAAAGATTTTGTTCACTGCACTCCAAAAGGATTGTGTTCACTGCACCCCAAAAAGATTGTGTTCACTGCAGCCCACACACAGAAAAATGGATGTGGATCACTGACACCTGCCTATCTCCTATCCCACACCACACAGCAATATCGATTGTAGTTTGTAGAACACACTTTCCCTAAAATTCAGCAGACTCTGTCCCTAACAGGATTGAGAAGAGATCGTAGATCAGGAGAACTAAGTGCAGACCCCACCCCACACAGCAATATCGATTGTAGTTTGTAGAACACACTGACCCTATAATTCAGCAGACTCTATCCCTAAAATGCCTACAACTCGCCCTGCCTAAACACTCCGACCTGTCCCTCAATTCTATCCGGACACAAATGTTTTTTTCCTGCCTATCTTTCCCTAATCAGCAGCCAGCACGTTGATGTGTGCTCTGTCCCTGATCTAAGCAGCATAATGACGCCGCTGCGGCTGCCTCGAACTTATAAAGACTTGGTCACATGCTTCAGACGGCCAATCACAGCTACTGAGACATTTGCAGGCATGGCTGGGATGGCTTAAGGCACACCAGTTAAACGATTGTTGATTGGCTGTTGAAAGCCCGCCATGAAAAGAGCGCCAAAGCATGCAAAACCCGGAAATAAAACGACCGAACACGGATTTTTACCCGAATATACAGTAAAGTGTCCGTGTTCGTGTTCGGGTAACAAAAATCCAATTATTCGGTACGAACACGAATAATACAGTCCGTGTTCGCTCAACACTACACACCTCACCAAAGAGAAGCAGTTGCAGCCATCACATTAGGGGTGAGTTAATTAAATGTTTGACCAAATATAACAGGCACATTTTTAAGTTGATAATTTTGTATGGCCCCCGAATGATTTTATAAATTCCCAAATGGCCCTTGGCAGAAAAAAGGTTCCCCACCCCTGCTGTAGGGTCAGGCTGGAGATTTCTTTGAGGGAAAGCATAGGAACAATCTTCTTTAATCAGACAGTGATCTACATTGATTTGATTGTGTGGGGGTGCAGTGCACAATCTTCTTTTTTTTCTATAATCAATTTTTATTGAGAAAAAGGGTGCAATAACAAACAATGCATAAGTAAAAGTAAAAGAAGACCCAACACAGAACAAACAGGCCAATGGAGCATAAGTGGGCAAAACAGCAATAACTAGACAATCCACAATAATTATGCATATCAAAAAATCAAATGAATGATACGGGGTCCCCGGAGTAGAGACAGGGCTGGCTTATACCAAAATGGTGATGGGGCCCTCCCAGGTCCAGGCATTCGGCCCCAGGTGACCCACCCCCTCCCCCTCTGAGGAGGGCAGAGGGAGAGAGAGCCCGCGTCACCAAACAAAACAGCATGGCCAACTAGGTCTGCCTCAAAGGAGGGAGCCACCGCATAGGGCAGCAGAAGAAAAAAAAAAAAAAAACATTAAATAAATAGGTAAATAAATAAATATGACACTTAAACAAAAGAAAGGAAATAAAAATGAAAAAAATAAATAAATAGAGGGGGAGGGTGTCTCAACCATGTAGGGGAATCAGGGCTCCTAAAAGGTGTGCCCGCGCCTGGCACCGACAGCAAATATAATGAAAACAAGAACAAGGCTAAATAGTAGAGGCATGTGAGGCCTGCAGAACCCACTGGTGAAATGTGGGGTCAGCCAGTGCCAAGAGGGCCACATCTAGATTGGAGGACACAGGGAACGAGTTGGGGGCGTACAGACACCACTGGGACCAGGCTGCGTCAATCTTCTCTCGGGTACCTCTACATGTTGCCATCCATTCCTCAGCATCCATAATCTCTTATACTCTGTGAAGCCAATCAGCCTCGCTAGGGACCTGGGAGGTTTTCCAATGGACCGTAATGAGGCGTTTGGCTGCGTTGAGTAAGTGCGGGAGAGCACCCCGCTTATTATTGCGGGATGGGAACAGGGGGGGCATGCAGAAGGAAAAGCCCCGGGGAGTCCGGCAAGTCCAGACCGCTACCGGCCAGGATGTGTTTCTTCACCATCTCCCAGAAGGGCCTAATCCGAGGGCACATCCACCAGATGTGAAGGAACGTCCCTCTTTGCCCACAGCCCCGCCAGCACCCATCCGAAACTCTAGGGCAAAATCTAGCTAAAGTCACCGGAACCCGGTACCATCTGGTGAGCAGCTTATAGTTATTCTCTTGTGTCTTAGAATCCACAGAACTAGAGTGAGTCAGACGGTACAAGCGGTGGAGTTGGTCCGAGGTAAACCCAAGATCCAAGTCCTTTTCCCATTCCCGGATGAAGTAAGGTTTAGAGGAGGGCTTAGCCAGTTCCAACAATCTATACAGAGCTGAGATCAAATGCGGCTGTGGGTCACGGGCTGCCCATAAGTGTTCGAAGCCAGTGAGCTCGGTTCTGATCTGGGCAGTCAGACAAACTGAGGCCACAAAATGGGTCAGCTGCCTGTGTCTCCAGAAATCCAAGGGAAAGCTGCCATAGCGATCTCGTAGCGTAACCAAGGAGACCAACTGCCCAGCAGACCAGAAGCGAGCCAGACTGACCTCCCCATCTCTAGCCCAGGAGCCCAGTGATGACAGCCGTTCCCCAGGGGAGAACCATGGAAAACCCCCCACAGGGGCCAACGGAGACGTGAGAGGGGCCAAAGCCCAGGAGCCATTCAACTTATCCCACACACGGAGTGAGTGGGTCGTCAGAGGAGACGCCCAATGTGACAGTCCCCTATTCTATATGCCAGGTTACGGCCTGCTGCTTCTTTAGGGAGACCCACATCTTAGAAGAGGTCTGAAACCGCCAGTCCAGCAGGCGCTGGAGGGCCACAGCTCTATAGTACTGCAGAAAGTTAGGTAGGCCAAGACCTCCGTCGCGTTTGGTCCTCTGCAATAAAGCAACAGCTATCCGAGGTCTCTTACCCCCCCACACAGGCAATAAAGAAGCTCTTAAGTTCGGCAAAGAAGCCCCTGGGAAGCGGCACAGGGAGCATCTGCAGGAGAAACAATACCCGAGGGAGGACAGTCATTTTGAGAATATTAGTGCGACCGATCCACATAAAAGAGGATCTGTCCCAGGATTCGAGGTCCGCAGGGATCTGCCGGAGAAGAGGGGCATAATTACAAGTGTACAGGGAGTCCAGGGAGGGAGTGAGATGAACACCCAAGTATTTCATAGAGGATACCATCCACGTGAAGGGAAAAGAAGCCCGGAGCGAAGACGCCATAGGCGGGGGTATGGAGATAGGCAGGATCTCAGACTTAGAGTAATTGATTTGAAAATTGGACACCCTGCCATACTCTGAGAGTTCCGCCATTAGATTGGGCAGCGAGGTGACCGGTTCCACCACGTGGAACAGAGAGCTTGTGTTCCGTGGAGCCCACGGTGACCCCCTTAATGTTCACATTCACCCGCACCTTACGAAGCAGGGGCTCCAAGGTCAGAGAAAATAAAAGGGGTGACAGGGGGCAGCCCTGTCGTGTGCCATTTTGGATGGGTTAACTCTGACCTGCGCCGAAGGGGACTGGTAGAGGGCAGAGATCCATCGTAACATACAGGGACCCATATCTAAGCGCTGCAGGACGGCCGTGAGAAAGCCCCATTCCACCAGGTCGAATGCTTTCTCAGCGTCCGTCGAGAGCAGCAAATAGGGGGGCTGTGAGGTCTGTGAGCGAACCCAATGAATGAGATGGAGGGCACGGAGGGAATTGTCCCTAGCTTCTTGTCCCATGACGAACCCCGTTTGATCCGCGTGTACAACGCCGGGGACCAGAGACTTCAGCCGATTCACCAGGATCTTGGCAAATAGCTTCAGATCCGTGTTCAAGAGCGAAATCGGGCGGTAATTTTGTGGCTAAGTGTGGTCCTTACCGTCCTTCAGAAGAACAGTAATGTGCACCAAGGACATGTCCCTACGAAGGTGACCATCCTCGGCCAGGGTATTAAAGAAAGCGCACATGTGGGATTGAAGGTATGGAAAGAATTTAACATAGTACACTTTTGTGAGACCGTCCGGGCCGGGGGCTTTTCCGTCTGGGAGAGACTTCACCGTGACCAGCAATTCCTCCGCCGTGATGGGGGCCTCCAATTCCGTTCGTTGGGCCGAGGAGATGCCCGGTAGCCCCGCGGAGGACAGATAGGCATCAATCTCCTGACTCCTTCGCGACAAAGATGTTGCGTCAGAGTCTAGGTTATACAGGGCCGCGTAATAATCTCAAAACATCGACGCCAGTTTAGAGTTATGGTAAACTGGATTGCCCACTGGGGAACAGAGCTTGGCGACATGGACAGACAGCCGGTGCTTCCGGAGGGCCCTGGCCAACATCCTACCGCATTTGTTACCGAACTCGTAGTATCTATGGGCCATATAGCGGAGCCTACGGGAGATCTGGCGGTACAAACATTTTGCGAATATGTTGCGCAGCTCAGTCAGTTTTGTCAGAGTCGCGGGGTCAGAGGTATGCTTATGTGTCAGTTCCGCACGCTGCAAAGCAGTAAGGACATGCTAAAAGTCCATGTGCCTTTCTTTCTTGAGTTTAGAGCCCCAGGCAATAAGGGAGCCCCGAACTACCGCCTTGTGACCCTCCCACACCATAGCCCCATCTACCTCCCCCGTAGCAGTGTCCGAAAAGTAGTGGGCTAACGTCTCCTCAACCCCCGAGGTGACCCGAGGGTCATCCAGGAGGTTCTCGTTGAGTCTCCAGGACCAGGGCCTGGCGGACACCGACGTCAGAGCGATGCGCAGGGTAACATGGTCGGATATCGTAATATGTTCAACGGTGGAGTCTAGGAGCAGGTCCAGGGTGCCATGATCGACATACAGCGAGTCGATCCAGGTATAAACGTCATGGACTCTAGAATAATAGCTGTAGTCTCGGGCGGTGGCATGAAGCACACGCCAGCTGTCAACGAGTGCATGGTCCTGAAAGGATTTGCGGAAATGACACAGGAAAGCGTATGAATGTGTCGAGCGACCTGCCGACGCATCTAGAGACAGGTCCGGAGACACATTAAAGTCCCCCCCCCCCCAGTATCAAACGACCCTTTCCGAAAGCAGGCCAGGAGCTCCAGTACTTTATCTATGAAAGTAATCTTTTGGGAGTTGGGGGCGTACAACATGGCAAAAGTATAAGTCTGACCCATAATGGTGCCTTTGAGAAACACATAACGGCCTTAAGGGTCAGAGTGGTGCGCTAACATCTGGAAGGGGCAGGTCTTGTGGATCGCAATGGCTGTCCCCCGGGATTTAGGCGTCGGCGAGGTGCTCAAGTACCACTGAGGGTACAGGTGAGTCGGCAATTTAGGGGTGGAAGAGGCCATGAAGTGAGTCTCCTGCAGGAAGACTACCTGCGCCTTGAGACGCTTTAACTCCAACCACAAGCGGCTACGTTTATTGGGGGAGCAGAGACCCCGGACATTATAGGACACTACCTTAACTTCAGCCATGATACCAGAGAAGTAACCACCAGAAACACAGCCACAGAAACAGGGAGCCAGGCGCGGGCGGACCGGAGCCTAAGGGAAAAAAAAAGAGAGAAAAAAGGGGGGAGGCAGAGAAAAAACAACAACACACAAAGAGATTGCTTTGAGGGAAAGCATAGGAAGAATCTTCTTTAATCAGACAGCGATCTACATTGATTTGATTGTGTGGGGGTGCAGTGCACAATCTTTTTGCCCGGAGGGAGAGATAGGAGATTACTGTAGGGTCAGGCTGGAGATTACTTTGAGGGAAAGCATAGGAAGAATCTTCTTTAATCAGACAGCGATCTACATTGATTGTATTGTGTGGGGGTGCAGTGCACGATCTCAGTGAGGAGGAGAAAGGAGAAAAAAAAAAACTTTTATCAGTCTATTAGGAGTGCGGTGCTGCACATTTAATAAAAAAAAGTGTACAGCGCCAAATAATTCATATACAAATTGCTTAAACAGAAGTATAAAAGGACTAGACAAAGTCCAAAAAAAGAAGAAAAATCTGTGAGGCCAGGTGCTTGAGGTCAGAAATGAAAAAGGAAAGTTCCAACACCATGAAGCTGAAATTCCCAATTCTGGAGAAACCACGTGCTCAAATAAGGTATTCCCCTTACCGGAACAATAGACCCCCGATCAAGGAAGGTCAAATGGGCATGGATCACAAAAGCCACCAATACAGCGGTATCTCCTCAGATATCTGGCACCAGGTTCATCACGGTCCCCTCATCAATGGAAATAGATCGTAGTACACTCACACATCATAAGCTCCTAGTCACAATATTGGTAAGGATGCCCCTCCAAAGACAAATGGAACTCAATAGTGAAGTACGTAAGTTTATTGACATATAAAAGCAAGGTAGAAAACTCACATGATCTTGCGTGATACAAAACACATGTTCAGAAAAATGGCCGCGGCTGGGGGGTGTGTCTGCGTGTGGGCCGGAGTAACTGACGCATTTTGTCTCAACATAGGACATTGTCAAAGGCGAGGCCCACATCCAGCAGCACGCCTTAAATAGAGTCCCCAATCGGAATGTGCGATGACGCACTTCCGCTTCCGGTTGCGCACTTCCGCTTCCGTTTACGGTATGCGCGATAATGTACTTCCGCTAGCAATGGTTTCAATCCAAACATAGTATGGAACGCATCCGCGTGTACAACGCCGGGGACCAGAGACTTCAGCCGATTCACCAGGATCTTGGCAAATAGCTTCAGATCCGTGTTCAAGAGCGAAATCGGGCGGTAATTTTGTGGCTAAGTGTGGTCCTTACCGTCCTTCAGAAGAACAGTAATGTGCACCAAGGACATGTCCCTACGAAGGTGACCATCCTCGGCCAGGGTATTAAAGAAAGCGCACATGTGGGATTGAAGGTATGGAAAGAATTTAACATAGTACACTTTTGTGAGACCGTCCGGGCCGGGGGCTTTTCCGTCTGGGAGAGACTTCACCGTGACCAGCAATTCCTCCGCCGTGATGGGGGCCTCCAATTCCGTTCGTTGGGCCGAGGAGATGCCCGGTAGCCCCGCGGAGGACAGATAGGCATCAATCTCCTGACTCCTTCGCGACAAAGATGTTGCGTCAGAGTCTAGGTTATACAGGGCCGCGTAATAATCTCAAAACATCGACGCCAGTTTAGAGTTATGGTAAACTGGATTGCCCACTGGGGAACAGAGCTTGGCGACATGGACAGACAGCCGGTGCTTCCGGAGGGCCCTGGCCAACATCCTACCGCATTTGTTACCGAACTCGTAGTATCTATGGGCCATATAGCGGAGCCTACGGGAGATCTGGCGGTACAAACATTTTGCGAATATGTTGCGCAGCTCAGTCAGTTTTGTCAGAGTCGCGGGGTCAGAGGTATGCTTATGTGTCAGTTCCGCACGCTGCAAAGCAGTAAGGACATGCTAAAAGTCCATGTGCCTTTCTTTCTTGAGTTTAGAGCCCCAGGCAATAAGGGAGCCCCGAACTACCGCCTTGTGACCCTCCCACACCATAGCCCCATCTACCTCCCCCGTAGCAGTGTCCGAAAAGTAGTGGGCTAACGTCTCCTCAACCCCCGAGGTGACCCGAGGGTCATCCAGGAGGTTCTCGTTGAGTCTCCAGGACCAGGGCCTGGCGGACACCGACGTCAGAGCGATGCGCAGGGTAACATGGTCGGATATCGTAATATGTTCAACGGTGGAGTCTAGGAGCAGGTCCAGGGTGCCATGATCGACATACAGCGAGTCGATCCAGGTATAAACGTCATGGACTCTAGAATAATAGCTGTAGTCTCGGGCGGTGGCATGAAGCACACGCCAGCTGTCAACGAGTGCATGGTCCTGAAAGGATTTGCGGAAATGACACAGGAAAGCGTATGAATGTGTCGAGCGACCTGCCGACGCATCTAGAGACAGGTCCGGAGACACATTAAAGTCCCCCCCCCCCCAGTATCAAACGACCCTTTCCGAAAGCAGGCCAGGAGCTCCAGTACTTTATCTATGAAAGTAATCTTTTGGGAGTTGGGGGCGTACAACATGGCAAAAGTATAAGTCTGACCCATAATGGTGCCTTTGAGAAACACATAACGGCCTTAAGGGTCAGAGTGGTGCGCTAACATCTGGAAGGGGCAGGTCTTGTGGATCGCAATGGCTGTCCCCCGGGATTTAGGCGTCGGCGAGGTGCTCAAGTACCACTGAGGGTACAGGTGAGTCGGCAATTTAGGGGTGGAAGAGGCCATGAAGTGAGTCTCCTGCAGGAAGACTACCTGCGCCTTGAGACGCTTTAACTCCAACCACAAGCGGCTACGTTTATTGGGGGAGCAGAGACCCCGGACATTATAGGACACTACCTTAACTTCAGCCATGATACCAGAGAAGTAACCACCAGAAACACAGCCACAGAAACAGGGAGCCAGGCGCGGGCGGACCGGAGCCTAAGGGAAAAAAAAAGAGAGAAAAAAGGGGGGAGGCAGAGAAAAAACAACAACACACAAAGAGATTGCTTTGAGGGAAAGCATAGGAAGAATCTTCTTTAATCAGACAGCGATCTACATTGATTTGATTGTGTGGGGGTGCAGTGCACAATCTTTTTGCCCGGAGGGAGAGATAGGAGATTACTGTAGGGTCAGGCTGGAGATTACTTTGAGGGAAAGCATAGGAAGAATCTTCTTTAATCAGACAGCGATCTACATTGATTGTATTGTGTGGGGGTGCAGTGCACGATCTCAGTGAGGAGGAGAAAGGAGAAAAAAAAAAACTTTTATCAGTCTATTAGGAGTGCGGTGCTGCACATTTAATAAAAAAAAGTGTACAGCGCCAAATAATTCATATACAAATTGCTTAAACAGAAGTATAAAAGGACTAGACAAAGTCCAAAAAAAGAAGAAAAATCTGTGAGGCCAGGTGCTTGAGGTCAGAAATGAAAAAGGAAAGTTCCAACACCATGAAGCTGAAATTCCCAATTCTGGAGAAACCACGTGCTCAAATAAGGTATTCCCCTTACCGGAACAATAGACCCCCGATCAAGGAAGGTCAAATGGGCATGGATCACAAAAGCCACCAATACAGCGGTATCTCCTCAGATATCTGGCACCAGGTTCATCACGGTCCCCTCATCAATGGAAATAGATCGTAGTACACTCACACATCATAAGCTCCTAGTCACAATATTGGTAAGGATGCCCCTCCAAAGACAAATGGAACTCAATAGTGAAGTACGTAAGTTTATTGACATATAAAAGCAAGGTAGAAAACTCACATGATCTTGCGTGATACAAAACACATGTTCAGAAAAATGGCCGCGGCTGGGGGGTGTGTCTGCGTGTGGGCCGGAGTAACTGACGCATTTTGTCTCAACATAGGACATTGTCAAAGGCGAGGCCCACATCCAGCAGCACGCCTTAAATAGAGTCCCCAATCGGAATGTGCGATGACGCACTTCCGCTTCCGGTTGCGCACTTCCGCTTCCGTTTACGGTATGCGCGATAATGTACTTCCGCTAGCAATGGTTTCAATCCAAACATAGTATGGAACGCATCCGCGTGTACAACGCCGGGGACCAGAGACTTCAGCCGATTCACCAGGATCTTGGCAAATAGCTTCAGATCCGTGTTCAAGAGCGAAATCGGGCGGTAATTTTGTGGCTAAGTGTGGTCCTTACCGTCCTTCAGAAGAACAGTAATGTGCACCAAGGACATGTCCCTACGAAGGTGACCATCCTCGGCCAGGGTATTAAAGAAAGCGCACATGTGGGATTGAAGGTATGGAAAGAATTTAACATAGTACACTTTTGTGAGACCGTCCGGGCCGGGGGCTTTTCCGTCTGGGAGAGACTTCACCGTGACCAGCAATTCCTCCGCCGTGATGGGGGCCTCCAATTCCGTTCGTTGGGCCGAGGAGATGCCCGGTAGCCCCGCGGAGGACAGATAGGCATCAATCTCCTGACTCCTTCGCGACAAAGATGTTGCGTCAGAGTCTAGGTTATACAGGGCCGCGTAATAATCTCAAAACATCGACGCCAGTTTAGAGTTATGGTAAACTGGATTGCCCACTGGGGAACAGAGCTTGGCGACATGGACAGACAGCCGGTGCTTCCGGAGGGCCCTGGCCAACATCCTACCGCATTTGTTACCGAACTCGTAGTATCTATGGGCCATATAGCGGAGCCTACGGGAGATCTGGCGGTACAAACATTTTGTGAATATGTTGCGCAGCTCAGTCAGTTTTGTCAGAGTCGCGGGGTCAGAGGTATGCTTATGTGTCAGTTCCGCACGCTGCAAAGCAGTAAGGACATGCTAAAAGTCCATGTGCCTTTCTTTCTTGAGTTTAGAGCCCCAGGCAATAAGGGAGCCCCGAACTACCGCCTTGTGACCCTCCCACACCATAGCCCCATCTACCTCCCCCGTAGCAGTGTCCGAAAAGTAGTGGGCTAATGTCTCCTCAACCCCCGAGGTGACCCGAGGGTCATCCAGGAGGTTCTCGTTGAGTCTCCAGGACCAGGGCCTGGCGGACACCGACGTCAGAGTGATGCGCAGGGTAACATGGTCGGATATCGTAATATGTTCAACGGTGGAGTCTAGGAGCAGGTCCAGGGTGCCATGATCGACATACAGCGAGTCGATCCAGGTATAAACGTCATGGACTCTAGAATAATAGCTGTAGTCTCGGGCGGTGGCATGAAGCACACGCCAGCTGTCAACGAGTGCATGGTCCTGAAAGGATTTGCGGAAATGACACAGGAAAGCGTATGAATGTGTCGAGCGACCTGCCGACGCATCTAGAGACAGGTCCGGAGACACATTAAAGTCCCCCCCCCCCCAGTATCAAACGACCCTTTCCGAAAGCAGGCCAGGAGCTCCAGTACTTTATCTATGAAAGTAATCTTTTGGGAGTTGGGGGCGTACAACATGGCAAAAGTATAAGTCTGACCCATAATGGTGCCTTTGAGAAACACATAACGGCCTTAAGGGTCAGAGTGGTGCGCTAACATCTGGAAGGGGCAGGTCTTGTGGATCGCAATGGCTGTCCCCCGGGATTTAGGCGTCGGCGAGGTGCTCAAGTACCACTGAGGGTACAGGTGAGTCGGCAATTTAGGGGTGGAAGAGGCCATGAAGTGAGTCTCCTGCAGGAAGACTACCTGCGCCTTGAGACGCTTTAACTCCAACCACAAGCGGCTACGTTTATTGGGGGAGCAGAGACCCCGGACATTATAGGACACTACCTTAACTTCAGCCATGATACCAGAGAAGTAACCACCAGAAACACAGCCACAGAAACAGGGAGCCAGGCGCGGGCGGACCGGAGCCTAAGGGAAAAAAAAAGAGAGAAAAAAGGGGGGAGGCAGAGAAAAAACAACAACACACAAAGAGATTGCTTTGAGGGAAAGCATAGGAAGAATCTTCTTTAATCAGACAGCGATCTACATTGATTTGATTGTGTGGGGGTGCAGTGCACAATCTTTTTGCCCGGAGGGAGAGATAGGAGATTACTGTAGGGTCAGGCTGGAGATTACTTTGAGGGAAAGCATAGGAAGAATCTTCTTTAATCAGACAGCGATCTACATTGATTGTATTGTGTGGGGGTGCAGTGCACGATCTCAGTGAGGAGGAGAAAGGAGAAAAAAAAAAACTTTTATCAGTCTATTAGGAGTGCGGTGCTGCACATTTAATAAAAAAAAGTGTACAGCGCCAAATAATTCATATACAAATTGCTTAAACAGAAGTATAAAAGGACTAGACAAAGTCCAAAAAAAGAAGAAAAATCTGTGAGGCCAGGTGCTTGAGGTCAGAAATGAAAAAGGAAAGTTCCAACACCATGAAGCTGAAATTCCCAATTCTGGAGAAACCACGTGCTCAAATAAGGTATTCCCCTTACCGGAACAATAGACCCCCGATCAAGGAAGGTCAAATGGGCATGGATCACAAAAGCCACCAATACAGCGGTATCTCCTCAGATATCTGGCACCAGGTTCATCACGGTCCCCTCATCAATGGAAATAGATCGTAGTACACTCACACATCATAAGCTCCTAGTCACAATATTGGTAAGGATGCCCCTCCAAAGACAAATGGAACTCAATAGTGAAGTACGTAAGTTTATTGACATATAAAAGCAAGGTAGAAAACTCACATGATCTTGCGTGATACAAAACACATGTTCAGAAAAATGGCCGCGGCTGGGGGGTGTGTCTGCGTGTGGGCCGGAGTAACTGACGCATTTTGTCTCAACATAGGACATTGTCAAAGGCGAGGCCCACATCCAGCAGCACGCCTTAAATAGAGTCCCCAATCGGAATGTGCGATGACGCACTTCCGCTTCCGGTTGCGCACTTCCGCTTCCGTTTACGGTATGCGCGATAATGTACTTCCGCTAGCAATGGTTTCAATCCAAACATAGTATGGAACGCATCCCCGTGTACAGCACCATCAAGGGCTATAAACGTGATGACGCACTTCCGCTGACAATGGTTTCAATCCAAACATAGTATGGAACGCTATGTCCCCGTGGACAGCACCATCAAGGGCCATATCACATCCGGGCTTACGCACCGGATGGATAACCAAGCGCAGATGTGCTGTCAAACAGGAGAAAACGCTACAAACTGGAAGATGTAATATAAAGAACATATAAAACATATTCATTACATCCTGCATTTCACTTTACATAAAAACTACTCGCATGGACACAACTACATAGTCAGTAGTCCAAACAGAGTGTTACTTAAGAAAAAATAAATAAATCAACATGAACCTAATAATGAGAAACGGGTGAAAATAGAAAAAGCAAGAAAAACCTCCCATATTTCAATATAGGTCCAGTATCGGATAATTTAAAATTTTGCATTTGATTGCATTTTGAATAAACACTAAATAAAATATGCATAAAAAACGAACAAATACTTATTCATGACATAATCACATAAAAATAAAAACAACGATAATATTAATATATAAAATTATTGTCCATGAATATAATGAACATGCTACTTCAGGCATGACCACCGATCTCAAATTGGTCTGTAAACCTAAAATCATAAAATATGCACCTACAAAGATAGACTGGGGCATCAACTGTAAACAAATCTATCAGCTGTTATTGATAAAACAGTTGACGTCCCAGTCCACGTTCAAGCCATGAGGCGTGTAGCTCTTAAGATCAAAAATCCAATGGGTCTCCCATTGGGAAATTTCCCGTCTAACATTACTTCCCCTCCAATGAGAAGTAAACCTGTCTATGCCTATAATCTTGGTGCCACTAGCCTTTTTGTCATGGCACTCCAAATAGTGCCTAGACACACTATGCTTTGGAAAGCCACGTCGGATGTTACCAAGATGTTCATTGACCCTGATTTGCATTGTCCTAATGGTCCTCCCTACATATTAAAAGAATAAAATATGTAGCGCTAAAACATTATGAAAAAAGTCCATAAATAAAGTCCATTTCCACCAGTGATATTGCACGGCACCAATTTGCAGTAAAGTGAAGGGAATCCACCACCGAAAGGAGTGTTCAAAACACGCTTACCAGATAGTTATGTATATTGGGCCTTGAACTACCATAGAACTACAACACCCTTGGTAACGAATTGGACCGGACCTCTTCACAAAGATGAATCCCAGAATTGATACCTTGACAGTATGCCTTAAGGGAGCCACTCAAGAAAAGGAAATAAAACCCCTCATAGTGCAGTAATTTCCATATACTTTATTGGAGACAAAGCAAAGATATATAGCACTCACATTTAGGAAGGGTATAGTGTGCACATCACACGCCGACCTGCGTGGTTCCAAATCGGATATCAAGGTAGCAGCCAATGTCCTCTATTGCATGTAGGCGTCCAGCAAGGGCGGCCCGACGCGGCGTTTCGTCACATATGACTGACGTCTTCCTACATATTGATACCCACACAGGCATTCTAGAAGGTAAACCACATTCTTAGTGGAACAAGTGATACATTTTTCAATGAGATAGACCTTATGTGTGGTTCGTGATTGGAAGGAAGTGGCCTTCCTATGTTTGATAGAATTAGTCCTACAAACCACACATTTTCTACATGGGAAAAAGCCTGTCATTTCTGGAAACAAATTGGTGGTTCTCAAAGGTTGATCAATGATATTAGGTGCCACTCTCCGTCTTAGGGGGGTGCCCCCCTATAGACTACTGTGGGTTGTTCACCAACCACCGAGGCCAGAACCTTATCGTTTCTCAATACCTTCCAATGTCGGGAAAAAATTATTTTGATGTCCCGATATTGTTGGGTGTAGGAAGCTATAAAAGAGGCTCCAAATCCCGTGTTGGGATCGTTTTCTTTGGGAGTTTCCGTTCAACATATCAGACCTGTTTTTACTGGCCACCTCAATAATTACCTGATCCAATTCGGCATTGGGGTAACCCTTATCAAGGAACTTTTCCTTCAAGGCCTGTGATTGTTGGAAATAATCCTCTAAGAGGGTGCAGTTCCTCCGGATTCTGATGAATTGGCTTTTCGGCACCGACCTTAAACATGAAGGGTGATGAAAGCTGTCAGTACCGATAAAGCCAATCCGGTCTGTGGTTTTGAAATAAGTGGTTGTGATCAGAGCATTGTTGCGAACAACAATGTTGAGATCCAGGAAATGAATATTACTATCACTTACTTCATGCTGCAATTTAATCCCAAAGATGTTATCATTCAGGCACTCAAAGAACCCGTTCAATGATTCGACGGTGCCATTCCAAAAAAGAATGACATCATCGATGTACCTTTTCCATAAGACGAGCTCTGATCTTTGGTCTCTGAAGATAAAGTCCTCCTCCCACTTCTCCATGAACAAATTTGCCATGCTGGGCGCAAATTTTGCACCCATGGCAACACCCTTGGTTTGGAGGTAATAAGAACCCCCAAACCAAAAGTAGTTATGTGTCATGGCGAAGGAGAGGAGGTCAAGGATCCATTCCCTTTGTGCTGGGATAAGCTGTGGATCCCTCTGTAGAAAGGAAGCCACTGCACTAAGCCCATGTTCATGGGAGATAATGGTGTAGAGGGAGGCGACATCCGCTGTGTCTAACAAGTAGCCCTCCCTCCACACCACACCATCCAGTAGCATAAGAACCTGAGTAGAGTCCCTTAAAAAGGTGGGAGTGGACACCACCAGTGGTTGTAGATATTCATCAATGTATTTCCCTACCCTTGATGTTACCGAATCTATCCCACTGATGATGGGACGACCAGGAGGGTGTATAGGATCCTTGTGGACCTTGGGAAGGTAGTACATTATAGGGACTCTGGGAGCTGCTGGAATCAAAAAGGATTTCTCCTTTTTATTAAGAATATTGTCTTTAAAACCCTTATTTACCATTTTCACGAGTTCCAATTTAAATTTAGAGGTGGGATTAGAGCTCAACGGGGAGTAGGTATCACGGTCTGACAAGATATTGGCCATCTCAGCCAGATATGCTGATTTATCTAAAACCACGATGCCACCCCCCTTCATCCCATAGAGAACCTTCGGTCAACGTGCATACATTTGACCTCAAGGGACTCCAGGTCCTTAATTACTAAGTCCCTAATCACACCAGGGTTAAAAAGAAAGGCGTTTGACAGGTTAGAATGTCTCACCACTTCTCTTAACTGCGTCAAAGTTCTAACCGGGTTAGAGAGCATGTAATGCTTGATGTTTAGCGTACGCGTATATTTTTATATATCCATGAAAACACTGAATTTATCCAGAGGTTTAAATGGAACATGCTTTAAACCTCGGTCAAGAACAAATAATTCGTCATCAGTAAGAGTGGCTGAACTTACGGTAAATGAAAAATTCCTGCACCCTTCAAGTTCTTTTTCTTTTCTTTCCTCCTCCTTCTTCCTCCTCTAGTTCCTCGTCTCGACTTCCACTCTGATCCTAATCGTAACAATCACTCAGAAAAAAAGGTGGATATCTTTGAGGATGTTCCATCCTTCGAGGCGAATCGTACCAACGTTCTTGCGGATGGTCGTTTCTATATAAGGTAGATTGAGGATGTCGTGTGATCAATCTATTATCATAGTCATCATAGTCTCCCTGGAAATTTTCCAAAGGAGAAAATGAATTATATGTTGAAGTGTGATCTTGGTTATGCTTGGGTTTCCTATGCTTTTTCTTTTTATTTTTGTGACCCCTGTTTGGAGAGACAAAATTTTGAGGGTAATGAGAGGTGTTAGGACCAGATGGGTAATGACTCCTCATGGCTCCCGACAATTGGCCAGAAGGTCTAGTCAAAGATGGAGTTCTAGGAGGGTATCTATGTTATCTCCTGTTATTATTTTTCGACCACCACACCCTGCCCACCCATAGAGACCTGATTAGCCTCCTCACGAGGCTCAGAGGGGCCAGGTTGAGCAGCTCCCTCCCTGGCCACCTCCGCCCTCTTTTTTTGCCATTTGAAAACAAGATTTATCTTGTAGTCCTCAACATCCCGGAAATAATTTTTGCTTTTTTTATATTTCGGACTCCTCCTTCTCCAAGACTTTCTTGAGATCATCAGATCTCATCTTGAATTCGGATGTGTCCTTGTGAGGGGATAGTTGAGTTTTGAGGGTAGTGAGTTCTTCATCTAGTCGGTTTAACTTTTGTTTTTTGCGAGTGATCAAAAATCTTAACATATTAAGACCCGCATCATTAAAGAACTTAAACCATAATGTAAGATCTTTTTCGTCCTCTTGGGGACTGACCTCCCATCTCGCACATTTAATGCAAGCTCAGTGCATATGTGTTTGCTAATCTGCATTTAAAAAAGAAAAACATTTTTTTCCTTCACCTAGCAGCAAGAGGGTCGCTGGGTCGAATCCCAACCACGACACTACCTGCCGGGTTAGTGTGTTCTCCCTGTGCCTGTGTGGGTTTCCTCCAGGTACTCCGGTTTCCTCCCACACTCCAAAAGACATGCTGGTAGGTTAATTGGATCCTGTATAACAAAAAAAAAAAATTGGCCCTACTGTATATGTATGTGAGTTAGGGGACCTTAGATTGTAAGCTCCTTGAAGGCAGGGACTGATGTGAATGTACAATGTATATGTAAATCGCTGCGTAAATTGACAGCGCTATATAAGTACCTGAAATAAATAAATAAAATATTTAACTTTGACATACAGGGTTTAGACAGACACTGCTTTTCTAACCTGCTCTTCAAAAAGCACCAATGTAAGGGGAAAATAATTATTTTTCAGTATTTAGGGGAAAAAAAATATTTTTCAGTTTTTCAATCGAATGGGTTTTTCTTTATTCAATAGCAGAATAGAACAATAACAGTATCCAACCTGTTAGGCGTACGGTGTTTAGCGGTCATTTCCTGCAAGCTGAGTGCATATGTGTCTGCTTAATCTGCATTTAAAAAAGAAAAAAACTTTTTTCCTTCATATTTTACTGTGACTTACAGCGTTTAGACAGACACTGCATTTCAAATCTGCTATTCAACAAGCACCAATTAAGAGGATAATTATTTATCCGATTTCCATTCATACGTTACAGTGCGATACACCCATTGTATACTGTTGTTGTATTCCGCTTTGCAATAAAAACCATTTAGGGGAAAAAAAGTTAATTGCGGCCCTGTCTGAATATGTTACAGTGACATACACCCATTGCATACTGTTGTATTGCGCATTGCAATAAAAAAAAACATTTAGGGGCAAAAAAAGTTTTTCCCGACAGACTCCATGGCAGCATACGTTTGGGTAGCCCCGCCTCCACTCCTACCCCATAGGACCCCACTCCCATAAATCCTTGCTCCCTTTCAGCATCCGTGTTCTTTTTTTTGTCCTCCTCCTGCACCAGTTTGGTGCTGAATTCCTACAAGTTACGTGATGATCGTTTTAAATGATGCAGGGTCATTGAGAGTCGGCAGGATTTGATTTCCCAATAAGCCCTTGCTGCTGCGGGGTATGGGATGGGCAAGTTGAAGAGGAGCCTAAAGATGCCTGACGAAGCAGGCCAAATGGCATGGCCAATGAGCCCAGCTGCTGTGGGTGACCTCATTGTATTGCCCCAATGCTGGATTATGTATCCTGCTCACTGGCTCTGATGTATCCCTGGTGTCTAACGCGAGATGGAGGGGTAAGTGTTTTCCCTTTCATACTTTCTCTTATTTACCTGGTGGTTTAGTGCTTCCCTGGTGATCTAGTGTGCGGCTCCTCGTCTCTCCATACTCTTCACTCTTCCTGGTGGTCCGGGGAGGCTCTGTGGATGGCGTAGAACGCTCTGAGTTCCATCCTCCGCATCCTCGGTCGCTCTGCGCATGCGCGCCGGCTGACCGAGAACGAGGCTTGGCTCGCGCATGCGCAGTCACGGCCGGCGCCAAATTTAAAGGGCTGTCAGTTCCACAGTCACTGGGACTGACTGTAGAGCACGGCGTTCCCAAGATCACACACTTCGGCTGCAAGATATGTGGATCTGCTTCATGGGGGGTCTTGTTTGTACCATTACTCTTTATGCCTGTCATTAGTATGGTTGCATTGGTCTCTTCCAGTGTTCATACTGCTTTCCTATGGATGCGCCACCGCTCCCCTGTGACCAGCCCTCTCTTAGGTAAGTGTAGGGCTGCAATGAGGGGGGGGAGCAGGACATACGGGTGGTCGTATTACTTTATCCCTTTGTATGTTTTCCTTTTGCAGCTCCTCCTCTAGGTCTGAACAACTTCAGGGCTCGCGGGAAGATCGTCATGCTAAACCGCAGCATCATCGCTCTTCCTCCAAACATTGCTCCTCATCCAAGTCCAGATACCGTAGTAAAGACCGGTCACCTCCCAGGTCTTCACGCCAATCCAGCGAGACAAAGTGCTGGGGCTGTGGTATCCGTTTACTGGATGGTAAATCGCTATGTGACTTCTGTTATTCCCGAGCAGCGGGTGAAAGAGGAAGCTCTGACCAACAGCTTGAGTCCATGGTCAAACGCATAGTCAAGGACTCCCTGGCTGATCTTAACAGGCGACAGTCTCCAGCACCAGAGCCATCTGTCTCTCCAGTTAGAGAGGCCACTGGCGGACGGGCCCTTGAATTCTCTGAGCCCAGCCATACCTCGGTATTCGAGTCTGATAGCGATTCGGATCAAGATGAACCCAGTTTGGGATTTTCTTTTAATTTGGTTCCACCTTTAGTAAAGGCTGTCAGAGAAACCTTAAACTGGGAGGATCCAGTAGTCTCTGCTCCGAAGCTGAGAAAATATTTTAAGCAGCTGAGCAAGGAGTGGCTGAATTTTCCATTCATTCCTGAATTAGGAGAAATCATAACGGAAGAATGGAGCAAGGTGGAGAAAAAGAACTCCATGGTCTCAAAGTTGGCTAAGCTTTATCCATTCAAGGAAGAGGAAGTCAAACACCTGGAAACTCCTCCTCTAGTGGATGTGGCTGTTATGAGGCTAGTGAAACACGTAACTTTGCCTCTTGAAGATACGGTTTCCTTTAAGGATCCTCTTGACAGAAGAATAGACACGGACCAGAAGCGTGTCTATCTTTCAGTAGGTGCTGCCTGCAAGCCGGCCTTAGCCCTGGCTTCTCTGTCCAAAGCCATGGAAGTATGGGTGGACAATGTCGATGATTCCCTCGGAAGTTTTTCTGAAGATGCAGCCAAGAACTCTCCTATCCAGGAGTTGAAACTGGCCTCAGCCTTTCTGGGGGAGGCGTCTATTGATATTATCCGCCTGTTGGCCCGGGGGATGCTATCATCTGTTACTGCAAAGCGTGCACTTTGGTTACTCCCTTGGTTGGCTGATCCTGCTTCTAAGCTGGTATGGTGCTGCATTCCCTTTGAGGGTTCCTCCCTCTTTGGGAATAAGTTGGATAGCGCCATCTCTAAGGCTACTGGTGTTAAGTCGGGCTTTCTCCCCCAGGACAGGCGTCTTCTTGGTCAGAAGAGACTACCTCTCAGAAAACAAAACACTGACCGTGCCAGGGAGGAACGTAGTTATAGGCCAGGAAGGGAGTTTGGAAAAAATTGGAAGTCCAGGCAGTCTTCTTTCCGGAAAGGCCCCAAGAGCAATCCATCTGGGGATAGAGATACGTCAAAGTCCTTTTGAGATTGGGCCCGCTCAGGCCAGTCAGGTGGGAGGTCGTCTCTTTCACTTTCGGCGGGTCTGGGCGGCCTCAATCCGGGATACTTGGGTCGTCAACACGGTCTCTGCAGGTCATTCTTGGGCCTTCACCAGTGTTCCCGGGGACACATTTGTTCCTACCTCCCTTCCTCGGTCAGGCGACAAAAGAGAGATTCTCTTATCCTACGTAGACTCGCTAGTCATTCAAGGAGCAGTGGTTCCAGTGCCAGAATCCGAAAGAAGACTCGGAGTGTACTCTCCTCTTTTCATGGTGCGCAAGAAGAGCGGCGCCTGGAGACCAGTGATAGATCTGACGCACTTGAATCGCTTCATCAAAGGAGAGAAATTCAAGATGGAGACCTTGTTCTCCATTCAGCAAGCTGTTCAACCAGGAGATTGGATGGTCTCAGTAGACCTGAAGGATGCATACTTCCACGTGCCAGTGGCAACAGAGTTTCAGCAATACTTGAGATTCTCGGTCGGCCAGCGTCATCTGCAGCTTGTATTTCTCCCCTTCGGGCTTTCCACGTCGCCTCGTACCTTTTCGAAGGTCTTGTTAGAGGTAGTGATGTACCGAACGGTTCGCCGGCGAACGGTTCCCGGCGAACTTCGCATGTTCGCGTTCGCTGCTGCGGGCGAACATATGCGATGTTCGGTCCTCCTCCTATACATCATCATTGAGGCAAACTTTGACCCTGAATCTCACAGTCAGCAGACACATTCCAGGCCAATCAGCATCCCTCCCACCTCCTATAAATAAGCAAGGGCAGCATCCGTCTTAGATCATTTCTGTGTTACTGAGAGCAGGGAAAGTGCTGCTGCTGCTGCTGCTGTTATAGCTAGGGACAGTTAGTCAGTGTTCCCGGTCTTGTTAGCCAGTGTTCTTGGTACACTCCTGCTGTAAGGACAGCACCCCAAAAAGCCCTTCCTAGGGCTGGTATTTGAGTTTTTTTTATATATATATAGTTACATAGTTACATAGTTAGTGAGGTTGAAAAAAGACATCAGTCCATCCAGTTCAACCTATGATGTGTGTGTGTGTGTTTGCTATTAACCATACATTGTATACCCCTGTATGTTGTGGTCTTTAAGGTGTCCATCTAATAGTTTTTTGAAACTATCAATGCTCCCTGCTGATACGACTGCTTGTGGAAGAGAATTCCACATCCTTACCGCTCTTACAGTGAAGAACCCCTTACGCACTTTAAGGTTCAACCGCGTTTCCTCAAGTTTTAGTGAGTGGCCACGTGTCTTATTGTATCTCCTTTCTCTGAATAGTTTGTTCCTTATGCTCGGGTCGCCAGTACAGTATTTGTACATTGATATCATATCCCCCCTCAATCTTCTCTTCTCCAGAGAGAATAGGTTCAGTGCTTGTAGTCTTTCCTCATAGCTGCTGTCCTCCATTCCCCTAATTATTTTTGTTGCCCTTCTCTGGACTTTCTCCAGTTCCAGCACATCCTTCCTGAGGACCGGTGCCCAGAACTGGACAGCATACTCCAGATGTGGCCGGACCAGAGTCTTGTAGAGTGGGAGAATAATCTCTTTATTTCTGGAGTGAATCCCCTTTTTTATACAACCCAGTATTCTGTTGGCTTTGCTTGCGGCGGCTTGGCATTGCATGCCACTGCCAAGCCTATTGTCTACCAGTACCCCCAAGTCCTTTTCCATCCTAGACTCACCCAGAGGTTCCCCCCCTAGTGAGTAGCTTGCTTTCTGGTTTCTGGTCCCCAAGTGCATTACTTTACATTTTTCAACATTAAATCTCATCTGCCATGTAGTTGCCCACCCCGTTATTTTGTTCAGGTCCTCTTGCAAGGTTTCCACATCCTGCATAGAAGATATTGGCAAGCCTAATTTAGTATCATCTGCAAATACTGAGATTGTACTAGATATCCCCTCTTCTAGATCATTTATGAATAAATTAAACAGGATTGGTCCCAGGACAGAACCCTGGGGGACCCCACTTTCCACACCCGCCCAATCCGAGTACTCCCCATTAATCATCACCCTCTGGACTCTACCCTGGAGCCAGTTCTCTATCCAGGTACTCACCTTATGGTCCATACCTACCTTCCTTAGTTTGTACAGTAAGCGTTTGTGGGGGACGGTGTCAAAGGCCTTTGCAAAGTCCAGATACACCACATCCACAGGCTTACCTTTATCTAGGTGGCAGCTCACTTCATCGTAGAAGGTTAATAGATTGGTTTGGCACGAACGATTTTTCATGAATCCATGCTGATTACTACTTATAATACCGTTTTCATTACTAAGGTCTTGTATGTGGTCCCTTATCATCCCCTCCAAAATTTTGCAGACTACTGATGTTAGGCTGACCGGCCTATAGTTACCCGGGATATATCTCGGCCCCTTTTTAAATATTGGTACCACGTTGGCTTTTTTCCAATCAGCTGGCACCATACCCGTCTGTAAACTATCCTCGGGTGCAAGCCATCCGGTCCCGGGGATTTATTTATGTTAAGTTTCTCTAGTTTAGCTCTAAGTCTATCCTCTGTTAGCCATGGCGGCACTTCCTGAGGTGTATTATTTAGTTCGGCCTTACAAGCAAGGTTCGTGTAGCCCCCCGATTCCTTTGTGAAGACTGAAGAAAATAAATTATTTAACACTTCCGCCTTTTCTCTGTCCTCTGTGGCCATTTTTCCTTTATCATCTTTTATGGGGCCAATGTGTTCTGACCTCGCTTTCTTACTGTTTATATACTTAAAGAACTTCTTGGGGTTCTTTTTACTCTCCTCCGCTATATGTCTCTCGTGTTCTATTTTAGCCGCCCTGATTTTGTCTTTACATTTCTTATTACACTCTTTGTAATGCTTAAATGCTGCCAATGACCCCTCAGTCTTGTATTTTTTGAAGGCCTTTTCTTTAGCTCTAATATACATTTTTATGTTGGAGTTTAGCCACCCAGGGTTTAGTTTTGCTCTTTTAAATTTATTTCCCTGTGGAATGCACTGGCCCACCCCTTTGTTAAGTATGCTCTTGAAGCACTCCCATTTTTCCTCCGTGTTCTTTGTTCCCAGGGTTCTATCCCATTTGATATTTTCTAGCAGCGAGCGCAGTTTAGGGAAATTGGCTCTTTTGAAATTCAGTGTCCTTATATTACCTTTGTGTTTCCTATTACTGTAATTAATACTGAAACCAATTGACCTATGGTCACTGTTCCCTAAGTTGTCCCGTATTTCTATATCCGTGAGCAGGTCTGTATTGTTGGTAATCAGTAGGTCAAGTACCGCATTGTTTCTTGTCGGTGCATTCACCATCTGACCCATGAAATTGTCCTGCAAAACATTTAGGAACTGCCGAGCCTTGGCTGAGTGCGCAGTTCCTTCTGCCCAGTCTATATCAGGATAATTAAAGTCCCCCATTATAATGACATTTCCCATCCTTGCTGCCAATCCTATCTGTAACATGAGGTCCGCCTCACCCTCCTCCCTCTGGTTGGGGGGCCTATAGCATACGCCCAATATTACCTTCCCCACCGTGCCTTCCCTTTGAAGCTCTACCCATAGGTATTCTGCCTCGTCCATAGCTCCATTATTAATATCATCCCTCATATTTACCAGTATACTGTTCTTAATATACAGACATACCCCTCCCCCTTTTTTACCCTCTCTATCCCTGGGATGAAGGGAATACCCCTGAATGGTCGCCATCCAGTCATGAGAGCTGTCGAACCAAGTCTCAGTTATCCCCACAAAATCTAAGTCCTCCTCAAACATCAGCAGCTCCAGCTCTCCCATCTTGTTGGCCAGGCTTCTGGCATTGGTATACAAGCCTCGTAATTTTGATCGGTTACATTTATCCTCGTTTGATGTTTTTAGGCTGCTCTCTTGATTTTCCCCCATACCCACCCTGGGTTTAGGAGCTCTGAACACCCTACCGTTAATGCCCCCATTTCTGCCCTCTGAAACTTGCTTTCCACTGGCTAATTCTACATCTGTACCCTCCCCCCCATTCCCTAGTTTAAAAGCCCCTCTAACTTTTTGGCCATCCTCTCACCCAGTACGGCTGCACCCACCCCATTTAGGTGCAATCCGTCCCTACCAAAGAGCCGGTGACCGACTGAGAAGTCGGCCCAGTTCTCCAGGAACCCGAAACCCTCCTTACTACACCAGCTCCTCAGACACTCGTTAACTTCCCTAATCTCCCGCTGCCTCTCTGGTGTGGCTCGAGGTACAGGTAGTATTTCGGAAAATACTACCTTGGAGGTCCTAGTCCTCAACTTAGCGCCTAAGTCCCTGAAATCGTTTAGGACTCTCCGTCTTCCTCTGCCTATGTCATTGGTACCCACGTGTACCATGACAGCTGGGTCTCCCCAGCCCCACCCAGTAATCTGTCCACCTGATCCGCGATGTGCCGAACCCGAGCACCCGGCAAACAACAGACTGTTCGGCACACACGGTCTTTGTCACAGATTACACTGTCTGTCCTTCTAATAATTGAGTCCCCTACCACCAGCACCTGTCTTTCCTTTCCCTTTCTCCCGGCCTCACTGGAGGAGTTCTTCCCCTGGCAGCTAGGGGCGTCCCTCTGCTCAAGCAATGCTGGTCCCTGACTGGTTTCCCCAACATCACACAACGGGGCGTATCTATTGGGGTGCTCCAGCCCAGGATCAGCCTCCTTGCCTTGTTCCCTTCTACCCCTCCTAACTGTCACCCCTCTAAACTGCTCTGATGCCTGCACCTCCAATACTCCGCCCACCTCTGTGCAGACCCCTGCCTGCACCTGACTGGTACGATCCTGGCTCTCCTCCGGTATGGACATACGTCTCAGTGTTGCCAGCTGATTCCCTAGATTCAGGACCTGAGCTTCCAGGGAAGCAATGTGCTTACATTTTGCGCATTTGTATTCGCCCTCGATCACATGTCTGAGGAACGCATACATATCACAAGATGTACACCGAGTCGCATCTCCACACCCGCCGGGCATTGTACCTACTAATCTAATCTAATGGGGATATAGTAATTTAAGTCTATCCTATGTGGCTATTTCCTGGCTTCCTAACGCTACCTTCTCACCCTCTGGTGTTCTGCTACACTCGCTTGACACTCAGTTGCACAACACTCACAATCTCACAGCCCGGTCAGACGCACAACACTCAGTCGCACAGCCCGGTCAGACGCACAACACTGAGTTGCACAGCCCGGTCAGACGCACACCACTGAGTCGCACAGCCCGGTCAGACGCACAACACTGAGTCGCACAGCCCGGTCAGACGCACAACACTCAGTCGCACAGCCCGGTCAGACACACACACTCAGTCGCACAGCCCGGTCAGACACACAACACTGAGTCGCACAGCCCGGTCTGACGCACCACCCTGAGTCGCACAGCCCGGTCTGACGCACACACTCAGTCGCACAGCCCGGTCAGACGCACAACACTAAGTCGCACAGCCCGGTCAGACGCACAACACTAATGTACTAATGTAATAACACAGACCCACCACAGACTGTACTGTGTGCACACCACACTCATTTTGGGTGGCACAGGCACAGTACCTTGCATTTTAAAAAATATTTTTTCTTTTCCTCTGTCATAATTGCAGTGAGTGCTGTGTCAGGTCCACAGAGTGTACTGTACCCACTGCAGTGCACTGCCCACCACTGATATATATACGGTGGCACAGCATCTTGTTGCAAATTGAAAAAAAAAAATATTTTTTATTATTGCAGTTGCCTGGGCTGCCAGTGACTGTCAGGTCCACAGAGTGTACTTTGCCCACTGCAGTACCACTGCGTGCCCACCCACCACTGATATATATACGGTGGCACAGCAGCTTGCAAATTAAAAATATATATATTTTTTTTATAATTGCAGTTGCCTGGGTGCCAGTGACTGCCAGGTCCACAGAGTGTACTGTGCCCACTGCAGTGCCACTGCCCACCCACCACTGATATATACGGTGGCAG
Source organism: Pelophylax lessonae (assembly GCF_965119305.1). Lineage (NCBI taxonomy): Eukaryota > Metazoa > Chordata > Amphibia > Anura > Ranidae > Pelophylax > Pelophylax lessonae. Next base: position 389,435,142 of record NC_138771.1, read on the forward strand.
GCATGACTTTTTTTGGATTAGTGTCTGGGGGGGGGGGTCTGAAAAGCGTACCTGTGAAGTTTCAGCTCTGTAGCATGTCCAGAACCAGAAAAAAAAGATCATATAGGTGTAAAAGGGGTTCCCACCATCCCTGCTCTACTGAAAAATGATCTTTTTTTCTTTTTTTTTAATTTTTCCAATCATTGGCTCTCTATCAAAAAGGACAATTTTTAATAACTTTTTTGTGTGATTTAGTGTCTGGGGGGTCTAAAAAGTGTACATGTGAAGTTTCAGCTCTGTAGCATGTCCAGAACCAGAAAAAAAAATAGAATTAGGGTTAGGGCTAGGGTTAGGGTTAGGGCTAGGGTTAGGGTCAGGGCTAAGGTTGGGGTTATTTTTAGTGCTTAGGGTTAGAGGGTTAGAGTTAGAGGGGTAGGGGTACTAACTCTAACCCTAAGTATCTCACCGTAACCCTAACCCTAGCCCCTAACACTAAACCTAACCCTAACCCTCTAACCATAACCCTAACCCTCTAACCTTAACCCTAACCCTCTAAGCCTAGCCATAAAAATAACCCTAACCCTAAACCTAACCCTATCCCTAACCCTAATTCGTAATTTTTTCTGGTTCCGGACATGCTACAGAGCTGAAACTTCACAGGTACACTTTTTAGACCCCCCAGATGCTAAATCCAAATTTTTTTATTTTTTTTTATTTTTATTTTTTTTTAATGTTTCCAATAATTGGCTCTCTATCAAAAAATTACAATTTTTAAGAACTTTTTTTGTGTGATTCAGTGTCTGGGGGTCTAAAAAGTGTACCTGTGAAGTTTCAGCTCTGTAGCATGTCCAGAACTAGAAAAAAAATTAGAATTAGGGTTAGGGCTAGGGTTAGGGTTAGGGCTAGGGTTAGGGTTAGGGCTAGGGTTATTTTTAGTGCTTAGGGTTAGACGGTTAGGGTTTGAGGCGTAGGGGTAGGGTTACTAACTCTAACCCTAAGTATCTCACCGTAACCCTAACCCTAGCCCCTAACACTAAACCTAACCCTAACCCTTAAAGCCCAGTTCCTGTCCCATTTTGGTCGGTTCTGGTCTGTTTGCGGTTGTTTGCGGTGCGTTAAACGCAGTGTTGGAAGTAACTGCGTTTAAGTAAACGGCGTTACTTAACGCAGTTACTTTTCAGGGTAACGAGTAATCTATCAGATTACTCGTTCTGTCCCTGTAACGCCGCTGCCGCTACTTCCGGCTGCGTTACCGCAATTACATCTACCGCCACTAGAGGCAGTAGATGTAATTGTATTCCCCCTCTCCTCTATGACCGCTGTCCGCGGTACTGGAGAGAGAAGAGGAGGAGACTCATCGAGTGAGTCACGTCACGCGGCGCCAGGACAGGAGTCGGACACACACTGTCTCACACACAGCAGCAGCAGCAGAACAGCGCGCCAGGAGGACAGGGGAGAGGGCATAGAGTCCGGCGAGGCGGCGATCCGACCCAGTTGTGGTCAGTGGAAGGAATTACAGTGGTGGTCAATGGGAAGAATGCCCCCATTACAGTGGTGGTCAGTGGGAATAATGCCCCCATTACAGTGGTGGTCAATGGGAAGAATGCCCCCATTACAGTGGTGGATAGTGGAGGAATGCCCACATTACAGTGGTGGTCAGTGGGAATAATGCCCCCATTATAGTGGTGGTCAATGGGAATAATGCCCCCATTATAGTGGTGGTCAGTGGGAATAATGCCCCCATTACAGTGGTGGTCAGTGGGAATAATGCCCCCATTATAGTGGTGGTCAATGGGAATAATGCCCCCATTACAGTGGTGGTCAGTGGGAATAATGCCCCCATTAAAGTGGTGGTCAGTGGGAATAATGCCCCCATTACAGTGGTGGTCAATGGGAATAATGCCCCCATTACAGTGGTGGTCAATGGGAATAATGCCCCCATTACAGTGGTGGTCAATGGTAATAATGCCCCCATTACAGTGGTGGTCAGTGGGAAGAATGCCCCCATTACAGTGGTGGTGGCACTGGGCAGCAGCCAGCAGGAAGTCCACCACCACCAGTCCACCAATGACAGTCCAACGCACACAGCCAGCCCAGAAGAGGAGAGAGGCACAGAGACAGGCCGGCCTGAGGTCTGCAGGAGGATGGAGCCAGAGGGACCTGGACAACAGTGTGCCTGCCAGGCCAGAGGCCACACCACCACCAGCAAGCCCAGCACAGCAGGTACCAAAAAAAAAACTCAGTCAGTCATAGACAGTCAGGACTCAGACCCCCATCAGCCACCCACCACACCACCACCAGTGTGCCACACCACCACCAGCAGCCAGCCAGTCCAGAGACAGCAGCAGCCAGCAGGTACCAAAAAAAAAAAGGTTACTTAAGTCAGGAGGACTCAGACCCCCACCAGTGTGCCACGCCACCACCAGTGTGCCACGCCACCGCCAGTGTGCCATGCCCACGTCACCACCAGTGTGCCACGCCACCACCAGTGTGCCACGTTACCACCAGTGTGCCAAGCGCCCACGCCACCACCATCCAGGCAGCCGCCCACCACCAGTGTGCCGCCCACGTCACCAAAAATGTTCTAAAATACTGTATATAGTGTTTCTATTCTTCCATCAGTTAATATAAACATATTTGCTATTAAAGATGTTATAGAACGTAATTGCATTATAGAATATAAAAAAAAAAAAAGTTAGTTACTTTGCTGAGTAACTAATTACTTTTTCTATGTGGTAACTGAGTCAGTAACTCAATTACTTTTTGGGAGAAGTAATTTGTAACTGTAACTAATTACTTTTTTAAACTAAGATGAGCAACACTGGTTAAACGGGGAGTTTGGTCTGTCACTGTGAAGCGGGCGTAACCCTTACACTACCTGATCGATACAACATCATACCTGATCGTATACACACACTGGATGTTTTAAAGCACGTTATTCCAAACAATTTAGGAATGTAAGGTGATTTATGCCCTTTATGGAATAAAACCCGACTCTGCGTCAACTACGTAATTTTCCATGGGAGTTTTGCCATGGATCCCCCTCCGGCATGCCACAGTCCAGGTGTTTGTCCCCTTGAAACAACTTTTCCATTACTATTGTGGCCAGAAAGAGTCCCTCTGGGTTTTAAAATTCGCCTGCCTATTAAAGTCTATGGCGGTTCGCAATGTTCGCGAACATTCGCCGATGTTCGCGTTCGCCGTTCGCGAACGGCGAATTTTATGTTCGCGACATCACTAGTTAGAGGTGGTAGCCTTGATAAGACTGAGAGAGGCCTGTCTTTATCATTACCTGGACGACCTCCTTCTACTGGCTCAAGACAAGTCTGTCATCCTGGAACATCTAGCTCTGGTCATCTCGTCTCGAGAAGTTTGGCTGGATCCTGAACAGGGAAAAGAGTCATCTGATTCCTACCCAGTCCCTGGTTTTTTTGGGCGCTCTGTTCAACACCAAAAACAGTACCATCTCTCTGCCAGAAGAAAAGATTCCGGTAATCAGGGACAGAGTGTCTCTAGCCTTGTCAGCGTCCCATCTCACAGCCAAACAATGCCTGAGGATAATTGGCACGATGGTGTCAACAGCCCCTATGGTGAAGTAGGCTCTCTGGAAAATGAGACCTTTTCAGAGGGGTTTTCTTCAACAATGGAACGGAATCAGCAATTCTCAGCGAATAGTGATAACCGCAGCCATGAAGAGCTGGCTTCCTTGGTGGTTACAGCTGGAGAACTTGCACAATTGTCACTCCATAGCTCCCATATCTTGGGTAATAGTGACATCAGACGCCAGCAGCACCGGTTGGGGCTGTCATTGCGGAACAGAGATGGCACAAGGGAGATGGGACTTTTGGTCTCGTCAGACTGTCTCCAACATCCTGGAACTTAGGGCGGCCTTTACAGTATTACCAGCCTTCGGCCACCTTGTTCAGGGCACCTCAGTCATGCTGAGGCTAGACAACACGACCGCAGTAGCCTATGTGAGGAGACAAGGCGGAACTCGCAGTGCATCCCTGCTTCGGGAAGTAGAGCCAATAATGACCTGGGCTCAAAGAAACCTGGTCAATCTGTCGGCAGTTTACATACCAGGGGCTCAGAACACACAAGTGGACTTCCTCTCGAGAACACAACTCAACAACAATGAGTGGTCTCTCCACGAGGATGTGTTCAACTAGATCCTGTCCTTGGGATTCATCCCAGAGGTAGATCTATTTGCCTCCTTCCACAACAGGAAGTTGGAGAAGTTTTATTCGAGGAACAGAGATCCCAGAGCATTCGGGGAAGATGCTGGAAGTTTCACAAGGCTTATGCCTTTCCCCCAGTACCAGTCATCTTCCAATTTCTGCGGAGAATCAAGATGGAATCAGTGAAGGTGGTTGCAGTGATCCCGTTCTGGCCCAACAGACCGTGGTTTCCCCTACTATTTCAGCTGAGCTACCGCGACCCAGTCCCTCTTCCTCTCAGGGCGGATCTGCTGTCCCAGGGCTCCATCCTTCACCCATGCCCAGCCCGTCTGCACCTTCGGGTCTGGTTTTTGAGAGGGGAAGGCTGGAAACGTTAGGATGTCCTGAAGTAGCCATACCTACTCTTTTGAGTGCCAGGAGACAAAGCACAAATAAAACCTATGAAAGAATTTGGGCTAGGTTTACTTCTTTCCTGGAGTCTAAGGGAAAGTCCTGGTCATCTCCTTCCGTGCAAGATATTCTGTCTTTTCTTCAGTCGGGTTTGGAGTTGCCTCTTTCAGTAAGCGCCCTGCGAGTGCAAGTTTCAGCCTTATCCGCTTTCACAGGCTTTTCCTGGGCTGCACACCCTCTGATCAAGCAATTTTTCAAGGGGACAGTAAGGCTAAGGCCACAGAAGAAGCTGAGGTTCCCCAAGTGGGACATGCCTTTGGTTCTTGATTTCCTGTCCTCAGTTGGCACAAGCCCTGAAGAAACTATATCTGTGAAACATCCCACCCTCAACACAGTCTTTCTAGTGGCTATCACATCTGCGAAGAGGGTCTCAGAGATTCAAAGTCTGGGAAGTAAGGAACCTTTCCTGATCTTTTTCCCGGATAGAATTGTCCTTATTCCAATGCTTGGATCAAGGCCTAAAGTCACTTTGGTCTTTCACGAGAATCAAGAAATTGTTCTTCCTACTTTCAACTTGTCAGCCAAACCTCTGGAACTCCATCCACTGGATGTAGGCAACACGCTTAGACAATATTTGGAAGCTACAGCCTCTTTCCGGAAGACGGATTATCTCTTTGTCCTATTGTCTGGGAAGAACAAAGGTATGCGGGCCTCTTCAAGATCAATTGCCTCCTGGATAGTAGAGGCGATTCATTGGGCTTATAGAGAGAAGGGCTTGGTTCCTCCTAAAGCGGTGACTGCACATTCTACTCGTGGTGTCGCTACTTCATGGGCAGCTTCAAGACATGTCGCTCCGGATGTGGTCTGCAGAGCAGCGTCTTGGTCGTCCATTCACACATTTATGTCACATTATTGTGTTGAGCCAGCGGCTCTTTCCTCTGTTGCTTTTGGTACTCAAGTGTTATCTGTTGCAGGTGTTAGTTAAATTTTGTCTGCCCACCCAATTGCGTTTTGGCGAGTTATTTTCCAAACGTATGCTGCCATGGAGTCTGTCAGGAAAACGGAAAATTTATATCAAATACTTACCGTAATTTTCCTTTCCTGATGGACTCCATGGCAGCAGGAGTCCCCTCCCAGTTCCTGAGTAGGCTAGTTACAGAACACGGATGCTGAAAGGGAGCAAGGATTTATGGGAGTGGCGTCCTATGGGGTAGGAGTGGAGGCGGGGCTACCCAAACGTATGCTGCCATGGAGTCCATCAGGAAAGGAAAATTACGGTAAGTATTTGATATAAATTTTCCGTTATTGCGGCCCTGTCTGCATATTTTACAGTGACATACACCCATTGCATACTGTTGTATTGCGCATTGCAATAAAAAAAACCATTTAGGGGCAAAAAAAGTTTATTGTTACATAGTTACATAGTAGGTGAGGTTGAATAAAGACAATAGTCCATCCAGTTCAACCTGTGTAGGCGTGTGTGGCTGTAATCATCTCACATAGCCCTGAATGTTCTGATCCTTGAGATGTACGTCTAAGAGCAGTGGCGGCTGGTGAAGTTTTAAGATGGGGGGGGAGCAAGACCCGCCCTTCTATTTTGACCCCTCACATTTCTCAGAAGCCCCACCCCTTATAGACTCCACCCATTTTGTCCCCTGTATTTTGCTTGCGTGAACAAATTCTCCCAATATATCACATATTAACCCCTTCCATACCGCGCCATTATAAAATGACGTCGGCAGGAATCCTTTCTCGATCCGGGCGGCCGTCATATGACGTCTGCCCGGTCTCGCCGCTACTGCGCGGCGATCGGGGGTGAGGCTCGTCCCTCGGACTGAGCCCAACCCCGATCAAGGTAAACAGCCAATGAAATTGGCTGTTTACCACGTGATCGGCTGTGTCAATCACAGCCGATCACATGAGCGGCTCCAGCGCGAGCCGCTCGTTCCTTCCTCAATGCGTGCCCCCTGGGGACACGCAGCACGGCGATCGGGGACGAGGCTCGTCCCTCGGACAGAGCCCATCCCCGATCTAGGTAAAGAGCCAATGAAATTGGCTTTTTACCACGTGACCGGCTGTGTCCAATCACAGCCGGTCACAAATGTCAACAGAGAACACGGTAACTAGCTGTCAGGATCAGTGTGTGAGGAGGAGATTGTGGTAACAGCTAGTTACCAAGTACAGTGCACCCCAACCACACTGATTGGCCCCCCCAATAAAAAGCACCTGTCACTAGCCCATCAAAGTACCCGAGTACCTGTCACCAGCCCATCAGGTACTCTGATGACAGGTACTCGGGTACTCTGATGGGCTGATGACAGGTACTCTGATGGGCTGATGAAAGGTACTCGGGTACTCTGATGGGCTGGTGACAGGTACTCGGGTACTCTGATGACGGGTACTCGGGTACTCTGATGACGGGTACTCTGATGACAGGTACTCGGGTACTCTGATGACAGGTACTCGGGTACTTTGAGTACCCATCACCGGAGTACCCGAGTACCCGTCATCGGAGTACCCGAGTACCTTTAACCTACCCATCAGAGTACCCGAGTACCTGTCACCTACCCATCAGAGTACCCGAGTACCTTCCTCCTGCTCATCAGAGTACCTGACACCTGAAGTACCCGAGTACTTGCCACCTGCTCATCAGTACCCATCACTAGGGATGATCGAACGGTTCGGGTCCACCATCGGTTCGGCCCGAACATTGGGTGTTCGAGGTTCGGCCGAATTTAGAACTTTTTGCCCAAAAAGTTCGGAATTCGGCAACCAGAACCGACCAAAATGCAATGCTTCAGGAAATGGGCTTTAAAAGCCCGTGATTGGACCAGAACCATTAGCAAAAGCCAATTGAGGGGGCAGGAGAATGCTAGGAATGTGATTGGAGTGACTAGGGGGTCCCTAGACCAATCATTAGTGAATACACCCCCCAGTATATAAGATCGCCCCCGCCATATTCCTAGCATTGTTATACTGGACATGGAAGAGAGTGGAAACAGTTCTGTTAATTTTACTTTAAAAGTGTCATTTAGCATTTATTAGTGTGAGGATGTAGGATCCTGGTACCTGCGGTACCCTTCCAGCCTATTATTTGTACATTACGTTCCACCATATAGATAGGTGGAACGCATCTAGTACCTGTCCCTTTAAATTCCATGACCTCATCAGTGAGTGCCGCTCTGAGCGGCTATTTCAACCGCCGGCATTCACTCACATGTGTTCGTGCAAACTGCTTGCTACAGCATTACCTAACGCTGCCGAATCCTCCAGCTATTCCCTAATACCTGGATTGACCGAAGACTTGCTACAACATCTTGTATCTCGCTACAAGATCATTACCTCACTGCCGGAACCCTCTCCTTACAAACCTACCAGTGATAAGTACCCCACAGGGGAATACCTTCCTAATCTACTTTCACTACTACTCTGCTTACTAAAGACTATTGCTACTCTAAGAACTATACTGTTATATCTAACATCTGCACCGCTACTTAGATTGCAAGCTCTTGAGCCTATTACCATCTTGTCACTGCACTAGCCTAGCATCTCCTTCTATACACTTCATCTGCTCTTCACTACCACCTGTTACCTGTACATGATTGCTATCCTAAGTGCTTACTATCACCATCTGTTACCTCTTACCATTGCTATCACTATCCACGCCTGTCCCCTCAGTATCACCTCTATACTTTCACATATAAACATATCACTCCAGGAACATCTTTAATGAGTGTCTGTGTTTGTGTATGTGCTTGCTGAGACAGGCTGATGCACAATGATGAGTCTTGAGAGTTAGATATGGTAGTTCAACACATCTCTACATGACTACTGAGTGTAACTTCCGCAGCTGCAAATCCACACCACACAAATAAACGCCGGAGCGTTACAGATTGCACGAACCAGAAAAATGGATTCAGCGGAAATAGCTACACATGTGATACAACTATCACAAAAAGTAAATTCATTAATTCTTTCACTTACTGAAGTGAAAAATGAAAACCAGACCTTGAGACAGCAGATAGCCCGTGTTTCACAGCTCACTGCTGCCCAACCCCGTGAGCCCAAAATAAACCCTCCACAAGTGTTTACGGATGATCGGAAAAAATTCAGTGAATTTAAAAATGCATGTCAATTGCTTTTTAATCTAAAACCTCGTACTTACACTACAGACCAATTAAAAGTCTGCACCACTATATCATATATGTCAGGTGATCCACGGGCTTGGGCAGACTCTCTTATTGAGAAAAATGACCCTCTTCTCAACTCCTATCCTACGTTTTTAGCAGAGCTCTCTAGCCTATATGAAGACTCTAATAGGCAGAGTACTGCTGACAGCCAATTGAGGGCTTTAAAACAAGGAAGGAGATCTGTTGAAGATTTCATAGCAGAGTTCAAGAGATGGACCCTTGATTCAGGGTGGAATGATGCATCTCTGCGAACCCAGTTCAGGCTTGGGTTATCTGAAGCCATAAAAGACGAGCTCGCCCGAGCGGATTTACCTGGCACCTTGGATGCCTTGATACAACTTAGTATCAAAATAGACAGACGATTGCGAGAGAGGAAGGCTGAGAAAATGGGAATCCCATTACCCAACCCTTCTCGGGAGTCGTCCTTCGATCCTACTCCTATGGAGGTAGGAACCATCCGCCCACCAATATCGTCTACTCAAAAGGCCAGGAGAAGAACAGAAAATCTCTGTATGTACTGCGCCTCCGCCGAACATTTGATAAGCGTTTGTCCCCTTGTCCACAAGAAAAAGGGTGAGTGTTCACAGGTCTTGCTGGGGGGATTAACGACTTCTTTTACTAATCCCTATCTCTTTATTCGTTTGATCCTACAGTGGGACCAAATTAGGATCACGACTTCTTTTACTAATCCCTATCTCTTTATTCGTTTGATCCTACAGTGGGACCAAATTAGGATCACCACCAAAGCCATGATCGACACCGGATCTTGTGGGAACTACATTGACACTAGTTTTGTTGCTTTAAATAAAATACCTATTATTTCAAAACCCAAACCTGTCTCTGTTAGTTTGATTAACGGTATTCCGTTATCTTCTGGTCCAATTACCACTCAGACACAAGCACTCCTTGCTACTGCTAACGAGTCTCATGTTGAGACCACCACGTTTGATGTGTTACCCTCACCACATTTTCCCATTATTTTGGGACCTCCCTGGTTACATATACATCAACCAACTATTGATTGGAAGACACGGTCCCTAACCTTCCCTTCTCACTATTGCGAGACCACGTGTAACCTCCAATCTCAAAAGAAAATCCTGTCCATGGTGTCAGAGGAAATTACACCACCACCATGCTATCAGGATTTATCAGAAGTCTTCCTTGAGAAAAATGCTCAAGTGTTGCCTCCCCATAGGGACTACGATTGTTCTATTGACCTACTCCCTAATAGTAAGCTACCTTTCGGTCATGTTTATCCTCTTTCTCAGGATGAACTTTCTCATCTCAAGGAATACTTGGATGAGAACTTAGCGAAAGGGTTCATTAGACCCTCTACTTCCTCTACAGCTGCAGGACTTTTCTTTGTCCGCAATAAGGATTTAGGCCTTCGGCCTATTATTGACTATAGGCAATTAAATATTATTACGATAAAGGATCGCTATCCCTTACCTCTCATCCCGGAACTGATTGAACAAGTGCGTGGAGCCACTTACTTCTCAAAGTTAGACCTTAAAGGGGCTTACAATCTCATCCGCATCCGTAGTGGGGATGAGTGGAAGACGGCATTCAGAACTAGATATGGACTATTCGAATATCTAGTGATGCCGTTTGGGTTGTGTAATGCTCCCGCAGCATTTCAGCGGTTCATAAACGACATCTTCCGAGATCTACTCGATGTCTGTGTCGTAGTATATCTGGACGATATACTCATTTACTCTCAATCCTTGTCTGAACATAAAAGACATGTAAGACTTGTGTTGTCCAGATTGCTCGCACACAACTTGTACGTAAAACTGAAGAAATGCCTATTCCATAAGGAAGAGGTGTTATTCTTAGGATACATCATATCCAAGAACAGCATCAAGATGGATATGAGCAAGATATCCTGTATTCTGGATTGGCCTGTACCAACAACTCGTAAGGCCTTACAACGATTTCTTGGATTCTCAAACTTCTATAGGAAGTTCATCAAGAACTTCTCGTCTATTGTGAGACCACTCACACAACTTACAAGTGTTAAGCAAACATTTAAATGGTCTGAAGAAGCAAATAAAGCGTTCAGCTTGTTGAAATCAAGCTTCATTACCGCTCCCATACTACGCCATCCAGACCCATCCCTCCAATACATCCTGGAGGTAGATGCGTCAAATATGGCTGTAGGAGCAGTTCTTTCCCAACGACCTACGAATACTTCACCACTTCATCCAGTTGCCTTCTTCTCTAAATCACTAAGTAACCCAGAGGTGAACTACCCAGTGGGTGAAAAAGAGTTACTTGCCATGAAGTTGGCACTGGAGAATTGGCGACATCTACTTGAGGGCACCCGGTTGCCAATACTCATATATACAGACCATAAAAACCTCCAATATCTCCAGACCAACAAGACCCTTTCCCACCGACAGGTACGTTGGTCGCTATTCTTCCTAAGATTCAATTTCTTAGTGACCTATACACCTGCAGACAAAAACAAGAAGGCAGATGCGTTATCACGGTTAACCGAAGATAACTGTGCCCAAATTCCTTCATTACCTATAATACCCCATGACCGTATTATTGGTGTTGTTCGTCCCTTAAAGGAAGAGATTCTGCACAGTCTAAGACTGGATTCACCACCACCTCAACTAAGTACTGATGCAGAAGGCTTCCGCTACTTTAACGACAAACTCTACATACCTCCCGGTATGCGTACCAAAATCTTGGAGTTATCCCATGACGTACCTATGGCAGGACATATGGGTATGACTAAGACATTTAATTTGCTCATTAGGCAATTTTGGTGGCCTGGGATGAAGACGTCTGTACAAAAATTCATTTCTTCATGTGACATCTGTGCAAGGTCCAAAATTGACACTACAAAACCTTCTGGTTTACTTTGCAGTCTACCAATACCCAAAGTTCCATGGGAAGTTGTTTCTTTAGACTTCATAGTGGAATTACCACCGTCCAAGGGATTCACTACCATCCTAGTGTCAGTGGACCATCTGACAAAAATGGCACATTTCATTCATATTCACAGACTACCTTCATCTAAGGAAACAGTGGAATTGCTAGTAAAATATGTGTTCAAACTACATGGAATTCCAAAGACTCTTTTATCTGACCGGGGCTCGCAGTTCATCTCTAAGTTTTGGCAAGCTCTATGTCACATACTGCGCATTGAGCGAAAACTTACTTCCCCCTATCACCCGCAGACCAACGGACAAACTGAAAGAGTCAACCAGTGTATTGAACAATATTTGCGTTGCTACACCTCATACCTACAGGATGATTGGGTGGACCTCCTCCCTCTGGCAGAATTTGCTTATAACAATGCAACCCACAGTACTACTAAGCAAAGTCCGTTCTACCTGAACTATGGGTTCCATCCCACAATTCTTCCACCACGCATCCTACCATCAAGTAACCCAGTAGCCTCTGACTATCTCACCCAAATAAAAGACTCTTTGGGCTTACTTAACACCACCATCTCACATGCTCATAGCCAACAAAAGAGGTACTATGACCTCCGCAGAAGACCTTCACCTCAATATGCTATTGGGGATCTTGTTTGGCTATCTACGAGGAACTTGAGGTTGAAAATTCCTAGTAAAAAGCTTGGACCTCTATTCCTGGGACCTTTCCCAATTGAGAAGCTCATTGGGGAATCTGCAGTTCGACTCACTTTACCGGCAGATCTTAAAATACACCCCACGTTCCATGTATCTCTATTGAAGCCACATACACCCAACCAAGGGATTAGACCTACCATCGCGCCTCCACCTCCAATACAAGTTGAAGGTGGAGAAGAATTTGAGATTAAAGAAATTTTGGATTCTCGTATCCACAGAGGAAAGCTCCAATATTTCATAAGATGGAAAAATTATGGTCCCCAAAATGACACCTGGTTGGATGCTTCTGACGTCCACGCACCCAGGCTTATACGAAGGTTCCACTCCAAATACCCGGAGAGACCAGTGTTATAGGCCTTCCGGAGCCGGCCTTGGGGGGGGGGGGGGTACTGTAGGATCCTGGTACCTGCGGTACCCTTCCAGCCTATTATTTGTACATTACGTTCCACCATATAGATAGGTGGAACGCATCTAGTACCTGTCCCTTTAAATTCCATGACCTCATCAGTGAGTGCCGCTCTGAGCGGCTATTTCAACGGCCGGCATTCACTCACATGTGTTCGTGCAAACCGCTTGCTACAGCATTACCTAACGCTGCCGAATCCTCCAGCTATTCCCTAATACCTGGATTGAGCGAAGACTTGCTACAACATCTTGTATCTCGCTACAAGATCATTACCTCACCGCCGGAACCCTCTCCTTACAAACCTACCAGTGATAAGTACCCCACAGGGGAATACCTTCCTAATCTACTTTCACTACTACTCTGCTTACTAAAGACTATTGCTACTCTAAGAACTATACTGTTACATCTAACATCTGCACCGCTACTTAGATTGCAAGCTCTTGAGCCTATTACCATCTTGTCACTGCACTAGCCTAGCATCTCCTGTACACTTCATCTGCTCTTCACTACCACCTGTTACCTGTACATGATTGCTATCCTAAGTGCTTACTATCACCATCTGTTACCTCTTACCATTGCTATCACTATCCACGCCTGTCCCCTCAGTATCACCTCTATACTTTCACATATAAACATATCACTCCAGGAACATCTTTAATGAGTGTCTGTGTTTGTGTATGTGCTTGCTGAGACAGGCTGATGCACAATGATGAGTCTTGAGAGTTGGATATGGTAGTTCAACACATCTCTACATGACTACTGAGTGTAACTTCCGCAGCTGCAAATCCACACCACACAAATAAACGCCGGAGCATTACTTCATTCTTCAGGGTGATGAGCTGTGTTGCTTTTACGACAAACATAATGTTTTGCATTGTTGCCAAAAAGTTTGATTTTGGTTTCATCTGACCAGAGCACCTTCTTCCACATGTTTGGTGTGTCTCCCAGGTGGCTTGTGGCAAACTTTAAATGATACTTTTTATGGATATCTTTAAGAAATGGCTTTCTTCTTGCCACTCTTCCATAAAGGCCAGATTTGTGCAGTATACGACTGATTGTTGTCCTATGGACAGAGTCTCCCACCTCAGCTGTAGATCTCTGCAGTTCATCCAGAGTGATCATGGGCCTCTTGGCTGCATCTCTGATCAGTCTTCTCCTTGGATGGAGCCAAGTACAGGACCATTCTAGAAGAAAACCTGATGGAGTCTGCAAAAGACCTGAGACTGGGACGGAGATTTGTCTTCCAACAAGACAATGATCCAAAACATAAAGCAAAATCTACAATGGAATGGTTCACAAATAAACATATCCAGGTGTTAGAATGGGCAAGTCAAAGTCCAGACCTGAATACAATCGAGAATCTGTGGAAAGAACTGAAAACTGCTGTTCACAAATGCTCTCCATCCAACCTCACTGAGCTTGAGCTGTTTTGCAAGGAGGAATGGGCAAAAATTTCAGTCTCTCGATGTGCAAAACTGATAGAGACATACCCCAAGCGTCTTACAACTGTAATCGCAGCAAGATGTGGCGCTACAAAGTATTAACTTAAGGGGGCTGAATAATTTTGCATGCCAAATTTTTCAGTTTTTTTATTTGTTAAAAAAGTTTGAAATATCCAATAAATTTCATTCCACTTCATGATTGTGTCCCACTTGTTGTTGATTCTTCAAAAAAAATTACAGTTTTATATCTTTATGTTTGAAGCCTGAAATGTGGCAAAAGGTCGAAAAGTTCAAGGGGGCCGAATACTTTCGCAATGCACTGTATATACATATAATTATGTGTGTATATATACCACTATACACAAGTTCAGATGTTTTGCCTGCCTCAAAAGAACCCCAAAAAATGCCAAAAAAAACGCTAGCGTCAAAAAAAATGCCCAGGTGTGTTTTTGCTGGGGGTTTTTGGAGGCAGGCAAAACATCAGAACTTGTGTATAGTGGTGTATATACACACATACATATATTTATATACACACCTAGAAATATATAGGTGTGATAGTAGCAGAAATATATGCTTGCGCTAATGAAATCATTTACAGTAATATATTTCTGCTACTATCACACCTATATATGGCTAGGTGTCTATATACATATAATTATGTGTGTATATATACCACTATACACAAGTTCAGATGTTTTGCCTGCCTCAAAAGAACCCCAAAAAATGCCAAAAAAACGCTAGCGTCAAAAAAAAAAAAATGCCCAGGTGTGTTTTTGCTGGCATTTTTTGGGAGTTTTTGGAGGCAGGCAAAACATCAGAACTTGTGCACAGTACCACTATACACAAGTTCAGATGTTTTTCCTGACTGCAAAGAACCCAACAAAAATACCTGCTTTGAAACCGGCAAGGTGTGAAAACCGAGGAGAGAAGCTAACCCCCTGAGCTGAAAGTTTTCTAATACAAACAATCCTTTTTTTTTCTGGTTCTGGACATGCTACAGAGCTGAAACTTCACAGGTACACCTTTTAGACCCCCCAGACACAAAATCACACAAAAAAAGTTCTTAAAAATTGTAATTTTTGATAAAAAAAGCCAATTATTGAAAAAATTAAAAAAAAAAAAAGAGATTTTTTGGATTTCAGATCTGGGGGGTCTAAAAAGTGTACATGTGAAGTTTCAGCTCTGTAGCATGTCCAGAACCATAAAAAAAAAAAAGATTGTTTGTATTAGAAAACTTTCAGCACAGGAGTATGGCTTCGCTGCTGTAACACCTTGCCGGTTTAATAGAAGGCATTTTTTTTGGGTTCTTTGCAGTCAGGAAAAACATCTGAACTTGTGTATAGTGGTACTGTGCACAAGTTCTGATGTTTTGCCTGCCTCCAAAAACCCCCAAAAAATGCCAGCAAAAACACACCTGGGCATTTTTTTTTTTTGACGCTAGCGTTTTTTTGGGCATTTTTTTGGGTTCTTTTGAGGCAGGCAAAACATCTGAACTTGTGTATAGTGGTATATATACACACATACTTATATGTATATAGACACCTAGCCATATATAGGCACTTTTTAGGGGCATTTATTGGGTTTTAGGGCTTAAAAATGGTGTTTTTTGATTACCGAAGTTCGGGTCCCATTGATTTCAATGGGGTTCTGAAATCCGGGCCGAACTTTCGGGAAGTTCGGATGTTCTGGCCGAACCGAACTTTTCAAAAGTTCGATCATCCCTACCCATCACTACTCATCAGTACTCATGAGTACCCATCAGTACCTATCAGTATCAGTACTGATCATCCGTACCCATCAGTACAGTATCAGTATCACCTATCAGTATCAGTACTACTCATCAGTACCTATCACCTGCCTGTCACCTGCCCATAAGAGTACCCGAGTACCTGTCACCTGCCTATCGGAGTACTCGAGTACCTGCCACTTGCTCATCAGTACTAGAGTACCTGTCACCGGCCCAGCAAAGTACCCGAGTACCTGTCACCCTTCATACAGCCACCATGTCTAAGTCCAAAAAGGTTTATATACGTCCTCCGTTTAAACCTAAATACCTGTGTTATGGCAGCAGATAGCCTGGTCCTTTTCCCCGCTTACCGGACCGGCGGCAGCGGGGAAAACGATCCGGTCCCGGATCCTCACAGACAGGATGTCGAGTGAGGGCAAGCTTGCCCTCACTCGACTCTATGGTCTTGGAGGACCGGAGCTACGGCAAACGTCGTTGCCTAGCAACCAGTTTAAAGGTCCCTCTTTTTTTTTTCATTTTATTTAATTTTTTTTATTTTTTTTTTATTTTTTCTATCTTTTAGTGTACTTGTGAGATCTGAGGACTTTTTGACCCCAGATCTCACAAGAAAGAGGTCCTGTCGTGCCTTTGTCTATTACAAGTAATGTTTACATTTTTCTTGTAATAGAAATAAAAATGATCAATTTTCTTTTTTTAAAAAAAACTGTGTAAAAATAAAAAATAATAAATAAAATAAATAGTAAAAAAAAGAAAAAAAAATTAAAGCGCCCTGTCCCCGTGAGCTCGCGCGCAGAAGCGAACGCATACGGAAACCCCGCCCACATATGTAAACAGTGTTCAAACTACACATGTGAGGTATCGCCGCGATCGTTAGAGCAAGAGCAATAATTTGAGCCCTAGACCTCCTCTGTAACTCTAAGATAGCAACCTGTAGAAATTTTTAAATTGTTGCCTATGGGGATTTTTAAGTACCAAAGTTGGTCACCATTCTGTGAGCGTGCACAATTTTGAAGCATGACATGTTGGGTATCTATTTACTCGGCGTAACATTATCTTTCACATTATGGAAAACAATTGGGCTAACTTTACTAGTTTCTTATTTTTTAATTCAAAAAAGTGAATTTTTTCCCAAAAAATTGCGTTTGGAAGACCGCTGCGCAAATACGGTGTGATAGAAAATATTGCAATAATCTCCATTTTATTCTCTAGGGTCTCTGCTAAAAAAAATATATAATGTTTTGGGGTTCCAAGTAGTTTTCTAGCAAAAACAACTGATTTTAGCTTGTAAACACCAAATGTCAAAAATAGGCCTCGGCAAGTGGCTAGGATGCATGATGGTGCTCCTTGGATGTTGGGCCCCTCTATATGGCTAGGCTGTGAAAAAGTCTCACACATGTGGTATTGCCATACTCAGGAGGAGTGGCAGAATGTATTTTGGGGTGTCATTTTTGCTATGTACATGCTATGTGTTAGGAATATCCTATAAATTGACAACTTTGTGTAAAAAAAAAAAGTTTTTATTTTTTTCCCACATTTTCCAAAAACTTGTGGAAAAAAATGACATGTTCAAACGACCCATAATGCCTCATAGAATATACATTGGAGTGTTTGCTTTCCAAAATGGGGTCATTTTGTAGACTTTTCCATTGTATTGGTGCTCTAGGGCCTTGAAAAGTGTGATAGGTAGTAAGAAAGTTTTATGTGTATTTATGCTCCTAAAACGCCTTATGGTGCTACTTGGACGTGGAGTCTCTTTTTGTGGCCAGGCTGTGTAAAAGTCTTACACATGTGGTATCACCATACTCAGAAGGAGTAGTAGAATGAATTTTGGGGTGTCATTTTTGCTGTGTACATGCTATGTGTTGGAAATAGCTTATAAATTGACAACGTTTTGGGAAAAAAAAAGAAAAAAATTTTACTTCATTTTCCCAAGAATTGTGGGTAAAAATTATAACTTCAAAAAACTCACCATGCCTCTTACTAAATACCTTGGACTTTCTACTTTACAAAAAGGGGTCATTTGGGGGGTATTTGTACTGTCCTGACATTTCAGGGCCTCAAGAAAGGAGATAGGCCATCAGTACATCTGGTGTGATCAATTTTCAGTAATTGGTACCATAGCTTCTAGACTCAATAACTTTCACACAGACTAAATAATATACACTAATTTGGGTTAATTTTACCAGAGATATGTAGCAGTATAAATATTGGCCCAAATGTATGAAGAAAAAATCGTTTTTTGCAAAATTTTATAATAGAAACTAAAAAAAAGTGGTTTTTTTTTTCAAAATTTTTGCTCTTTTTTTGCTTATATCACGAAAAAAAAAAAACCCAGTTGTGACCAAATACCACCAAAAGAAAGCTCTATTTGTGTGAAAAAAATGATAAAAAATTTGTTTGGTTACAGTGTAGCATGAGCAATAGTCATTCAAAGTGTGAGAGTGCTGAAAGCTGAAAATTGGTCTGGGCAGGAAGGGGGTCTAACTGCTCTGTATGGAAGCGGTTAAGGGGTCCATCAGTACTAGTATATCCCATAATAGGGAGCAGGGGCCCTATTATGGGATATACTGTGAGAGACACCCTATTATAGGATACACTGACTGAGAGTGGCACAAACCCCACAGTACAGGCCCCCTAGCACAAACCCCACAGTACAGGCCCCCTAGCACAAACCCCACAGTACAGGCCCCCTAGCACAAACCCCACAGTACAGACCCCCCTAGCACAAACCCCACAGTACAGACCCCCTAGCACTAATACCCCAGTACAGGCCCCCTAGCACAAACCCCACAATACATGCCCCCTAGCACAAACCCCCCAGTACAGGCTCCCTAGCACAAACCCCACAGTACAGACCCCCTAGCACAAACCCCACAGTACAGGCCCCCTAGCACAAACCCTACAGTACAGACCCCCTAGCACAAACCCCACAGTACAGACCCCCTAGCACTAATGCCCCAGTACAGGCCCCCTAGCACAAACCCCACAGTACAGACCCCCTAGCACAAACTCCACAGTACAGACCCCCTAGCACAAACCCCACAGTACAGGCCCCCTAGCACAAACCCCACAGTACAGGCCCCCTAGCACAAACCCCACAGTACAGGCTCCCTAGCACAAACCCCACAGTACAGACCCCCTAGCACAAACCCCACAGTACAGGCCCCCTAACACAAACCCCACAGTACAGACCCCCTAGCACTAATACCACAGTACAGGCCCCCTAGCACAAACCCCACAGTACAGACCCCGTAGCACTAATCCCACAGTACAGATCCCCTAGCACAAACCCCACAAAATATAAGTGGATAAAAGTCCAAGTGATGTAAAAATGGCATGCCAAAGAGTTATCCTCTGGTGGATGGACCGCTATTCACATCTCTATGGCCAATCTGTAATATACTGTAAATGCAGATTGTGATAAATGTCTAAAAAAAGTGGTGTTAGGCTACATGTAGGTGGTCCAGTCCACCAAGAACTTTTATTGTGGCTATGAATCTCTTGCAATAGCCAGAGAGCCAATGTAGGTTATGGGGGATTGAGCTGGATAGATGGCTCAGCTGCAGTCTGTGAGTGATATGCAGCAGGTAAGCTTACAGTGTGTAGACAGGGCTAAGGAAATATCTCAACTGCCTTCCTGGGTGTGTGTGGCTGAAAGGTTCACTGTATGAAAGGCTCACTGTAAGTGATCTAAGCTGGATGGATGGATGGCTGGGCTGAAATTCTTCTGTAAACAATGACCTGAAGACTCACCCGATCTTCACCCCTCCTGGGGACTTGTTGCCTAAGATGTAACCTGATACAGCTGATCTACTGATGGAACGGGGAGCACACCAGGATAGGATGAGTTCACTGCAGATCAGTGTGTGCTGCTAGACAGGGAGCCGACACACGAGTGGAGATGCCGACCTGTGTGGAGCCCTCCATGTCTTCACCCCCACCAGGGATCATATTACTGGACCACAGTGTTGCCAACCGTCCGTAGATTTACGGACAGCCAGTAAAAACAGGGCACTTTTCTCCTGCCCGTAAATGCCCGTAGCAGGAGAAAAGTGCCAGTAAAAACAATGGCTGCGGCGGCATTATCATAACTGCGCATGCGTGGCGATCCTTGATTCTGTCGGACAGTCTCAGATAAACACTTGCGTCTTGCGCCTACCTTAAATTTTCCCGCCAGTGCCGCCGCACACTGCCCCCCGGCCCCAGCATATAAATAGCCAAGGAGCCGAGTGGATGGATGCTGGACGGGGCAGACCGCGAGAACAGGAGACGCTGGCTGCATGGAGGAGTCAGCTCGGCTGGCACAAGATGACTGAACGGCAGGAGGGGGCTCAGGGGGTCAGGTCCATCACCAACATCATCACCAGGTCAGTCGGTGGCTGTGGCTGGCTGGACGGAGTGAGTCTGAGTGAAAGAGAGAGACTGTCACTGACTGACTGGACTGGACTCGAGAGACTCATGGTGGTGGAGGTCAGGCAGAGTCAGACGTGGGTGGTCTAGTGTTAGTGCAGGAGGAGGACAGTAGACTGGGGGAGCCGGAGAGGGGGGAGACTGGAGGAGACAGGAGAGAGAGACTGTCATGTCATCAGGTGTGGCTGTGGAGTGGACTGTGACTGCAGAGTGGAGGAGAGAGGTCTAGGACAGAGGAGAGGACTGGAGACTTAGCCAGAGAGGGCCCCCGGTGAACAGTCACTTTTTTTTACTTTACTTTAACAGCTACCTTCCTCACCACCAGTCACCAGTCCTGGAGAGTCCCTTTTTAGGACCAACAAAAGCACATACAAGTTTTTTTCATAGTGCACAGCAGCCACAGACAAAAATGCAAAGTCAGACTCACTAAGTAATATACAACAGGGAGGCAAAACTGTTATCCTAAAGTAAGTATTATTTAAATGTAATTACTACTACTCTGTCTCTGCTACTAGTAGTATTACCTACATTGAAATAATAATTACTTTAGGATAACAGTTTGGCATGTTATATAGACTAAGCCCCGGTTCACACTTATGCGATGCGGGAAGGCTGCGAATACGCAGCCTGTTCCCGCATCACAAACGCACCCCCAGCAGTTCACACTGCCATATGCGATACGCTGGGGGTGTCAATGTAATCTTAACGACACCCCCAGTTTGATCGCATATCGCAGTGCGATCTTGCAGTTCGCACAGGATCGGATCGCACAAGTGTGAACCGCTGTGTGATCCGATCCTGATGCGGCTGCAAAAAAGGGTCATGTGCGTGTTTGCTGCGGGTGCGGTGCGAATTTAGCCATACAAAGTGTATGGCTAAACTCGCACCGCACAGCCGATTGCATGTAATGAAGGAGCAGTGCGCTCCGACATTACATGTGAACGCCGCAGCCGCATAAGTGTGAACCGGCTCTGAATCACTCACTTTGCATTTGTGCACCGTGAAAAAAAACTCGTATGTGCTTTTTTGGTCCTAAAAATCTAGTTGTCTTGGTTTAGTCAGCAATAGAAGAGATAGGTCTTGTTGGCAACGGCAACTTGGTTGGCAGGCAGCACTTAAATATGGTTTATGAATTTTGTTTTACTTAAACATATTGCTAATAACACATTGCTAATAACACTATCTACATGTTTATAGTTTAATTATTCATATTTGCACGGTTTAGCACTGAAAATGGCTATTTTATGTACATTTTTGCAGTGCCAGTAAAAAATTGGTGCCGTCCGTAAATTTTGGCGTTCTGCAAGTAAATTTCACTCCGTGGGGTTGGCAACACTGCTGGACCATCCAAAGTGCTGCTTGGGATTCTCCTAGATGCCAGGTCACCTGTGTGAAGTAGCTGATCCCCGTGGGATGCGAATTGTCAGAACATTAAAACACTGCGCTGCAGTAAGTTCCTGTAGCTCTGTGTGCCTGTGTGAAGCCTGTGTGCCTGTGTGAAGTCTGTGTGCCTGTGTGGTAGTTCCGCCACTGGTGCTGTGATCTCCTGGTCTCACTTACTTGTCTCATGCCGCCCTCAGCATCCCTCCTGCTTTGCCCGATCTCCTCCAGCAGCTGACGTGATGAGACGAACTCTCCTTCCGATCCGATCGCGCGGCTCTCCTCTCTGCTCTGACCGGAGGTGCGGGAGGGAAGGTGATCATCACGTGACTGGAGCACGCACCGCCCCCACACGTCACGTGACATCACCCGGGATTTCCTCCTGTGTGATTGGTCCAGGCTGGAGCCTGGACCAATCACATCCCAGACATCGGAAAAATGGGGAGTGTCGGGGCGAATTGCTCTGCGCCCCGATGACCCCCAGAAGAGCGCCAATCGGCGCCTCTGCAAGCCGAGGGTGGGGTCAAAAACCCCGCCCCCCCCATACCCAGCAAACAGTCTGGTGCCCCTAGTGGGCGAAAAATAGACAATTTTTTTTTAATCTTTTTTTTTTGGGGGGGGCGGCGCCCCTGCGCCCCCTATCGGCCGGCCGCCACTGTCTAAGAGTCTTTTGAAAGCCACCATACTACCCACAGAAACCACCTCTTGTGGTAGAGAATTCCACAATCCTGTAGCCCTAACAGAACCCCGCATGTTGCCTGAAGTTAAAACGCTTCTCCTCTAATCGCATTGTATGCCCTCGAGTCCTCATGCAATCCCTTCGACTGAACAGCTTTTTTTCTAAGCTGAGATCCCCATTGAGATATTTAAAAATTGCTATCATGTCCCCCCTCAGACGTCTCTTCTCCAGGGAGCATAAATCAAGCAATTGCAGACGCTCTTCTTCTTAAGGTCCTCCAATCCCCTAATTAGTTTAGTTGCCCTTCTCTGGACACTCTCCAGCTCCAACACATCCCTCCTGAGGACTGGCGACCAGAACTGGACAGAATACTCCAGATGCGGTCGGACCAGAGTTTTATAAAGTGGAAGGATTATAGACTTATCTCTGGAATACATACCTTTCTTTATGCATGCTAATATTCTGCCGGCTTTGGCAGCTGCCGCTTGACATTGCATGCTATTGCCTAGTCTATCATCAACCAAGACTCCCAAATCTTTCTCCATTTTTGATTTCCCCAAGGGTTCCCCTCCTAATGTGTATTGTGCTTTTATGTTTCCAGTCCCCAAGTGCAAAACCTTACACTTCTCCACGTTAAACCTCATTTGCCAAGTCGTTGCCCATTTCGTTATTTTGTCCAGGTCATCCTGTAGGATATCTGCTTCATGCTGTGCAGTTATTGCCCTGCCCAATTGTGTGTCATCTGCAAAAACTGATATCGAACTATTGATCCCATCCTCAATGCTGTTTATGAATAAATTGAACAAGGTTGGTCCCAGGACTGAGCCTTGGGGGACCCCGCTTACTACCTCAGACCAGTCTGAGTATGCGCTGTTTATTACCACCCTTTGGACACGCCCTTTTAGCCAGTTCCGTATCCAAGAGCAAACCCTGCTGTCGATACCTGCAGACCTTATTTTATAAATTAAGCGCTTATAGGGAAATGTATCAAACGCCTTAGCTAAATCTAAGTACACCACATCCACTGGTCTGCCCCAATCTAGCACACAGCACACCTCCTCGTAGAATGTTAGGAGATTGGTTTGACAAGAACGCCCATTTGTAAACCCGTGCTGGTTACTGCTGATGATGTTGTTGTCTTTAGCAAACTCTATGATATAGTCTCTTATCATCCCCTCCAGAAGTTTACATACTATTGATGTCAAACTGACAGGCCTATAATTTCCCGGGATATGCCTCTGACCCTTTTTGAATATCGGAATCACGTTTGCTTTCCTCCACTCTCCTGGTACATCTCCTATCCTAATACTGTCAGCAAAGATCAGAAACAATGGTCTAGATATAACCATACTGAGTTCCTTGAGTACTCTCGGATGTACGCCATCCGGGCCTGGTGATTTGTTTGTGTTAAGTTTATCCAGCCTTTCCCTGATTTCACCCTCTGTAAGCCATAGTGGCAAGTCCTGTGTATTACTACTAACCATACAGTCATGGTCAGTGTATCCCTCCGTTTCCTGTGTAAATACTGAGGAGAGAAAAGCATTCAGCACGGTTGCTTTTTCAGTGTCCTCTATAACCATCCTCCCATCATTGTTGATTATGTGTGCAATATGCTCTGCCCTAGTTTTTTTGCTGTTGATATATTTAAAGAATTTCTTTGGGCTTTTTTTACTATCCTCCGCTATTTGTCTCTCAAAGTTTATTTTAGCCATCTTGATTTCGTGTTTACTTTTCTTATTTGCCTCCTTGTATTGGTCGAAAGCCGATACTGTGCCCTCTGATTTATATTTCCTGAAGGCCATTTTTTTTCCCCTAATAAGTTTTTTAACGCTATGGTTTAGCCAGCCAGGTTTGGCTTTATCTCTTCTAAATTTATTTCCCATAGGAATGCACTGCAAGATGCATTTGCTTAATATGTTCCTAAAGCATTCCCATTTTTCCTCTGTGGTCAGGGATCCCAGTTTACCCTTTCCATCAAGGAGTATCATTTTGGAAAGTTTGCCCTTCTGAAGTTTAGGGTTCTTATGTTCCCCACTTGTTATATTGTTATTTACACTAAATGTGATCATCCTGTGATCGCTAGAGCCCAGGTTGTCCTGGACTCCTACCTCCGAGATTAGGTCTGGGTCATTAGTGATCAATAGATCCAGGACTGCGTTTTCTCTAGTTGGAGAATCCACCAACTGTGACATGTAATTATCCTGTAAGGTTTCCATGAATAGACGGGCCTTCTGTGAGTGTGTAGTCCCCTCTACCCAGTCAATGTTGGGATAATTGAAGTCCCCCAATATGATGACTGATCCTAGTTTTGTCATTTTACCCAATAGTGCTAAAAGTTCCAGCTCTACCTCCTCCCCTTGTTTAGGTGGCCTATAGCAAACCACCACAATTACTTTTCCCTTTTCTCCTTCCCTATGGAGTTCTACCCACACGGATTCTAACTCCATACTCATCCCTTCCGTAATGTCACTCCTCTCTATCACCCTTACATTGTTCTTGACGTATAGACATACCCCTCCCCCTCTTTTTCCTACCCTGTCCTTCCGGTACACCGAATACCCTTGGATATTGGCCAGCCAGTCATGTGAGGGGTCGAACAAAGTCTCCGTTATTCCCACAAGGTCTATGTCCTCCTCATGTACTAACATTTCCAACTCATCCATTTTATTAGATAGGCTCCTGCCATTAGTATATATCCCTCTTAGTTTTACGGAAGTTAAACGTGATTGGTGGTTATGTTTATTCCTGTTTGGTCTGAGGTTTTCCTGCACAGACCTACCAATTGACGTTATGGCCCTACTGTCGCTGCTGACTCTAATACTACCTTCTGTCCTTTGTTCACTCCTGACTGACTCTACTTCTGAGCCCTCCCCCCCGTCTCCTAGTTTAAAAGCCCCTCCAACTTGGTGGCCATCTTTCTCCCCAAAAGAGCTGTACCGCCCCCATTAAGGTGCAGCCCATCCTTACTAAAGAGCCGGTAGCCAACTGAGAAGTCAGCCCAGTTCTCCAGGAACCCAAACCCCTCCTTCCTACACCAATTCCTCAGCCACTTGTTAAGTTCCCTAATCTCCTTCTGCCTCTCTTGTGTGGCTCGAGGTACAGGCAGTATTTCAGAGAAAACTACCTTGGAGGTCATATTCCTCAATCTATTACCTAAGTCCCTGAAATCGTTCTTTAGGATCCTCCACCTTCCTTTTACTTTGTCATTAGTGCCCACATGCACCATGACCGCTGGGTCATCCCCAGCCCCGCATAATAATAATGTCTGCCAGATCTGCGATGTTCCGAACTCGGGCGCCCGGTAAACAACTGTAACGTTCATGCGTTTTTGTTTGTGGATGGATTTACAGCTGCAGAATTATTACACTCAGTAGCCTTGTAGAGAATCTGTTGAACAAACCTATCCAACTCTCAGGACTTCATCACCGTGTACAGCCTGTTATATACCATATATATATTAATAGATGTAAATGGAGGGATAGAATATATGAGGATATATAGATGAGAGACAGGCTATTGTATGGTGAGCACTAGAAGTAGTATTAGGAGAGTTGCAGGTGATGGTAAAGCAGATAGGTTCTGATGTCAAGTATAGTGCAGATGGTAAGAGGACACAGATGGAGTATACTTAGACAGAGTAACCTAGTGCAAGGATAGTTGAAGGTAGTCCCAAGAGCTAACAGTCTATGCAGATGATAGTGAATAGATAGATACAGATAGTTTTGGTAATTGCAGTAGATGACAGTAGAAGATTGGTTAGTAAGAATCCCCTGCGGGGTACTTATCACTTAGATAGGTTTAGGAGTAACAGTGTCCATTGAAGAGGGGTGATCCCGTAGCGAGATACGGATCACCAGCGAGGTTTCCGGCTTCAGTTCAGCAAGGGAGAATGTCAGCAGCTCCGACTTCACAGGAGTAGGTGCGGTGAACATGCGGTTTGAACGAGCGATGAGTGAGAGCAAACCGGCGATTGAAATAGCCGCTCATAGCGGCGCTCGGCAATGATGTCATCCGGTCTTAAAGGTATATGCGTCCCTTGTTACACAAGATGGGACGCAATTAGGAGAGGAGAAATATGGAGACAAGGGTACCAGAGGTACCAGAACATTACAACAACATACTGTTCGGCTACCGAGATCTTTTTTACAGATTGCCCTCTCTGTCTTCTTGATAATTGAGTCCCCAACTACCACCACCTGTCTAACCTTTCCTGAGTCACGGCCCCCTTCTTCCTGGAGCCGCCCCTCCCCTGGTAGCCGGGGGAGGGCGCCTGCTCCAGCACTGCCACCCCTGAGCTGATATCACCCTCAACCTGCAACTCGGCAAATTTGTTAGGGTGTACCAACTCAGGGCTGGCCTCCCTGACGCTCTTCCCACTACCCTTCCTAACGGTCACCCAGCTGCGTACCTCTGCTGCTTGCGTCTCCTCTTCTCCATACTCCTCTATGCTGGCCCCTGCCAGCGCCTGATGGGTAATGTCCAAGCTCCTTTCCAGGTTGTTGATGCAACGCAGTCTTGCCACTGTGTTCTCTAGATCCAGGATCTGGTCTTCCAGAGCAACAAGTCGCTCACATCTTGCACAGCAGTATTTGCCCTCGATTTGTTCATCAAGGAACGCATACATGCACTGAGTGGCATCCGCAATCCTGTCGGACATTATTACCCACTACTCTATGGGGATAATGTTAATGACCTGCTCTTCCTTATCTACACTACCTCTAACTCCTCTGGTACTAAACCTGGGGTACTCACCAGTCGCTAATATACTAACCAGTCGCTAAAATACTTACCAGTCGCACAGATACTTACCAGTCGCACAGATACTAACAGTCGCAAAGATCCTCACCAGTCACAAGATCCTCACCAGTCGCAAAGATCCTCACCAGTCGCGCAGATACTCACCAGTCGCAGATACTCACCAGTCGCAGATACTCACCAGTCGCAGATACTCACCAGTAGTTTTTGTACTTGCATGTAGTTTGTACTTGTAGTCCCCCACCAGCCCACCCCCCTACCAGCAGATCAGTTGCTTCCTACTTACGTCCCTCGGTCTTGGTCAGGTCCAGGTCCTGTCAGGTCCTTGTCTCTGACGCTGCTGCTCTGTCCCCGCTCTGTCGCCGCTGCTGCTCTGTCCCCGCTCTGTCTCCCTGGTCCGAGGCTCCTGCACCCGGCCCCCGGCTTCCCCGGCTCCCCCCGCACGTGCGGCTCGCGACTCCTCCTCCGCTCCTCCTCCACACACACACAGCTCACAGCTCCCCTCGCTGTGTGTGTGCTGTGGATCACTCGCAGCTTCCGGCTAATCAGCAGTGCTTCCGCTTGTGCATATGGGCCCTATCTGCATATGTTACAGTGACATACACCCATTGCATACTGTTGCATTGCAATAAAAAACCCATTTAGGGGCAAAAAAAGTTAATTGTGACCTAGGCTGCATATGTTACAGTGAGATACACCCTTTGCATACTGTTGTATTCCGCTTATCAATAAAAACCCATTTCAGGGAAGATCCAAAATTCGATAAATAGGACATTGTCAAAGGCGAGGCCCACATCCAGCAGAACGCCTTAAATAGAGTCCCCAATCGGAATGTGCGATGATGCACTTCCGCTTCCGGTTGCGCACTTCCGCTTCCGGTTACGGTATGCGCGATAGGAGAAGATCAAATAAGGGACGTGGCCTGGGTTGTGGTGTTGCTGGTGGAGCTCCTGTTGCAAGGAGAGGACGTGGTCGATCTGTGCCAGCTACACGCACAGGTGAAACACCTTTCTCAGCTGCGAGTAGGCGACAGAACCTGCAGCAGTATTTGGCAGGGCCTAATGTGCCTCTACAAATGTTGAGGCCAGAACAAATACAGGCGTTAGTAGATTGGGTTGCTGACAGTGCCTCCAGTTCCTTCACATTGTCTCCCACCTAGTCTTCTGCTGAAAGGTCAGAGTTGGCACCTGCAGCCGATGTCCATCAATCTTTCACCTCACCCCCTTGCAAATCAGCCAAACAGTCTGAGCCCCAGGTCATGCAGCAGTCTCTTCTTCTTTTTGATGACTCTGTTAGCATGGTTTCCCACAGCCATCCACCTAGTCCTGCCTCAGAAGTGGAAGAGATTGAGTGCACCGATGCCCAACCACTTATGTCTCTAGATGAGTACATGGGAGGACCATCGCAGCACGTCTCGGATGATGAAGAAACACAGGTGCCAACTGCTGCGGAATTCCAAATTGTGGAGACTGACAAGGAGGGCAGGGGTGAAGAATGGGTGGAAGACGATGTGGAGGACGATGAGGTCCTCGACCCCACATAGTATGAACGTCATGCAGGTGACCTGAGTAGTTTGGAGGAAGAGGCAGTGTTTTCACAGAGCCACCAGCACAGCAGAAGAGGGAGCAGGGTGCAAAAGTGGAGCGGCCGTACCCTAGACACTACGCATGCTACTGCCCAACGCAGCAAGGGACCGAGCACACCAAAGCCAGCTCACAGGAGTTCCCTAACGTGGCAGTTTTTCAGACAATGTGATGATGACAGGACACGAGTGGTTTGCACGCTGTGCAATCAGAGCCTGAAGTGAGGCATAAACGTTCTTAACCTGAGCACAACCTGCATGACCAGGCATCTAAGTGCAAAGCACGAGCTGCAGTAGAGTGCACACCTCAAAAACCAAGCAAGGTCTCTGGCTCCTCCTGCTTCCTCTTCTGCTGCTGCAGTCTTGGCCTCTTCATCCACCTCTGTAGTGACAGTGGCATCTGCCACCCCGCAAACAGAGGATCCACCAGCAACACCAACAACCATCTCCACAATGTCCCGTGGAAGCGCTCAGCTTTCTATCTCCCAAACACTGGAGCAGGAGAGGAAGTACCCCCCTACCCATCCGCGATCCCTGGCCCTGAATGCCAGCATTTCAAAATTCCTGGCCTTTGAAATCCTGTCATTCCGGCTGGTGGAGATGCAGAATTTTAAAAGCCTTATGGCGGTGGCTGTCCCACAGTATGTCCTGCCCAGCCGCCACTACTTTTCCAGGCAAGCCATCCCTTCCCTGCACAACCAAGTGGGGGACAAAATCAGGTGTGCACTGCGCAACGCCATCTGTGGCAAGGTCCACCTAACTATGGATACGTGGACCAGTAAGCACGGTCAGGGACGTTATATCTCCCTAACAGCACACTGGGTAAATGCAGTGGCGGCTGGGCCTGAGGCAGATAGCAGTTTGGCGCATGTCCTTCCACCACCGAGGATTGCAGTTTGCCTCCTGTTCCTAACTCCTCCTACTCCGCTTCCTCATCCTCTACCGCCTCCTCTTCCGGTCAGCGTAACACCTTCACCACCAACTTCAGCACAGCCAGGGGTAAACGACAGCAGGCAGTTTTAAAACTTGCCTGTTTGGGTGAAAAACCACACACCGCGCAGGAGTTGTGGAGGCGCATTGAACAGCAGATCGATGAGTGGTTGCTGCTAGTGAGCCTCAAGCCCAGCCTGGTGGTGTGCGATAGTGATGTCGCGAACCTAAAATTTGCTGTTCGCGAATGGCGAACGCGAACATCTGCGAATGTTCGCGAACCGGGCGAACCGCCATAGAGTTCAATAGGCAGGCAAATTTTAAAACCCACAGGGACTCTTTCTGGCCACAATAGTGATGGAAAAGTTGTTTCAAGGGGTCTAACACCTGGACTGTGGCATGCCGGAGGGGGATCCATGGCAAAACTCCCATGGAAAATTACGTAGTTGACGCAGAGTTGGGTTTTAATCCATAAAGGGCATAAATCACCTAACATTCCTAAATTGTTTGGAATAACGTGCTTTAAAACATCCAGTGTGTGAATACGATCAGGTATGATGTTGTATCGATCAAGTAGTGTAAGGGTTACGCCCGCTTCAGTGACAGACCAAACTCTGACAGACCAAACTCCCCGTTTAACAGTCAGTCAGTCAGTCAGTCCGTCCATTTGCACAACCACAAACTCCCCATTTGCACAAGGTTGGATACCAAGCTAGCCATGTCCCATTCCTTGTCCTCACTGACATCATTGAAGGTCTCTTCCTCCACCCAGCCAGCCACGTACAACACCAAGGGTCCCCGAAAGGTGACAACAAGCCCCCTGGGATGCCTGCGGCAGTGGCGGAGCCAGAGGGCTAGCTGGGGTGGCAATTGCCACCCCAGACAAAGTCCTTGCCACCCCTGTTGCCACCCCGCTCGCTGAAACATTACACTCTGCTGCACAGCGCAGCGGACGGCTGCACAGTCTCAGCCCGGTCCGTGCAGCTGCAGGCTGATGAATGGACATTCTGTCTGAGAGGCGAGAGCCGGCCGATCTGCTGACCCAGTACAGTGATGGGGGAGGAGCTGCAATTCTGATTGGTTGTGATGCTGAATGAGGATGGATGTCACAGGAGACACGTGGAACAGAGAGGGAGCCGAGAGAGACAGCAATGCAGGGGGAACCGAGTGCACAGTGACAGCAAGTAAGTGTCACTGAATCTATTCCCCACCACCACTGCTGATTTAATGCATCCCTAGCCCTGACACTCACTCCCCCCCCCCTCCCTAGCACTGACACTCATCCCATCCACCCCCCCCCAGCCCTGACACTCACCCCCCCTCCCTAGCCCTGACACTCATCCCATCCATCCCCCCCAGCCCTGACACTCACCCCCCCCTCCCTAGCCCAGACAGTCATCCCATCCATCCCCCCCAGCCCTGACACTCACCCCCCTCCCTAGCCCTGACACTCATCCCATCCATCCCCCCCCCCAGCCCTGACACTCACCCCCCTCCCTAGCCCTGACACCCATCCCATCCATCCCCCCCAGCCCTGACACTCACCCCCCCTCCCTAGCCCTGACACCCATCCCATCCACCCCCCCCAGCCCTGACACTCACCCCCCCTCCCTAGCCCTGACACCCATCCCCCCAGCCCTGACACTCACCCCCCCTCCCTAGCCCTGACACTCATCCCATCCACCCCCCCCAGCCCTGACACTCCCCCCCCTCCCTAGCCCTAGCCCTGACACTCATCCCATCCATCCCCCCCAGCCCTGACACTCACCCCCCCCTCCCTAGCCCTGACACTCATCCCATCCATCCCCCCCAGCCCTGACACTCACCCCCCCTCCCTAGCCCTGACACCCATCCCATCCACCCCCCCAGCCCTGACACTCACCCCCCCTCCCTAGCCCTGACACCCATCCCTCCAGCCCTGACACTCACCCCCCCCCCTCCCTAGCCCTGACACTCATCCCATCCATCCCCCCCAGCCCTGACACTCACCCCCCCTCCCTAGCCCTGACACTCATCCCATCCATCCCCCCCAGTCCTGACACTCACCCCCCCTCCCTAGCCCTGACACTCATCCCATCCATCCCCCCAGCCCTGACACTCACCCCCCCCTCCCTAGCCCTGACACTCATCCCATCCATCCCCCCCAGCCCTCACACTCATCCCATCCATCCCCCCAGCCCTGACACTCACCCCCCCCTCCCTAGCCCTGACACTCATCCCATCCATCCCCCCAGCCCTGACACTCACCCCCCCTCCCTAGCCCTGACACCCATCCCATCCATCCCCCCCAGCCCTGACACTCACCCCCCCTCCCTAGTCCTGACACTCATCCCATCCATCCCCCCAGCCGTGACATTAACCCCCCCCTCCCTAGCCCTGACACTCATCCCATCCATCCCCCCCAGCCCTGACACTCACCCCCCCTCCCTAGCCCTGACACCCATCCCATCCATCCCCCCCCAGCCCTGACACTCACCCCCCCCTCCCTAGCCCTGACACCCATCCCATCCATCCCCCCCAGCCCTGACACTCACCGCCCCCTCCCTAGCCCTGACACCCATCCCATCCATCCCCCCCAGCCCTGACACTCACCCCCCCCTCCCTAGCCCTGACACCCATCCCATCCATCCCCCCAGCCCTGACACTCACCCCCCTCCCTAGCCCTGACACCCATCCCATCCATCCCCCCCAGCCCTGACACTCACCCCCCCTCCCTAGCCCTGACACCCATCCCATCCATCCCCCCCAGCCCTGACACTCACCCCCCCTCCCTAGCCCTGACACCCATCCCATCCATCCCCCCCAGCCCTGACACTCACCCCCCTCCCTAGCCCTGACACCCATCCCATCCATCCCCCCCAGCCCTGACACTCACCCCCCCTCCCTAGCCCTGACACCTATCCCATCCATCCCCCCAGCCCTGACACTCACCCCCCCTCCCTAGCCCTGACACCCATCCCCCCCATCCCCCCCAGCCCTGACACTCACCCCCCTCCCTAGCCCTGACACCCATCCCATCCATCCCCCCCAGCCCTGACACCCATCCCATCCATCCCCCCCAGCCCTGACACTCACCCCTCCCTAGCCCTGACACCCATCCCATCCATCCCCCCCAAGCCCTGACACTCACCCCCCCCTAGCCCTGACACCCATCCCATCCATCCCCCTAGCCCTGACACTCATCCCACCCATTCCCCCAGCCCTGACACTCACCCCCCCTCCCTAGCCCTGACACTCATCCCACCCATCCCCCCCTCCCTAGCCCTGACACTCATCCCAACCACCCACCCCCCCCCCTAGCCCTGACACTCATCCCACCCATCCCATCTCCCCCAGCCCTGATACTCATCCCATCCATCGCTAGCCCTGACACTCATCACATCCATCCCCAGCCCTGACACTCATCCCATCTGTCCCCAGCCCTGTCACTCATCCCAACCCCTCTCCCCAGCCCTGACACTCATCCCATCCATCCCTAGCCCTGCCGCTCATCCCCCTTCCCCACCAGCACTGCCACCATTGCATGCTCCAGGATTCCCATACAGCCACCTGCACACCTGACTAGGAGGGGGCGACGTATAAAGGAACCAATTTTCTAACAGCTAAAAGGCTGCAGAAGGAAAATAAAGGGGGTCTATTCCTCTATATTCCACCCCTCCTATCCACCGCCTGCTGCCCCAAGCTCTTGTGCTCGCAAAAAAAATGTAAAAAAATAAAAA
Organism: Pelophylax lessonae; assembly: GCF_965119305.1. Classification (NCBI taxonomy): domain Eukaryota; kingdom Metazoa; phylum Chordata; class Amphibia; order Anura; family Ranidae; genus Pelophylax; species Pelophylax lessonae. Next base: position 389,468,537 of record NC_138771.1, read on the forward strand.
TAAATAAACTGGTAAAAAATAAAATAACTAAAATAAAAAAAATGACGCCAGTCGCTGAACTACCAGGGTCCCAAAAGTTGCACTTGTGACCGGGCCCTAGCAGGGGGTCAGGGGAGCCCTTTATGGTGTCTTGCACCCGGGCCCAGAAGGTTCTAGTTACGCCTCTGACTCATTGGCTGTGCTGAACGATAGAGCGTGGGCGCCTCCGCGCCTGCAGCTAGTTCTCCTGACTGTGACTGAGCGGTGAGCAGCAGCGGCGCCGTGAGCAGCTGCACAGCTAACCAATCACGCGTGCCTGCACACCTGATTGGTTCGCTGTGCCGCTACTCACGACGTGATTGGTTCGCTGTGCCGCGCTCACTGCTCGGTCATGGAGAGAACTAGCTGCGGGCCGGGCAGACACAGACTGAACATGTGGGATGGATGTGTCTGTCAGGCTGTGTTCTTCTTCTACCTTAGGACGGTAAGTCTCTCTGGTCTCTGTGTTCTTCTTCTACCTTAGGACGGTAAGTCTCTCTGGTCTCTTTATTGAAGGGGACACGGCATGCTGGTCACTACATTTATGGGGGGGGGGGAGTACGCTGGTCACTACATTTATGGGGGGGGGGGAGTATGCTGGTCACTACATTTATGGGGGGAGTACGCTGGTCACTACATTTATGGGGGGGGGGGGGAGTACGCTGGTCACTACATTTATGGGGGGAGTACGCTGGTCACTACCTTTATGGGGGGGGGGGAGTATGCTGGTCACTACATTTATGGGGGGAGTACGCTGGTCACTACATTTATTGGGGGGGGGGGGTGGGGGGGGGAGTACACTGGTCACTACATTTATGGGGGGGGGGGTTAGTACGCTGGTCACTACATTTATGGGGAGAGTACGCTGGTCACTACATTTATGGGGGGAGTACGCTGGTCACTACATTTATGGGGGGGGGGGAGTACGCTGGTCACTACATTTATGGGGGGGGGGGAGTACGCTGGTCACTACATTTATGGGGGGGGGGGGGAGTACGCTGGTCACTACATTTATGGGGGGAGTACACTGGTCACTACATTGATGGGGGGAGTACGCTGGTCACTACATTGATGGGGGAGTACGCTGGTCACTACATTTATGGGGGAGTACACTGGTCACTACATTGATGGGGGGAGTACGCTGGTCACTACATTGATGGGGGGAGTACGCTGGTCACTACATTGATGGGGGAGTACGCTGGTCACTACATTGATGGGGGAGTACACTGGTCACTACATTGATGGAGGGCATGCTGGTCACTACATTGATGGGAGGGTACGCTGGTCACTACATTGATGGGAGGGTACGCTGGTCACTACATTGATGGGGGGGATACGCTGGTCACTACATTGATGGGGGGCATGCAGGTCACTACAAAAGGTAGGTAAGGGTAGTACGCTGGTCACTACATTTATGGGGGGGGGGGGGAGTACGCTGGTCACTACATTGATGGGGGAGTACGCTGGTCACTACATTGATGGGGGAGTACACTGGTCACTACATTGATGGAGGGCATGCTGGTCACTACATTGATGGGAGGGTACGCTGGTCACTACATTGATGGGAGGGTACGCTGGTCACTACATTGATGGGGGGGATACATTGGTCACTACATTGATGGGGGGCATGCAGGTCACTACAAAAGGTAGGTAAGGGTAGTACGCTGGTCACTACATTTATGGGGGGGGGGAGTACGCTGGTCACTACATTTATGGGGAGAGTACGCTGGTCACTACATTTATGGGGTGAGTACGCTGGTCACTACATTTATGGGGGGGGGAGCGGAGTACGCTGGTCACTACATTTATGGGGGGGGGGAGTACGCTGGTCACTACATTTATGGGGGGGGGGGAGTACGCTGGTCACTACATTGATGGGGGGAGTACGCTGGTCACTACATTGATGGGGGAGTACGCTGGTCACTACATTGATGGAGGGCATGCTGGTCACTACATTTATGGGGGAGTACACTGGTCACTACATTGATGGGGGGAGTACGCTGGTCACTACATTGATGGGGGAGTACGCTGGTCACTACATTGATGGGGGAGTACACTGGTCACTACATTGATGGAGGGCATGCTGGTCACTACATTGATGGGAGGGTACGCTGGTCACTACATTGATGGGAGGGTACGCTGGTCACATTGATGGGAGGGTACGCTGGTCACTACATTGATGGGGGGGTACGCTGGTCACTACATTGATGGGGGGCATGCAGGTCACTACAAAAGGTAGGTAAGAGACTACTACTGTAGTACTGTCTGACTGTACTAGTGACTGACTGAGTAGTGAGAAGTCTGTAAAGGAAAGGGGATCTATCTTATGGGGAACCTGCCCTTGCCCAATGCCTGGTCTGCTGACTGTAAGGGGGGGGATCTATATGGGGGACCTCACCTCACCCTGGCCTGCTGTAAGGGGGGGATCTATATGGGGGACCTCACCTCACCCTGGCCTGCTGTAATGGGGGACCTCACCTCACCAGGCCAGGCCAGGGTGAGGTGAGGTCCCCCATATAGATCCCCCTTACAGCAGGCCAGGGTGAGGTGAGGTCCCCCATATAGATCCCCCCTTACAGCAGGCCAGGGTGAGGTGAGGACCCCCATATTGATCTCCCGCTGTACAGTAGGCCAGGGTGAGGTCCCCTGATCTCACCTCACCCTGGCTTGCTGTAGGGGGAATCTATATGGGGACGGGACCTCCCCTTACCCTGGCCTACTGTACGGGGGGAGGTCTATATGGGGGACGTGTTGCTGCTACACTTTTCATTGGTTAAGCTGACACGCATCTCCTTTGTGCTCCAAACGGCTCCAAAACAAAACATAACGCGGCAGCACACACAGGAAACATATTTTTAGTGTAATTGAACACTTTGTATATTGACCCCCCAAAATAATACCTTGCCACCCCTTTGCCACCCCTGTTTTAAAAGTCTAGCTCCGCCACTGGCCTGCGGTGGTTGGTCTTCCACCTCCTCAAAGCCACCTTCCTCCTCTGACTTCTCATCTTCAGACTCCTCTCTCTGCGTTGCCACAGGTCCAGCAATCGACAACGACAAGGCTGCTTCTGGTGGTGATGGGGACCACAACTCTTCCTCTTAATGCTCATCTACGGCCTGATCCAATACTCTTCGCAGGGCACGCTCCAGAAAAAATGCATATGGGATGAGGTCGATGATGTTGCCTTGGGTTTGACTGACCAGGTTTGTCACCTCCGCAAAAGGACGCATGAGCCTACAGCCATTGTGCATGAGCATTCAGTAACGCGGCCAAAAAATACCCAGCTCCGCAGAGGCTGTCCTCTTTTTTTAAAATTAAAGAAAACTAATGTTTTTTCTATGAAAAATTATCCCGCGGATCGCTTTTGGTCTGTTCACAATGAAGCAAAGACCTTATCATCTGGGGTGTGCCAACACACTCCTAGAGGTGATCGCTTCATTGTGATACGCAAGCCCCTTCACCACAACAAGGTAACGATCACGAAGGGGAATTGACACATGTATGTGCCTTTTTTTTGTTTTTTGTTTTTTTTGCAGCCACAGTGTAGCACCAGAGGCCAGAAAAATTAGGCATGTACACATGCATGAAAAAGTAGGTATTGAGGTTTTCAAGGCAGAAAGTGCACTAAAACATTGCGGCTTGAACCGTAGTTGGTGGCAGAGACGTCACGTAAGTCATCCGGCATGCAGAGATTAAATACAGCAGCGTGTGGACCATTTTTAGCCCAAGGCATCTCATCAGGGCTTTTTTAGTCAAATGCATCCCCCACTGTCAGTCCCTTCGGGATCCATGCCTCATTCATCTTAATAAAGGTGAGGTAATCGAGACTTTTTTGACCTAGGCGACTTCTCTTCTCAGTGACAATACCTCCTGCTGCGCTGAAGGTCCTTTCTGACAGGACACTTGAAGCGGGGCAGGCCAGAAGTTCAATGGCAAATTGGGATAGCTCAGGCCACAGGTCAAGCCTGCACACCCAGTAGTCAAGGGGTTCATCGCTCCTCAGAGTGTCGATATCTGCAGTTAAGGCAAGGTAGTCTGCTACCTGTCGGTCGAGTCGTTCTCTGAGGGTGGACCCCGAAGGGCTGTGGCGATGCGTAGGACTAAAAAAGCTCCGCATGTCCTCCATCAACAAGACGTCTGTAAAGCGTCCTGTCCTTGCCGGCGTGGTTGTGGTAGGAGGAGGATTACTTTCACCTCTTCCCCTGTTGGATTTTCGTTGTGCTGTGACATCACCCTTATATGCTGTGTAAAGCATATTTTTCAACGTATTTTGTAGCTGCTGCATCCTTTGCGACTGCCGGTAATTCGGTAACATATCAGAGCCTTTCTGCTTATACCGGGGGTCTAGTAGCGTGGCCACCCAGTACAGGTCGTTCTCCTTCAGCCTTTTTATACGAGGGTCCCTCAACAGGCATGACAGCATGAAAGACCCCATTTGCACAAGGTTGGATGCCGAGCTACTCATGTCCAATTCCTCGTCCTCACTGATGTCATTGAAGGTGTGTTCTTCCCCCCAGCCATGTACAACACCACGGGTACCAGATAGGTGACAACGAGCACCCTGGGATGCCTGCTGTGGTTGGTGTTCCTCCTCCTCAAAGCCACATTCCTCCTCTGACTCCTCTTCCTCAGACTCCTCTTCCAGTGTTGCCGCAGGTCCAGCAAGCGATGGTAAGGCTCTTTCTGGTGGTGGTGATGGTGACCACAACTCTTCCTCTTCCTCTTCACGCTCATCTACAGCCTGATCCAGCACTCTTCGCAGGGCATGCTCCAGGAAGAAAACATATGGGATGATGTCGCTGATGGTGCCTTCGGTGCGACTGACTAGGTTTGTCACCTCCTCAAAAGGACGCATGAGCCTACAGGCATTGCGCATGAGCGTCCAGTAACGTGGCAAAAAAATACCCAGCTCCGCAGAGGCTGTCCTAGCACCCCGGTCATACAAATACTCATTGACCGCTTTTTCTTGTTGGAGCAGGCGGTCGAACATTAGCAGTGTTGAATTCCAACGTGTCGGGCTGTCGCAAATCAAGCGCCTCACTGGCATGTTGTTTCGCCGCTGAATATCTGAAAAGTGCGCCATGGCCATGTAGGAATGCCTGAAATGGCCACACACCTTCCTGGCCTGCTTGAGGACATCCTGTAAGCCTGGGTACTTCTGCACAAAGCGTTGTACAATCAGATTCAAGACATGTGCCATGCACGGCACATGTGTCAACTTGCCCAAATCCAATGCCGCCAACAAATTGCTTCCGTTGTCACACACCACTTTGCCGATCTCCGGTTGGTGTGGGGTCAGCCACTGATCCACCTGTGCGTTCAGGGCGGACAGTAGTGCTGGTCCGGTGTGACTCTCTGCTTTCAGGCAAGTCAACCCCAGGACAGCGTGACACTGTCGTATCTGGCATGTGGAATAGCCCCTGGGGAGCTGGGGGGGTGCAGTTGGTGTGGACCAAGACGCAACAGCAGAAGAGGACTCAGCCGAGGAGGTTAGCAAAGAGGATGGAGTAGGAGGAGTAGAGGAGGTGGCAGCAGGCCTGCCTGAAAGTCGTGGCGGTGTCACCAACTCCTCTGCAGCAGAGCCACGCATTCCATGCTTGGCAGCCGCCAGCAGGTTTACCCAATGCGCAGTGTAAGTGATATACCTGCCCTGACCGTGCTTTGCAGACCAGCTATCAGTGGTCAGATTGACCCTTGCCCCAACACTGTGTGCCAGACATGACATGACTTCCTTTTCCACAATAGAGTACAGGTTGGGGATTGCCTTTTGTGAAAAATAATTTCGGCCGGGTACCTTCCACTGCGGTGTCCCAATAGCCACAAATTTTTTGAAGGCCTCAGACTCCACCAGCTTGTATGATAAAAGCTGGCGGGCTAAGAGTTCCAACAAGCCAGCTGTCAGACGCCGGGCAAGGGGGGGACTCTGTGAGATTGGCTTCTTACGCTCAAACATTTCCTTGACAGACACCTGACTGTGGGCAGGTAAGCAGGAACTGCTGAAGGTGAGAGGCGGAGGGCCGGGTTGTTGATAGGGGGCAAGGAGGACAGCAGTGGTTGACGTGGCTGAAGATGCTGGACCAGGAGGAGGATGGTGGCTTTCAGTTTGTGTGCTGCTTTTACTCATGTGTTGATCCCATAGGCATTTGTGATGTGAGATCATGTGCCTTCGCAAAGCAGTTGTACCTAGGTGGGTGTTGGACTTCCCACGACTCAGTTTCTTTTGGCACAGGTTACAAATGGCATCGCTGATATCAGAGGCAGACACACAAAAAAAATGCCACACTGCTGAGCTTTGCAATGATGGCATTATGGTGGTGGCAACAGCTTGCGTTGATTGGCGTGCTGTCTGGCTGACCCCGGGTGCCGAATCTACATGCTGTCTGACTGTGCCACTAGCTCCTTGCGATGACCTCCCCCTGCTTCCAACTCGTCTCCTCCTCCTCTGTCTCCCCATCTGAACTTTCCCCCTCTTCTTCTGCTCTTCGAGCAGGCACCCAGGTGACATCCACGGACACATCGTCATCATCAGCCGCTTCACTTGACAATTCAGCAAAGGCAGCAGCAGCAGGTACAACATCATCATCATCATCATCACAATGTACGTCCATGTGTATAATGCTGCCTGACTGAGACATACAGTATCCCCGTTATCTACATCCTCTGGCACTAATGGTTGCGCATCACTTATTTCTTCCAACTGATGTGTAAATAACTCCTCTGACAGATCAAGTGAAGCGGCTGTGGTGCTAGTGTTGGTGGTGGTGCCGGCGGGCGGGCGAGTGGTAAATTGAGAGGTGCCCGAAGCTGAGCTGGAGGAGGATGGTGCATTAAGGTTCCGAGCGGAAGCTGTAGACGATTGGGTGTCCTGTGTAAGCCAGTCAACTATGTCCTCAGAATTTTTTGAGTTCAGGGTCTGTGGCCTCTAAAAACTGGGCATTATTCTAGGGCCAAATGAAATCACAGCACCACGACCACGACGGCCCTTGCGGGATGGCCTGCCTCTGCCTGTCATTTTTTTTTAGATTTGTGGTACTATGAGTGCAAGTGGACCTGACAGTCACTGGCAGCCCAGGCAAGTCTGCAATTATAAAAAAATATAAATATATTTAATTTGCAAGCTGCTGTGCCACCGTATATATCAGTGGTGGGGGGGGGGCAGTGGCACTGCAGTGGGCACAGTACACTCTGTGGACCTGACAGTCACTGACAGCCCAGGCAAGTCTGCAATTATAAAAAAATATATATATATATTTAATTTGCAAGCTGCTGTGCCACCGTATATATCAGTGGTGGGTGGGCAGTGGCACTGCAGTGGGCACAGTACACTCTGTGGACCTGACAGTCACTGGCAGCCCAGGCAAGTCTGCAATTATAAAAAAATATATATATATTTAATTTGCAAGCTGCTGTGCCACCGTATACATCAGTGGTGGGTGGGCAGTGGCACTGCAGTGGGCACAGTACACTCTGTGGACCTGACAGTCACTGGCACCCAGGCAACTACAATTATAAAAAAATATATATATATTTTTAATTTGCAAGCTGCTGTGCCACCGTATATATCAGTGGCGGGTGGGCAGTGGCACTGCAGTGGGCACAGTACACTCTGTGGACCTGACAGTCACTGGCAGCCCAGGCAACTGCAATAATAAAAAATATTTTTTTTTTTTCAATTTGCAACAAGATGCTGTGCCACCGTATATATATCAGTGGTGGGCACTGCAGTAGGTACAGTACAGTCTGTGGACCTGACACAGCTCTCACTGCAATTATGACAGAGGAAAAAAAAAATATTTTTTAAAATGCAAGGTACTGTGCCTGTGCCACCCGAAATGAGTGTGGTGTGCACACAGTACAGTCTGTGGTGGGTCTGTGCCTCTCACACACAGCGGGCAGGCAACTGCAGTGCACAATAGAGATATATATAAAATACTCAAATACCAGCCCTAAAAAGGGCTTTTGGGAACAATATATATATATTGTGAGGGATTAGCTCGGTGGCGGGTGTGGATGACCCCTTGGGGGTGCGTTTTCACAAATAGATAGCCGGGAGATGGTTGCAAACAACAGATTGGTTTATTCATGCACTCCTTATGAACCAACTGCAGGCAGCAAAAACATCCAAAATAAAATAAAACAGAAAATAAATCCTTGCCTCTGTGGGCGGCTACCTTCACACACACTGGAACCTACCTAAGAGTCTGTCTCCAACCTACTGTTGGAGCAAACTTTGCTGGTCCCACAGCAGACACTCAATAGTCCATTTTTATCCTTTCCATAACAAATGTCCATTCAACATGTCCCTTTTCCTCTTCATATGGAACATGTCCCTTTACTCTTCACATTGAGATAATTTGTTTTCTCACCTTGAGAAGTCTTGAGAAGTCTTCACTCAGAAAATGTCCATTGGTTTCCTTTCACATCCCGCTTGTTACCCTCCTGAGCGCACATCGCTTCAGGAGGTCTTCCCCATGCTCACACAACGTTCAGAGGGCACACGTCTGTCTGCCTTCCTCTCCCAGCCCACACGGCGACAGGAGGCAGCAATCCATTAGACTTTCTTTGGACAATTATAGAGGCCTTCATTTCCTCATTCCGAACAGCTGAAGGCCTTTCAACTTCTTTACACCTTCCTGCTGCCTTTGGCAGCCGACACCCTATAGTAATTAGTGAACTTTCCAAACAAGGTGGGAATCTGTCTCCTCTCTGTGACTACATTCCCAGATTTACCTGACTTCCTGTCACATACCCCTCCCTCTTGTTTCAACCCTAGGGTTGGGACACAGATTTCCAGGCACGCATGTGTCAAGCACTGCTGACTCTCACTGATAAGCCTCCTATTATCCTCAAGCTTCCGAATGAAACTGTTTCTGTCATCTTCATTGACAGATTTCTCATAAACATCACACAGTTTGTCTTTCATCTCATATACACATTCCTCAACTGCATTTTTGGCATCATTTTGCTCCTTCTCGTTTCTGTCATCTTCATTGACAGATTTCTCATAAATGTCAGACAGCTTGTCCCTCATAACCGTCTGTCCTTTCCACCATGGAGGACCGTGATCCATAGGCAACTCAATTGGGCTAGTCTTAATGTCTTCAACATTCTTGAGCCGCCTCTCTCTGCAATCAACAAATGATTTCCACAACACTTTGAGAACCTCTGCTTCACTTGGCTTTGTTCCAAGTAGGGACTCTTGACATCCCTCTGTGACTTGAGTTGCCTCTCCATACAGCTGTACACAATCATTGACTCTTTGTTTCTTGAGCTTAGCTTGCTCTAAGATGCTGTGCAGAGGGCTTTCCAATTGAGACAACAGGCTGTCACACATTTCTTCAAAGTGACCCCTGTTCCTTTTCCCAGAGACATCAATATCATTCACCAAACATTTCATATTCATAGGCAGATCTGAAGCATTTGCACTCATCAACTTCTTAAACTGTTCGCCCTCCTGAGCGAGTCGCAGTAAAGGCCTACTATTTGATTTGATATTCAGTTTATATTTCTTGCCAAACTCTTCACAGAAGTAGCCAACCAGAACATCATCAAATTTCCTTCCACCAACATAGGGGTCAAAGGCAACACATTTGAACCCAGCGATCTGGGTGGTATCCATTATAGACCTCCTCTCTGCATCAGTGAAGAAGCATGGAACTGCAACACATTCTTTTACAGGTTTCTTCAATGCACTTTCTGCTGAACTATTTGACCGCTCAAGGTCACCTAGTTCCTTTTCTCTATCTGAATTCCACATGGAATGCATCTCAAGATCACGATCAAACTTCTGCCACCTGTCTTTCACCAGTTCCATTTTAGAAATATTCCCTGAAAGGCACTTGAAATTCCTTTGCTTCACGTTTTCACCAACAGCCTTAGTTTTCTCCACTAGGTGGCGTTTGCTTTTTTCTCCCAGATTTATATCACTTGCTTTAGTTTTCTCCGCTTTAGTTTTCTCCACTAGGTTTTCAGCCTGAACTGAGAAATCATCACATTTCTTACACAGCTCCTTTGTTTGCTGAAGTTCTAATGATACATTTTCCAATGCTTGAAGTTTTTGAAGGAACGGTTTACTCCAAAGGGGTGATTCAAGCCACATGTCATCACATTTCTGAGGCTCACTCAGGACAGACCCCAAAACTCTGATCCTTTTAAAAACTGCATCAGGCACACTATCCCCTCTTTGGGACAGATCCTCTGTTGCCTGTAATTCCTCTTCCAGTTCCTGCAACGGAATCTTCATCTCTTCTACTTGCTGTTCTAAGACTCGCTTAGACTCTTCTAGCTCCTGAACGCTTTTCACAACATCATCCTTGGAGCTGACCAATTCTTCCATTTCTGTACGCAGCTGTTGGTTAACTCTTTCTAGTTCAACCTTACACTCTAAAGCTTCCTCCAAGGAGCGAGCCAAGAACAGGGCTTTGCTCTCGTTATCACGCGCCTCAGTTTTTGCACGGTCGCGTTCTTCTGCATATATTGCAGACACCGTCTTCTCCTCACCAAGCATCTGATCAAACTTCTTTTTCACATCTTCAACACACTCTAATGAACCAACGCTTTCTTCCATGCGTTTCTTCATATCCGCTATCTGAGCTTGCAATGTTGCGACTTGCTCTGATAGGTTTTTCTTTGCTTCCTCCTCCTCTTTTAATTGTTCCAGGAAGCCATTTTTCTCATCTTCCATTTGTTTGAGCTTTGTACTAAAACTCAGCCTTTGACACCTCTCTTCCTGTAAGAGTTCCTGCGTGTCTTGCAGCTGCGATTCCAAGATAGAAAAATCTTCCGCAATTTCTCTAGATTTGCTGTCTGCTTGAGAAAGCTGATTTGTAACATTGTCCAGCTCAACCTGCAATCGGTTTGCCTTCTCTGACAGCTTAGCACACACTCGGTCACCTTCTGACACCTTGACTTGCGATTCCAGAAGCTGTGCCTCTACTTTTTCCCTCTTATGTTCACAATCTCCTTTTCCCTGCATAAGAGCTTTCACCTCATTGGCTAGCTTCTGGGAATGAGAATGTAATTCTGCCACACAAGCTTCTTTTCTCCTTCTTTGCTGCTGGAAACGTTGGGCTTCATCTTTCCAACTTTCACAGTCTGCACGCAACTCATCCACCACATTGCTCAAAGTGGTGAGCTCATACACAGTACTCAGCAATTTAGCCTCTCTTTCACTTTTCTCGTTGTCGCTGAGAGACAATGTCGTTTTCAGAGCGACATTCTGTTCCTGCGACTCCTGCAGGTTTATTTTTGTAACTTCCAAACACTGAAGACTTTTTTCCAGCTGATTACGCAACTCCAACATTTCACACATACTTTGCTTCTGCAAAGTCTGAATTTCACTTTCCTTTTCCATGAGGATGGTATCTTTTTCCATTATAGTCTCTCTGCGTTTGTGCAACTCGGAAAAAAGAAGAGCAGTGGATTCTTCCCACTGGAACACCTGAGCCTGCACGTTTCTATGCTCTATCCTAAGCAACTCCAGGGCTCGTTCCTTTTCTTCCATTTTCCATTCCAAGGCATCCAACTCAGCCCTGCACACATACTCGGTTTCCTCCAAACCGATGACCTTCATTTGCTGCTGGCGTCTCTGTTTCCAGCATGCCATGCTCTCTTGGTGAGCCTTTTGTTGAGCTGCAAAGCTCTGCTGGTTCAGCATCTCCCCCATTTTGGGTTTACTTTTCATCTGAGAACACTGCGTCTCCATAGCAGTTTCATTTGCCCCAGTGTTGCTAGGGACAACAACCTTTCTCTTTAGCCGATTCTTTTCAGGCATGGATGGGGCTGGTTCAGACGGTAACATCCCCTCCATCCATAGAATCCGGTCCCTCATTTCAGCGATCCTTGCATCTTTCAGCCGTTTTGATCGCCCCATCTTTAGTCACTCCACAAAAAAATGTTTCAAAGTCCAGAAAAACTTTTAAGACCACTGTCTCTTTAAAACTTAGTAGTTTTTTTTTCAAAAAAAGAAATCCCCTATTGGTGGGACTTTTAAGGCACTCATGAATACACAAATTTTGAAAAATGTAATATTTTATTAGAAAAAACAATATAACAATAAGATATAAAAGGCAAGTAAAGTAATATACATCACATGTGCAATTAGAAATAACCACACCAATTCAGGGAGGAGACTCAGATCCCGACTAGTTTCAGAGTTATACAATTACTCCTTCTTCAGGGGGGGAGAGTAACCCTGGATGGTGGTCTGTGGATAATTTGATCAGACAAAAATCAGTCACATAGACAGGATGGTACAGTCATATATACATTACATCAATTTATACAAAACATTCAAAAATAGAAAGAAGACAAAATTTACATTCTATGCAGTGATGAATGGCACTATATACCTGCCAAGATGTATTAAAATCAGGTGCTGTATATGCTCTGCCGAACTTATACTTTGGCCGTGTTCAAGGTATGGTTGAGGTGCTGAGACCCCATACAAATGTATTAAAGAGGGAAGGAGTATGCCATTCCTTGGTGGATGGTATTTGAAGGATACCAAGTCAGATCAACTGGATCCCAAATTGAGGCTGGACAGCTGGAAGGAAAAGATTTAAAGATCATCAGGAAAAAGGTAAGTCGCTTATGGTCCGGTGTTTGGAAGTGACTATATAGAGACTATACATATATAGAGACTAACTTGTCTCCACAATATAGAGACAAGAGGGGGAAGGGAAAGAGTTTCTTTGATAATAAGAAAAAATACCAGTCTCTAAGCTTGATTTTATATTAATTGTCCCAATTCAGTAATGGCCACAAATAATAACCTCCACCGAAAAAGAGAAGGGGTAAAAGATGGATGTCAAGGAGCAAAAAACAATATAATAGGTTACCTTGTTATGATGGTAAAAGGTCTGGGTCGTACCAGACACACCGCCCTCGATGTTATCAGCAAGCGAGCATCTAGCTCACTGCTGAAATTCGAGGGTTTAAATGTGAAGTCAGATTGACTCCACAGCTGTGTGCACTTAACTGAATTGGATTTCCTGCCGCTGATAGCCCTGTGGGGTCCCTGGTGTGGAGGGGCCGGACGCTCTCCCTATCCATTAGCCGGATATCTGACGTGGCGGAAGTGCGGTCGGCTCCTGCGCACCACCGGCACGTCACATGACCCGTCAGCGTGGAACGCAGGCGGGGCATGATGTGAGTTACTGTCTGCAAGTCTCGTGATATGCGAGACTAATGCAGAGCAGAAGACTCATAATGCGGCTCGCCACTAGGTGGCGGCCGCTTACCGTGCCGGGTTGTCTGCTTGGTAAAAAAAATCAAATATCCATTTGAAGCACCTTACTCCGTCCTGCAGAGACAAAGGATATATCAAGATATCTGTCAAAGGAGGAGAGTGATTCTCTTTCTTTACTGTTGTACAAATTGTGTTATTTACACACAAAAGAGCAAGTTTTTTTTTTCTCTCTCTTGCAGGATCTCCTTTCCTGTACACACAGTTTGTGCAGTCCCTTGCACCAGACACAGTTCATCAAAAATTTTTTAGACCGCTGTCTCTTTAAAACACGTTTTTTTCTCTTTCAGGATCTTCTCTCCTGCACACATAGATTGTGCAATCTCGTGCACCAGACAAAAAGTTCATCAAACATATGCACTTCTTTGCAGGGATCTCTGCTTATGCCCACTGCATACCTCCACCATATGTGAGGGATTAGCTCGGTGGCGGGTGTGGATGACCCCTTGGGGGGTGCGTTTTCACAAATAGATAGCCGGGAGATGGTTGCAAACAACAGATTGGTTTATTCATGCACTCCTTATGAACCAACTGCAGGCAGCAAAAACATCCAAAATAAAATAAAACAGAAAATAAATCCTTGCCTCTGTGGGCGGCTACCTTCACACACACTGGAACCTACCTAAGAGTCTGTCTCCAACCTACTGTTGGAGCAAACTTTGCTGGTCCCACAGCAGACACTCAATAGTCCATTTTTATCCTTTCCATAACAAATTTCCATTCAACATGTCCCTTTTCCTCTATCTATGGAACATGTCCCTTTACTCTTCACATTGAGATAATTTGTTTTCTCACCTTGAGAAGTCTTGAGAAGTCTTCACTCAGAAAATGTCCATTGGTTTCCTTTCACATCCCGCTTGTTACCCTCCTGAGCGCACATCGCTTCAGGAGGTCTTCCCCATGCTCACACAGCGTTCAGGGGGCACACGTCTGTCTGCCTTCCTCTCCCAGCCCACACGGCGACAGGAGGCAGCAATCCATTAGACTTTCTTTGGACAATTATAGAGGCCTTTATTTCCTCATTCCGAACAGCTGACGGCCTTTCAACTTCTTTACACCTTCCTGCTGCCTTTGGCAGCCGACACCCTATAGTAATTAGTGAACTTTCCAAACAAGGTGGGAATCTGTCTCCTCTCTGTGACTACATTCCCAGATTTACCTGAAGTCCTGTCACAATATATATATATATATATATATATATATATATATATATATATATATATATATATATATCACAGAACAAAAAAATTACACAAATACCAGCCCTATAGGGCTTTTTGGGGACAATATATATATATCCAAAAAAAACCCCTCAAATACCAGCCCTAAGAAGGGCTTTTTGGGGTGCTGTCCTTACAGCAGGAGTGTACCAAGAACACTGACTAACAAGACCGGGAACACTGACTAACAACTGTCCCTAGCTATTAACAGCAGCAGCAGCAGCACTTTCCCTGCTCTCACTAACACACTGCTTCAGAAATGATCTAAGATGGATGCTGCCCTTGCTTATTTATAGGAGGTGGGAGGGTGTGGGAGGGAGATATGCTGATTGGCCTGGAATGTGTCTGCTGACTGTGAGGTTCAGGGTCAAAGTTTGCCTCAATGATGATGTATAGGAGGCGGACCGAACATCGCATATGTTCGCCCGCAGTGGCGGACGCGAACAAGCGATGTTCGCCGGGAACTGTCCGCCGGCGAACAGTTCGGTACATCTCTAGTGTGCGATAATGGGCGAAATCTCGTAGCAGCTATGGGCTTAGCCGGTTTGACACACATCCCTTGCCTGGCGCATGTGCTGAATTTGGTGGTGCAGAGGTTCCTTAGAAATTAGCCCGATATGTCAGAGCTGCTGCAGAAAGTGCTGGCCAGACTGTGCGAGCAGCAGGCCATAGTGGAGTTTCAGCTTCAATATGCACGCGTGAGTCACTCTGCGGAACAGCACCACTATCCCACTTCTATGCCTTCTTGAAAAAACACTTCGGGCGATGATGGAAGAGGATGTGGCACAGGATGAGGAGGAGGAGGATGAAGAGGTATCATTTCCAAGGCTTTCAGGGCAGTCATTCGCAAGTGGCTCCGAGGGTGGGTTCCTGCACCCACAAACGCCAGGGACAAAATTGTCCAGCAGGGGCACAGTTCTGGAGGATGATGAGGATGAGGAGCAGGAGATGGAGGAGGATATGGAACCATGTTCACAGCAGGGTGGCACCCAGGCCAGCTCATGGCCATCACTGGTGCGTTGCTGGGGGGATACGGAGGACACAGAGGATACCCCTTCCACAGAGGACAGCTTTTGGTTGCCTCTGGGCAGCCTCGCACACATGAGCGATTACATGCTGCAGTGTCTCCGGAACGACTGCCGAGTTTCCCACATAGTAACTTGTGCTGATTACTGGGTGGCCACCCTGCTGGATCCCCGTTACAAGGACAAGGTACTGTCCCTAATTCCCTCACTGGAGCATGATCGGAAGATGCGCGAGTACAAGCGCACGCTGGTAGACGCGCTGCTGGTGGCATTCCCACCTGACAGCGGGGGCACAGTGGAAGCACAAGGCCAAGGCAGGGGAGTAGGAGGAAGAGGTTGTCAATGCTGCCAGGGCACCGCCAGCACCTCAGAAGGCAGGGTTAGCATGGCCGAAAAGTGGAAAAGCTTTTTCAGCACGCCACAACAAGCAGCAGCACCACCAGCTGATATGGAACGTCTTAGCAGGAGGCAGCATTTCACTAACATGGTGGAGCAGTATGTGTGCACATGCCTAGACGTACTGAATGACGGGTCTGCCCCCTTCAACTTCTGGGTCTCCAAGTTGGGCACGTGGCCTGAGCTTGCCCTTTACGCCTTGGAGGTGCTGGCCTGCCCTGCAGCCAGTGCATTATCTGAACGTGTATTTAGCACAGCTGGGGGCGTTATCACAGACAAGCGCAGCCGCCTATCCAGAGCCAATGTGGACAAGCTCACGTTCATTAAAATGAACCAGGCATGGATCCCACAGGACTTGTCCGTACCTTGTGCAGAATAGACATGTATACTGGCCTTACCCAGCCATTGTTGGATTTGATCTTTCTTACTCTTTTGGGGTGTACCCAAATTTAAATTTTTTTTTATTAAAAACCAAAACCAGTGTTGGCTAACCCGTCCCCATCTTCCACTGCCGCCATTGCTTCCAACTACACCGCCATATCCACCGCCACCTCAACCTCCTACTCCATATGGGCCTCGTCCTCCTCCTACATCATTCAAGATGATTATTTTTTATGTTTTTTATTTTAAGTTATTTCCCTATCCACATTTGTTTGCAGAGCACTTGCCGTGCTCTTAAGATGAGTTTGCTGCCATTTGCAGCCCTCTAGCCCTTTCCATGTTTGTTTTAGAGGCATTTTATTGCTCAAAAGTTCAGGTCTCCATTGACTTCAATGGGGTTCGGGTTAAGTCTGGTTCACGAACCCGGACTTTTTTTTCAAGTTCGGTCGAACCCGCCGAACCCGGACATCCAGATCTTGGCTCAACTCTACTTTTGATGTCAGATTTCCTTTAGATTTACCTTTAACCGCTTCCATACAGAGCAGTTAGACCCCCTTCCTGCCCAGACCAATTTTCAGCTTTCAGCTTTCAGCACTCTCACACTTTGAATGACAATTGCTCAGTCATGCTACACAGTAACCAAACAAAATTTTTATCATTTTTTCACACAAATAGAGCTTTCTTTTGGTGGTATTTGATCACAACTGGGAGGTTTTTTTTTCGTGATATAAGCAAAAAAAGAGCAAAAATTTTGAAAAAAAAAACACTTTTTTTTAGTTTCTATTATAAAATTTTGCAAAAAATTAATTTTTCTTCATACATTTGGGCCAGAATTTAAAATGCTACATATCTCTGGTAAAATTAACCCAAATTAGTGTATATTATTTAGTCTGTGTGAAAGTTATTGAGTCTAGAAGCTATGGTACCAATTACTGAAAATTGATCACACCAGATGTACTGATGGCCTATCTCCTTTCTTGAGGCCCTGAAATGTCAGGACAGTACAAATACCCCCCAAATGACCCCTTTTTGTAAAGTAGACAGTCCAAGGTATTTAGTAAGAGGCATGGTGAGTTTTTTGAAGTTATAATTTTTTCCCACAATTCTTGGGAAAATGAAGAAAATTTTTTTTTTCTTTTTTTCCCAAAACGTTGTCAATTTATAAGCTATTTCTAACACATAGCATGTACACAGCAAAAATGACACCCCAAAATTAATTCTGCTACTCCTTCTGAGTATGGTGATACCACATGTGTGAAACTTTTACACAGCCTGGCCACAAAAAGAGACTCCACGTCCAAGTAGCACCATAAGGCATTTTAGGAGCATAAATACACATAAAACTTTCTTACTACCTATCACACTTTTCAAGGCCCTAGAGCACCAATACAATGGAAAAGTCCACAAAATGACCCCATTTTGGAAAGCAAACACTCCAACGTATATTCTATGAGGCATTATGGGTCCTTTGAACATGTCATTTTTTTCCACAAGTTTTTGGAAAATGTGGGAAAAAAATAAAAACTTTTTTTTTTTTACACAAAGTTGTCAATTTATAGGATATTCCTAACACATAGCATGTACATAGCAAAAATGGCACCCCAAAATACATTCTGCCACTCCTCCTGAGTATGGCAATACCACATGTGTGAGACTTTTTCACCGCCTAGCCATATAGAGGGGCCCAACATCCAAGGAGCATCCTAGCCACATCCAATGCATCCTAGCCACTTGCCTAGGCCTATTTTTGACATTTGGTGTTTACAAGCTAAAATCAGTTGTTTTTGCACGAAAGCTACTTAGAACCCCCAAACATTATATATATATTTTTAGCAGAGACCCTAGAGATTAAAATGGAGATTATTGCAATATTTTTTATCACCCCGTATTTGCGCAGCGGTCTTCCAAACGCAATTTTTTTGGAAAAAATTCACTTTTTTGAATTAAAAAATAAGAAACCAGTAAAGTTAGCCCAATTGTTTTCCATAATGTGAAAGATAATGTTACGCCGAGTAAATAGATACCCAACATGTCATGCTTCAAAATTGCGCACGCTCACAGAATGGTGACAAACTTTGGTACTTAAAAATCCCCATAGGCGACACTTTAAAAATGTCTACAGGTTGCTATCTTAGAGTTACAGAGGAGGTCTAGGGCTTTATTATTGCTCTTGCTCTAACGATCGCGATGATACCTCACATGTGTAGTTTGAACACTGTTTACATATGTGGGCGGGGTTTCTGTATGCGTTTGCTTCTGCGCGCGAGCTCACGGGGACAGGGCGCTTTAATTTTTTTTTTTTTTACTATTTATTTTATTTCTTATTTTTTATTTTTACACTGTTTTTTTTTAAAAAAAATTGATCATTTTTATTTCTATTACAAGAAATGTAAACATTACTTGTAATAGAAAAAGGCACGACAGGACCTCTTTTTTTGTGAGATCTGGGGTCAAAAAGTCCTCAGATCTCACAAGTACACTAAAAGATAAAAAAAAAAAAAAATTAAATAAAATTTAAAAAAAAAAAGGGACCTTTAAACTGGTTGCTAGGCAACGACGTTTGCCGTAGCTCCGGTCCTCCAAGCTTGCCCTCACTCGACATCCTGTCTGTGAGGATCCGGGACCGGATAGTTTTCCCCGCTGCCGGCGGGTCCGGTAAGCGGGGAAAAGGACCAGAATGCGGCGGGAGGGGGGGGCACCTCTTCTGCCACCCCGGAAGGGTGATCCCGCGGCGAATCTGCCGCTGGGACCACCCTTATCGGAAAGCCAACCGTCCACCGTTTAAAAAAATAACAGGGTTATGGCAGCTATCTGCTGCCATAACACCGGTATTTAGGTTTAAACGGAGGACGTATATAAACCTTTTTGGACTTAGACATGGTGGCTGTATGAAGGGTGACAGGTACTCGGGTACTTTGCTGGGCAGGTGACAGGTACTCTGGTACTGATGAGCAAGTGGCAGGTACTCGAGTACTCCGATAGGCAGGTGACAGGTACTCGGGTACTCTTATGGACAGGTGACAGGTGTAATGTTCCGGTACCTTTGGTACCCTAAATTACACTTTCCACAAGTGTATGCGCCCCACCATTTACTTTTGGAAAGGTGCGCATACACCTTTAAGACTGGAGCTGTCATCACCCAGCGCCGGACTAGATGGCTATTTAAAGCGCCGGTTCTCACTCACATGTGTTCGTTCAAACACCCTTACCTGGATGCTAACCTTGCTTGAAGCTTCCATGCTTGCAAGCTTACCTCGCTGACGGAACCTCGCCGCGCTGATCCCTGTATCCCGCTACTGGATCATCCGCCTCTCCTGAACCACCCTTCGGCTGTATCGCTAATAGTGCTAAGTACCCCGCAGGGGAATTCTTTATAAACTTATACTAAGCTTACACTATCTAGCTCTGCATAGTAAAGACTGTTTATCACATCTGCATAACTAGATTGCTAGCTCTTGAGACTACTGCTACTTTTCTGCACTGGGTTGATCTCTTTTGTATGTCCACCTGCTATTCTGTCATCTGCTACCATACAACATTGCTAAACCTTCCTGCATCCATCTGCTACTGTCTCACCTTCAAGTGTCTATCACCTACCACCTCCACTCAACCTATCCCTCAACCTTCATCATTGTGTTACCACATACATAAAGTCATTCTAGGAACCAGCTTGCTAATTGTGTGTATTTACTGGCTGAAATAAGACCTTCCACACATGATGAGTCATTGAGGTTGGGAATGGTATCTCAGCATATCTCTTACATGACTACTGACGTGGAACTATTTCTGCAGCTGAAAATCCACACCATATAAGAAACGCAGGAGCGTTACAACAGGCAGGTGATAGGTACTGATGAGTAGTACTGATACTGATAGGTGATACTGATACTGTACTGATGGGTACGGATGATCAGTACTGATAGGGGATAGATACTGATGGGTACTGATGAGTACTGATGAGTAGTGATGGGTACTGATGAGCAGGTGGCAAGTACTCAGGTACTTCAGGTGTGAGGTACTCTGATGAGCAGGTGGAAGGTACTCGGGTACTCTGATGGGTAGGTGACAGATACTCGTGTACTCTGTTGATTAAGTGACAGGTACTCGGGTACTCCGATGACGGTTACTCGGGTACTCCGATGACGGGTACTCGGGTACTCCGGTGACGGGTACTCGGGTACTCCGGTGACAGGTACTCAAAGTACCCGAGTACCTGTCATCAGAGTACCCGAGTACCTGTCATCAGAGTACCCGAGTACCCTTCATCAGTGTACCCGAGTACCCGTCATCAGAGTACCCGAATACCCGTCATCAGAGTACCCGAATACCCGTCATCAGAGTACTCGAGTACCCGTCATCAGAGTACTCGAGTACCCGTCATCAGAGTACCCGAATACCTGTCACCAGCCCATCAGAGTACCCGAGTACCTCTCTGTATCCCATCAGAGTACCCGAGTACCTGTCACCTACCCATCAGAGTACCCGAGTACCTGTCACCTACCCATCAGAGTACCCAAGTACCTGTCACCAGCCCATCAGAGTACCCGAGTACCTGTCATCAGAGTACCTGATGGGCTGGTGACAGGTACTCGGGTACTTTGATGGGCTAGTGACAGGTACTCGGGTACTTTGATGGGCTAGTGACAGGTACTTTGATGGGCTAGTGATAGGTGCTTTGATGGGCTAGGGAACAGGTGCTCTTTATTGGGGGGGGGGGCAATCAGTGTGTTTGGGGTACACTGTATTTGGTAACTAGCTGTTACCACAATCTCCTCCTCACACACTGATCCTAGTGACAGCTAGTTACCGTGTTCTCTGTTGACATTTGTGACCGGCTGTGATTGGACACAGCCGGTCACATGGTAAAAAGCCAATTTCATTGGCTCTTTACCTAGATCAGGGATGGGCTCTGTCCGAGGGACGAGCCTCGTCCCCGATCGGCGCGCTGCACGCCCACGGGGGCGTGCATTGAGAAGGGAACGAGCGGCTCGCGCTGGAGCCGCTCATTTGATCGGCTGTGATTGACACAGCCGATCACGTGGTAAACAGCCAATTTCATTGGCTGTTTACCTTGATCGGGGTTGGGCTCAGTCCAAGGGACGAGCCTCACCCCCGATCACCGCGCTGCGTGCCCCCGGGGGTGCGCAGTAGCGGGGAGATCCGGGCGCCGTCATATGACGTCCGCCCGGATCGAGAAAGGATTCCTGCCGCCGTCATTTTACTATGGCGCGGTATGGAAGGGGTTAACTATGTAGTACAGGGGCCTGCCTAACTGCATACAAATTGAAAGTGTTTAGGTTTGACCTCATATTATTTGGTTTTGGTAAATCTAAAGGAAAAATCTAATGAAAATTGTATAGTGTGCATCGAGCATTATTTTGTCAATTTTTGAGGAGAAAAAAATCTCCCATAGTGTATTTGTTCCAGCATTACTTTATTGCTTTGTTATTTTGTTATTTGTAGGTGATTGACCCAGTTGGCGATTTTTTTTATTTCCTAAACAATGTGAACCTGTGTTTATTTTGTCAAACTGTCAAAAAATGCATGGCCAGAGAAAGAGTATGATTCATTACAGTAAACTCTAGCAGTGTTAAGTAATAATGTTCTGTTATGTATAAACAGTTTTGCACTGAGGCTGAGTCAAACTTGAAAAACTAGAATGTCAAGTAAACCTATATGCTGAAAATGAGAGAGGTATTTACACCACAAAAATCTGTTTTGGGATTTTTATGCTTCTAAAGTATATCTTTAACTGAAAATATTCCTGAAGAGTTGGGCGAATGGTTTGGCCCATGAGATGGCATGAGATCGGGCTGAATATTGGATGTTCGCCCCGTTCGATAAACACCTGAATTGTTGGGGTGTTTGACAGTTTGTTCAGCCTGCTGAACACGCACCCCCTAGAACTTGAGCGGATAGTCGATCCTCATCACGCTGTCCCCTGTAGCTGCATCCACGTGTAGCACCACCTGGCCATTCCTGCCTCCCTGCGCCTTTAAAGGGCTGGACCACTTCCCTTAGCACACAGCGATAACCTCACCCCGCCTTGGAAATGACGAGCTGGCGTCTTCCAGGTCAATCGCCCCCTCCCCAGCCAAAGCCACCAAGGGGATGCCTGCCCCCTCACTAGAGTTGGGTAAACGGTTTGGCCCGAGCACGAGTTATTATGGTGTTTGACAGTTTGTTCGGCCCGCCGAACAACCACAATGCACTGCACTGCCACACAGTGCATTGGAAGCCCTAAGTGGCTTAAACAATGAAAACCTTGCCCAATCAGGGCACGGAGCACTGTCAGAGCCATGATTGGAGAAAGTAATGATGACTCTATCCAATCATGGCTTATTGCTCCTAGTCCCGCACCACACTATAAAATTATTCTCCTCATAGCAGCCATTTACAGTGTGATATTGGCGTGGAGAGAGATAGAACAGGGCTCTGTTCAGTGCTGCTAGCGAGTTAGTGCTCTATAATGTGCTATTGTGATTCTATTGTCAGTGTAGAATATTAGTTTAGTGTGAGTCTATTGATAGTGCAGTGTGCAGGGCTGGCGCTACCTATAGGCAAGGTAGGCGCAGGCCTAGAGTGCACATCATTCAGGAGCGCCGCTCTGGCATCCTGCTGGCTGCATGCGGCGGTGAGGAGTGAGCATTTCAGCTGCCAGATGGACTGCCTGAGATGACACAGAGAACTCCCTCCCCCGCCCGCCCTGATCAGATACGAGAGGTTAGAGGGGGGGGGGAGAGGGGAGTATGTGCAGGTGACAAGCGTGCTGTGGTATCTCTACATGGCAGACTGCCTATGTGTCCTCTCCTCTCCTGTGTGACTCCTCCTTCCCCCGCCCCCAGTTTCATCCTTACACAGCATGTAGAAGACAGAATGTCCGAGCAGAAGGCGAGAGCTGTACAACTTTTCAAGTTAAAAAGCTTGTGATTTGTTACTATGGGCGGACCGGTCCTTGCAACCAATCATCTGCCTGGTAAATGGAAAGTTGGACAGCTTTCAGCCCTCTGCACAGACATTCTGCAGCCTCTGTCTTCTACCTGCAATGTAAGGTAAGGGACTCAGAAAACCCATTCACCTGCTCCTCTCCTCCCCCTCCCTCCTTTCATGGCAGCTCCGTTCTCTGCTCTGTGTGTCACTGTGCTCAGGTGGGAAGTGTAACTGTCCTAGGTGGAGAGGATCCATTCTCCTCTGTTCCGTCCTCTCCACCTCCAGCATGCCTGCAGCCTCACTAACATCCCTTCTCCAGCCCCTCCCATGTGCTCTGTCTGTGAAGGAGAGGTGGGTGGGAAGATTAAAAGCCACACTGAGCAAATAGAGG
Organism: Pelophylax lessonae; assembly: GCF_965119305.1. NCBI lineage: Eukaryota > Metazoa > Chordata > Amphibia > Anura > Ranidae > Pelophylax > Pelophylax lessonae. The sequence goes on from NC_138771.1 coordinate 389,492,144, forward strand.
ATTGGTACAGGGCTATGCCGAACCAGCTCAAAATCCCTTCCCCAAACTAGATTCATATAAGAAACAACCATAAATGTCCCTGGGGAATTTAAATGGATGGGCTGGAGGTAGGCAGTAGAGTAGAAAGAATATAGAGAGTATGTAAAATATAAACATTTATTGATTGTATTTAAAATTCAACAAATAGCATACAAAAGATAAAATTGAAATTGGATAACATTCCATATACATATCCTGATAGGGATAGCAAATTAGGAGTTCATGAGGCAGGTAAGTGTATCCTCCAACATGTTTCGGAATTTTTCACAATTCCTTCCTCAGGGAAAGTACATACACAACCGTGCACTCACCACTTGCGTATCTAAAGAAATGTATAGAGTACAAATAACATTATCTTGAAAAAGTACATGTGCAGAAAAAGCAGGGCAAAATACATCTCGTCATCATTAGGGAAATCCCCATAATGATTCCACAAGAACAGAGAGTACCCATAATAAATGTGTATAGGTATATGTATCCCAAAACATGTCTATGCCAATATAATAATAATTCAAACATAATATATGTAGAGATATCAACTTACCCACAAGGGGAATATGGAACGAAAAGCCATCCAACATTTACCCCTCACCCAGTTCTAACCATGCCATAGCCACCTTCTTGAAACTTACTTCTAGGGAGATAAAAACTTTAAAAACTGATTTCATCGATGTGAAAGTCCATGGGAATCTTTCCACGGAAGAGAAAAAAGCTCTGCATAATTTGCGCAATAACCATGAGTTGACAATAAAGCCATCCGACAAGGGTGGCAATATTGTCCTCATGGACAATAGCCAGTATATCGCTATGTGTTTACGCATCCTTAAAAACACTGACTGGTATCGCAGTATCAATAAAACCGTGGTCGAGAGATTCAACATGGACTTTTACAACTTTGTAGATGAAGCCTACTATCGTAATGTCATCCCAAAAACAACTTGGGACTTTATTAGAACTACCCATCCACGCATCCCTACGTTCTACGCCCTTCCTAAAGTCCACAAGAGCATATCGAACCCTACAGGAAGACCCATCATATCAGGGAATGGGGCAATTACCGAGAACCTCAGCAGACTCATAGATCAACATCTCAGGCCTATCGTAACTGATCTCCCATCTTACATCCAGGACACAATCCACATGCTACGCATTTTGGAGAATATCCATATACCACCAAATGCTAGTTTAGTTACTATAGATGTGGAAGCACTCTATAGTTCCATACCTCATACACTGGAATTGGAAGCTATACGTAGGGTCTTGACTAGAACTAATGAGATCGATGGAGCATTCCAAGAGTTCATTTTATCTGCACTAGATTTTATTCTACAGCATAATGTTTTCTGTTTTGCGGGCTCCCACTACCTCCAGGTACAGGGTGTTGCCATGGGCACTTGTTGTGCCCCGGCATACGCCAATCTGTACCTGGGGGAGTGGGAGCGTGTAACGCTCCGGCGTTTGTTTAGTGAACTGGATTTGCAGCTGCAGAATTTCCACTCAGTAGTCGTGTAGAGATGTGTTGAATTACCATATCCAACTCTCCAGACTCATCATTGTGGCCCAGCCTGCCTCACCATGCAAATATACAGACACTCAGATAAAATGTTCCTGGAGTGATAGGTTGTATACGATAGTATAGAGGTGATGTGCTGAAAGGACAGGCGTGAGTAGTGATAGCAATGATAGGCACTCAATAGTAATGTTCTGGAGTGTTAGCAGATGGTGATAGATAGTATGCAGATAGGTTTAGCAATCATGTACAAGTATATTAAAAAAGAAATAACTACCAAATCTGAAGACAATCCATAAATAAAAATGGGGGTTTGGTCCCATCATATGGCCATATCGTGCTCAAGCCCACTACTGCGTCAAAGTACCCCATTATCAGTGGGTCCTACACTATCCATGAAAAAGAGATGAATCCAGCCTAACCCTTGGAGATAATACTCCTTGCTGGGAAGGATGTGCAAGATGACTCAAGAGCTAGCAATCTATGTAACAGTGCAGATGATAGAAATAGTAATGCATAGATAGCAACAGTCTTTAGTATGCAAGAGTAGATAGTGTAAGTTGATAGGAAGGAATCCCCTGTGGGGTACTTATCACTAGTTGGTTTAGAGAGATGAGGGGTCCGGTAATGAGATAAGGATCAGGTAGCGAGATACAGGATCAATAGCGAGATACAGGAAATAGCTGGAGGCTTTGGCAGCGTCAGACAAGGCTGTGTAACAAGCGGTTTGCACGAACACCTTGTGAGTGAAAGCCGGCGATTGAAATAGCCGCTCAGAGCGGCGCCTGGTGATGACGTCATGAGAATTAAAGGGACAGGTAGCTATATGCGGAAGAAATGGGCTGGAAGGGTACCGAAGGTACCAGAATCTTACAGTACCCCCCCCTTAAGGCCGGCTCCGGAAGGCCTATAGCACTGGTCTCTCCGGGTATTTGGAGTGGAACCTTCGTATAAGCCTGGGAGCGTGAATGTCAGAAGTATCCAACCAGGTGTCGTCTTGGGGTCCATAGTTTTTCCATCTTATGAGATATTGGAGTTTCCCTCTGTGGATACGAGAATCCAAAATCTCCTTAATCTCAAATTCTTCTCCGCCCTCAACTTGTACTGGAGGTGGAGGCGAGATGGTAGGTCTTATTCCTTGGTTGGGAACATGTGGTTTCAGTACCGACACATGAAAGATGGGGTGTATTTTAAGATCTGCCGGTAAGGTGAGTTGAACTGCAGCTCTCCCAATGAGCTTCTCAATTGGGAAAGGTCCTAGAAACAAAGGCCCAAGCTTTTTACTGGGGATCTTTAACCTTAAGTTTTTCGTAGATAGCCAAACGAGATCCCCAATAGCATATTGAGGAGAAGGTCTTCTACGGAGGTCGTAGTATCTTTTTTGTTGGCTATGAGCATGTGAGATGGTGGTGTTAAGTAAACCCAGAGAGTCTTTTATTTGGGTAAGATAGTCAGAGGCTACTGGGTTACTTGATGGCAGGATGCGTGGTGGAAGAAGTGTGGGATGAAACCCATAGTTTAGGTAGAATGGACTTTGCTTAGTAGTACTGTGGGTTGCGTTATTGTAAGCAAATTCTGCCAGAGGGAGGAGGTCCACCCAATCATCCTGTAGGTATGAGGTGTAGCAACGCAAATATTGTTCAATGCACTGGTTGACTCTTTCAGTTTGTCCATTGGTCTGAGGGTGGTAGGGAGAAGTAAGTTTTCGCTCAATTCGTAGTATATGACATAGAGCTTGCCAAAACTTGGAGATGAACTGTGAACCTCGGTCAGATAAAAGAGTCTTTGGAATTCCATGTAGCTTGAACACATGTTTCACTAGTAATTCCGCTGTTTCCTTAGATGAAGGTAGTCTGCGAATAGAAATGAAATGTGCCATCTTTGTCAGATGGTCCACTGACACTAGAATGGTAGTAAATCCTTTGGAAGGTGGTAATTCTACTATAAAGTCTAAGGACACAACTTCCCATGGAACTTTGGGTATTGGTAGACTGCAAAGTAGACCAGATGGTTTTGTAGTGTCAATTTTGGACCTTGCACAGATGTCACATGAGGAAACAAATTTTTGTACAGACGTCTTCATATCAGGCCACCAAAATTGCCTGGTGAGCAAATTGAATGTTTTAGTCATACCCATATGTCCTGCCATAGGTACGTCATGTGATAATTCCAAGATCTTGGTACACATACCAGGAGGTATGTAGAGTTTGTCGTTAAAGTAGAGGAAGCCTTCTGCATCAGCACTTAGTTGTGGTGGTGGTGAATCCAGTCCTATACTGTGCAGAATCTCTTCCTTCAAGGAACGAACAACACCAATAATACGGTCATGGGGTATTATAGGAAGTGAAGGTATTTCGGCGCAGTTATCTTCGGTTAGCCGTGATAGCGCATTCGCTTTTTTGTTTTTGTCTGCAGGCGTGTAGGTCACTAGGAAGTTGAATCTTAGGAAGAATAATGACCAACGTACCTGCCGGTGGGAAAGAGTCTTGTTGGTCTGAAGGTATTGGAGATTCTTATGATCTGTATATATGAGTATTGGCAATCGAGTACCTTCAAGTAAATGTCGCCAATTTTCTAGTGCCAGTTTTATGGCAAGCAACTCTTTTTCACCCACTGGGTAATTCACCTCTGGGCTACTTAGTGATTTAGAGAAAAAAGCAACTGGGTGGAGTGGTGAAGTATTCGTTGGTCGTTGGGAAAGAACTGCTCCTACAGCCATATTTGACGCATCTACCTCCAGGATGTATTGGAGGGATGGGTCTGGATGGCGTAGTATGGGAGCAGAAGTGAAGCTTGATTTTAACAAGCGGAAAGCTTTATTTGCTTCTTCAGACCATTTGAATGGTTTCTTTACACTTGTAAGTTGTGTGAGCGGTCTCACAATAGAAGAGAAGTTCTTGATGAACTTCCTATAGAAGTTTGAAAATCCAAGGAATCGTTGTAATGCCTTACGAGTTGTTGGTACAGGCCAATCCAGTATACACGATATCTTGCTCATATCCATCTTGATACCGTTCTTAGATATGATGTATCCTAGGAATAGTACTTCTTCCTTATGAAATAGGCATTTTTTCAATTTTACGTATAAATTGTGTGCGAGTAATCTGGATAGCACAAGTCTTACATGTCTTACATGTTCGGACAAGGACTGAGAATAAATGAGTATATCATCCAGATATACCACAACACAAACATCAAGTAAGTCTCTGAAGATGTCATTTATGAATCGCTGAAATGCTGCGGGAGCATTACACAACCCAAAAGGCATCACTAGATATTCGAATAATCCATATCTGGTTCTGAATGCCGTCTTCCACTCATCCCCATTACGGATTCGGATGAGGTTGTATGCCCCTTTTAGGTCCAATTTTGAAAAGTAGGTAGCTCTGCGCACTTGTTCAATGAGTTCGGGAATGAGAGGTAAAGGATAGCGATCCTTTATCGTAATGGTATTTAATTGCCTATAGTCAATAATAGGCCTGAGACTTAAATCCTTATTGCGGACAAAGAAAAGTCCTGCAGCTGTGGAAGAAGTAGAGGGTCTAATAAACCCTTTCGTTAAATTCTCATCCAAGTATTCCTTGAGATGAGAAAGTTCATCCTGAGAAAGAGGATAAACATGACCGAAAGGTAGTTTACTATTAGGGAGTAGATCAATAGAACAATCGTAGTCCCTATGGGGAGGCAATGCTTGAGCATTTTTCTCAAGGAAGACTTCAGATAGATCCTGATAGCATGATGGTGGTGTAATTTCATCCGACACCATGGACAGGATTTTTTTATGAGATTGGAGGTTACACGTGGTCTCGCAGTAGTGAGAGGGGAAGGTTAGAGTCCGTGTTTTCCAATCAATGATTGGTTGATGTATGTGTAACCAAGGAAGTCCCAAAATAATGGGAAAATGTGGTGAAGGTAATACATCAAAAGTGGTGGTCTCAGCATGAGACTCATTAGCAGTAGCAAGGAGTGCTTGTGTCTGATTGGTAATTGGACCAGAAGATAACGGAATACCGTTAATAAAACTAACAGAGACAGGTTTAGATTTTGAAATGATAGGTATTTTATTTAAAGTAACAAAACTAGTGTCAATGTAGTTCCCACAAGATCCTGTGTCGATCATAGCCTTGGTGGTGATCCTATTGTGGTCCCACTGTAAGGTCAAATGAATAAAAAGATAGGGATTAGAAAAAGAAGTCGTTAATCCCCCCAGCAAGACATGTGAACACTCACCCTCTTTTTTGCGGACAAGGGGACAGACGCTTATCAAATGATCCGGGGAGGCGCAGTACATGCAGAGATTTTCAGATCTTCTCCTGGCTCGTTCAGTAGACGATAATGGTGGGCGTATGGTTCCTACCTCCATAGGAGTAGGGTCAACGGGCGAAACCCGAGAAGGATTGGATAATGGTACTCCCATTTTCTCAGCCTTTCTTTCTCGCAGTCGCCTGTCAATATTGATGCTGAGTTGTATTAAGGCATCCAAAGTGCCAGGTAAATGCGCTCGGGCGAGCTCGTCTTTAACGGCTTCTGATAACCCGAGTCTGAACTGGGTTCGCAAAGATGCATCCAGGGCCGGCCTTTGGGGTGTGCGAGCTGTGCGGCCGCACAGGGCGCCATGGGCAACAAGGGCGCCGTGCGGCCATCACAGCTCGCAGAGGATCAGGCGATTCAGGCCGCACAGCGGGAGGTGAGCGGCGACCGCGGCATGGACAGGGTTAACACAGGCCGCGGCCGCCGCTTACCTCCCGCTGTGCGGCCGTGCCTCGATCGCCGTGCCTCGGTCACATCCCCGGGAGTGTGGGCGGGCGGGAGGAGGAGAAGGGGGGGGCGAGGAGGAGCTGACGCGTAACGATCTCTCCTCTGGCGTCAGTGCAGGGAGGGAGGAGAGATTGTCAGCTCCTCCTCGCCCCGCCCCTTCTCCTCCTCCCGCCCGCCCACCCACACTCCCGGGGATGTGTGGGCGGGAAGTCTTAAGAAAAAAAAGGCTGCAGACAACGTAAGGTAGGTCACCTTCAAAAAATGTAAGGGGGGGGAGTCCTCTGTGTGGGGGGTCTGTGATGTAAGGGGGGGCTCTCTGCTGTGGGGGGGGGGCTCTATCTGAGGGGGGCTTTGTGTGGGGGGTCTGTGATGTGGGGGGCTCCGTGGGGAGTCTGATGTAAGGGGGGCTTTGTGTCAGGGGTTTCTGATGTGAGGGGGGCTCTCTGATGTGGGGGGCTCTGTGGGGAGGGGGGGGGGGTCTGATGTAAGGGGGGCTTTGTGTCGGGGGTCTCTGATGTAAGGGGGGCTTTGTGTCGGGGGTCTCTGATGTGAGGGGGGCTTTGTGTCGGGGGTCTCTGATGTAAGGAGGGCTTTTTGTGGGGGGGTCTCTGATGTGTGGGGGGGTCTCTGATGTAAGGGGGGCTTTGTGTGGGGGGTCTCTGATGTAAGGGGGGCTTTGTGTGGGGGGTCTCTGATGTAAGGGGGGCTTTGTGTCGGGGGTCTCTGATGTAAGGGGGGCTTTGTGTCGGGGGTCTCTGATGTAAGGGGGGCTTTGTGTGGGGGGTCTCTGATGTGTGGGGGGCTTTGTGTCAGGGGTCTCTGATGTAAGGGGGGCTTTGTGTGGGGGGTCTCTGATGTGAGGGGGGCTTTGTGTCAGGGGTCTCTGATGTAAGGGGGGCTTTGTGTGGGGGGTCTCTGATGTGAGGGGGGCTTTGTGTCAGGGGTCTCTGATGTAAGGGGGGCTTTGTGTGGGGGGTCTCTGATGTGTGGGGGGGTCTCTGATGTAAGGGGGCTTTGTGTCGGGGGTCTCTGATGTAAGGGGGCTTTGTGTCGGGGGTCTCTGATGTAAGGGGGCTTTGTGTCGGGGGTCTCTGATGTAAGGGGGGCTTTGTGTGGGGGGTCTCTGATGTAAGGGGGGCTTTGTGTCGGGGGTCTCTGATGTAGGGGGGGCTTTGTGTCGGGGGTCTCTGATGTAAGGGGGGCTTTGTGTCGGGGGTCTCTGATGTAAGGGGGGCTTTGTGTGGGGGGTCTCTGATGTAAAGGGGGCTCTGTGTGTGGGGTCTCTGATGTAAGGGGGGCTTTGTGTCATGGGGTCTCTGATGTGAGGGGGGCTCTGTGTGGGGGGGTCTCTGATGTGTGGGGGGGTCTCTGATGTAAGGGGGCTCTGTGTGTGGGGTCTCTGATGTAAGGGGGGCTTTGTGTGGGGGGTCTCTGTGAGGGGGGCTTTGTGTTGGGGGTCTCTGATGTGAGGGGGGCTCTGTGTGGGGGGTCTCTGATGTGTGTGGGGGGGGTCTCTGATGTAAGGGGGCTCTGTGTGTGGGGTCTCTGATGTAAGGGGGGCTTTGTGTGGGGGGTCTCTGATGTGAGGGGGGCCTCTGATGTGACGGGGGCTTTGTGTGGGGGTCTCTGATGTAAAGGGGGCTCTGTGTGGGGGGTCTCTGATGTAAAGGGGGCTCTGTGTGGGGGTCTCTGATGTGACGGGGGGCTCTGTGTGGGGGGTCTCTGATGTAAAGGGGGCTCTGTGTGTGGGGGTCTCTGATGTAAAGGGGGCTCTGTGTGGGGGTCTCTGAATGTAAGGGGGGCTCTGTGTGGGGGGGGGCTCTGATGTAAGGGGGGCTAAGTTATTAGTGATCATAAAAAAGTAAAGTCAAATAAAGTGCAAGAAAATGCGCGGGGGGGGGGGGGGCGCCACAGGATTAGCTCGCACAGGGCGCCTGATCCCCTAAGGCCGGCCCTGGATGCATCATTCCACCCTGAATCAAGGGTCCATCTTTTGAACTCTGCTACGAAGTCTTCAACAGGTCTCCTTCCTTGTTTTAAAGCCCTCAATTGGCTATCAGCAGTACTCTGCCTATTTGGGTCTTCATATAAGCTAGCGAGTTCTGCTAAGAATAAAGGGTAGGAGTTAAGAAGAGGGTCATTTTTCTCAAAGAGAGAGTCTGCCCAAGCCCGTGGATCACCCGACAAGTATGAGATAGTGGTGCAGACTTTAATTTGGTCTGTAGTGTAAGTACGAGGTTTTAAATTAAAAAGCAATTGACATGCGTTTTTAAATTCACTAAATTTTTTCCGATCACCTGTAAACACTAGAGGAGGGTTTATTTTGGGCTCACGAGGTTGAGCAGCAGTGAGCTGTGAAACACGGGCTATCTGCTGTCTCAAAATCTGATTTTCATTTTTCACTTCAGCAAGGGAAAGGATTAATGCATCTACTTTTTGTGTTAGTTGTAACACATGAGTGGCTAATTCTGCTGAATACATTTTTTTTTTCCTGGTTCGTGCAATCTGTAACGCTCCGGCGTTTGTTTAGTGAACTGGATTTGCAGCTGCAAAATTTCCACTCAGTAGTCGTGTAGAGATGTGTTGAATTACCATATCCAACTCTCCAGACTCATCATTGTGGCCCAGCCTGCCTCACCATGCAAATATACAGACACTCAGATAAGATGTTCCTGGAGTGATAGGTTGTATACGATAGTATAGAGGTGATGTGCTGAAAGGACAGGCGTGAGTAGTGATAGCAATGATAGGCACTCAATAGTAATGTTCTGGAGTGTTAGCAGATGGTGATAGATAGTATGCAGATAGGTTTAGCAATCATGTACAAGTAACAGGTGGTAGGGGACAGCAGATGAAGTGTACAGGAATTGCTAACTTAGTGCAAGGATATAGATGGTAGTAGACTCAAGAGCTAGCAATCTATGTAACAGTGCAGATGATAGAAATAGTAATGCATAGATAGCAACAGTCTTTAGTATGCAAGAGTAGATAGTGTAAGTTGATAGGAAGGAATCCCCTGTGGGGTACTTATCACTAGTTGGTTTAGAGAGATGAGGGGTCCAGTAATGAGATAAGGATCAGGTAGCGAGATACAGGATCAATAGCGAGATACAGGAAATAGCTGGAGGCTTCGGCAGCGTCAGACAAGGCTGTGTAACAAGCGGTTTGCACGAACACCTTGTGAGTGAAAGCCGGCGATTGAAATAGCCGCTCAGAGCGGCGCCTAGTGATGACGTCATGAGAATTAAAGGGACAGGTAGCTATATGCGGAAGAAATGGGCTGGAAGGGTACCGAAGGTACCAGAATCTTACAGAGCGAAACCTCTTCCTGTCTGAGGAATTCACGATGTATGTGGACCACATACCTATCCTGCATGCCTCTAGCTCGCATCCCAGGCCTCTTGTGGACTCCATCCCGTATTCTCAATATCTGAGGGCCAGACGCATATGCACTACAGAGGAGTCATTCGCTAGAGAGGCTTCCAATATACAACAAAGATTACTAGCAAGAGGATATACCTCAAAATGTTTAAAACGGGCTTTCAAAAAAGCTAAATCCCAATCTCGTCGGGATCTCCTCTCATACAAAAAGGTTGAAGGCTCTAGTGACACTACTAGGATTATAACCAAGTATTCCCAGGGACATTACAACGTTAGGAAGATTTTGAAAAAATACTGGCATGTTTTAACATCTGATCCCTCCATCAGCCCCTTTATCCCTGAAACACCTCAGATAACATTTAAACGGGCTCCCTCTCTGAATGATGCTCTTGTAAGCAGTGAATACCGGGGCCAGTCTAGAAAGGATCCATGCGTATATCTGGGCACATTCCCTTGTGGATCCTGTGCCCAGTGTTGATATATTAACACTAGGAAAAATATCATACTTCCTAACGGAAGAAATTTCCGCTCAAAACACTACGTAAATTGCCAGACTACAGCAGTCGTATATCTACTATCATGTGATTGCGGCTGCTACTATGTCGGCAAGACTTTTCAAAGATTTGGGAAATGGATCAACCAACACATCTTGAGCATCAAAAAGAAGGATCCGGATGTAACAATGGGCCGACATTCGGCCCTAGTACATGGGGCTAATACCCCACATGTCCAATTTTCGGCATTGGACCGTATCCACCCCAGCTCCCGCGGAGGGGATCTTAACAAATTTCTCCTCCAGCGTGAGCTGCGTTGGATTTCAGGACCTCAATGCCACCTCTCCCCCGGGACTTAATGAAGCCTTCAACTTCAAGCCTTTTCTCCCCAGTTTCAGCTCAGGTGGCTTCGAATGGGATCTCTAGTATCCATGATGGGTTTTGGGTTGTACCAAACAGGTTGGCCCAATTTCCTGTGGTAATACTTAGATCCGTCTAAAATAGTGCCCCTAAAACAGTAAAAAAGCCAATAAAGTTAAATAAGCTAAAAAGAAAAAACACTAACGAAAAAATATATAATTCATTATACACATTTTCTCCTCTCTACCTCTGTTTTTTCCCCACCTTTTTCCCCCTTTTTTGTGTCTTTCTAAAAAATACTCTATTTATCTATCTGTACAGATACATACTTTGTATGGTCATATTATATGCTTGAGATGTATCAGTGTTAACTAATAAATCGGTGTATATATATACTGTTAACATATATATATGAATGTGTCAAAAGTGTAACAATATCATGTCTTTGCAGAAGGGCTTCCATCTCCTCATCGACCACTAGGGACCCCCATTCCACATACAGGGATTATCGCATGCATTGGGGTTCGTGCAAATTCCACTTTGTTGCCTCATTCTATTACCAATTTATATATAGCTATCGTACAGCACTGCTCATTGTTGTTTTCTTCCTTTTCCCTTGGCCCGTCCGCACTGTGTTCCCCCGGCACGGCAGGCCCCCGCAAGGCATGTTGGGGCCTGTAGTTTTAGCAGTCCTCCGTGGGCGGTGTCGGTACCTGAGCGTCAATTGACGCCACTGGTCCTTCACCCACGCCCCATCGCGAGATCCATCCATCTTCTCACGGGAGCTGCGAACGTCCGTGCCGGCGGTCATGTGATGCCGGGTGCCCCTGCGTCATTCAGGCGCGGCGATTTCCGGCGCCCCTTTGACTGGGGGAGCGCTACGTGGATGCAAACTCACGCCTTCCCCCTCCCACCGATCTCCTCCCCCACTCAGGGACGATGGAAGAAGGGGCAATGCACAACCACCTAGGATTTATCCAAAGGATACTGTCAGAATCTACTGTATGGGGACAGGTGCAATGGAACCACCCACCCCCCCTCCACTCCCCTCCCATCACCTGCTCAGGTATCGCCCTAATTAGGTAAGTGGGAACAGATGGAGCATATAAATGCTCCCAGTTCAATACTGCTCACCACCTTTTGGGTCACTACAGAGATATCTGTTGTTACTCCGCACTGGATTCCTGGCTAGGTAAGCAGGACACTCACACCTATTTCCCTCTTTCTTTACTTCCACTTCATTCAACATTTGATGAGTGTTTGGAAATGGCTAATTTCCCCTACTTGTGCATCTTTGTTAGGTGTGGATCCATCCCTTCTTTTGCGCTCCTCGTGACCACTGTGTGGATACGGCCACCAGGGAATAGAGAAAACTGACAGTGAGGACATCGATATCCTAATATGCAGTGAAGGGATCTATATCCCCCTACACACAAAAAAGAGTCTGTATATCTATTAGACTCAGTTAACATCTATAGATACTATGGTGCAACACAAGTGGACTGTATGAATACACGGTACTCTAATGCTACACAAACAATTATCTCCTTAGTGCTTTTTCCCAAAAAGATACAGCTATAAGGACGTTTTTTCGTTCCATATTCCCCTTGTGGGTAAGTTGATATCTCTACATATATTATGTTTGAATTATTATTATATTGGCATAGACATGTTTTGGGATACATATACCTATACACATTTATTATGGGTACTCTCTGTTCTTGTGGGATCATTATGGGGATTTCCCTACTGATGACGAGATGTATTTTGTCCTGCTTTTTCTGCACATGTACTTTTTCAAGATAATGTTATTTGTACTCTATACATTTCTTTAGATACGCAAGTGGTGAGTGCACGGTTGTGTATGTACTTTCCCTGAAGAAGGAATTGTGAAAAATTCCGAAACATGTTGGAGGATACACTTACCTGCCTCATGAACTCCTAATTTGCTATCCCTATCAGGATATGTATATGGAATGTTATCCAATTTCAATTTTATCTTTTGTATGCTATTTGTTGAATTTTAAATACAATCAATAAATGTTTATATTTTACATACTCTCTATATTCTTTCTACTCTACTGACTACCTCCAGCCCATCCATTTAAATTCCCCAGGGACATTTATGGTTGTTTCTTATATGAATCTAGTTTGGGGAAGGGATTTTGAGCTGGTTCGGCATAGCCCTGTACCAATCCTCTATTTGCTCTAATTGAATTTTGGGTAGAAAATACCCTTGTCCCACTCCTTGGTACAGGGAACTGCCGTTTCCGATTTATCTGTTTTGTCCTCTGATTTCATCTCTCTATTGGCTATCTGTAAGCCTAAGCATTTGACCTAAATTTCTTCTTTCTTCTTTTTTCTTTCTATTTTATCTCATGGCGGAATATCAGGGTAAAGTATGGGAGGACTTTGTTTCTGGCCTTCAAAAAGACTTTGGCCAATAAGAATCTGTAACCTCAGAATTGACTTTCATCTTCTCGGGCCTTACAAAATGGCTCGAGAAAAAATCAGCCATCCACTGGCACATAAAAACTTTTGAACAATATAGAGAAGATGAGTTAAATCCTTTGGGTCTACGCATCCAAATCTTCCCCTCTTTTGAGGACATTAACCCTGTCTTCAAAAAAGCTTGGGAAGATAACCTACAACAGTGTTCCAGTAAAATGATGGAGCTCTTGATAGGCGAATATAGGAGACAATCTATAGAGGTTAATGCTAGCATTGAAAAAATATACCTAGAACTTGCCCCCTTTAAAACGCACCATCTATACGAGGAACTTAATACTAAACTCACAAAACACTTGGAGTACTTCAATAGAGAAATACTCAAAAAGAAAGAAGCTAAATACTTACGTGATAGACGTGCGTTTAAGGAGGGCAAAGCATATAAATGGAAACAACCTCAAAACCATATTCCCAGAGATGTCTTTAGGAATAATGAACCACGTAAATTGTCATATGCCTCTGATAATTCCTCTATCTCTTCTAGTTCATCGAAATCTACCACGAGTAATAGACGACAAAAAATACGCCATCAAGGTGAGGGTCCCCCCAAAAAACACCCTAAAACTCCCAAGGATAAAACAATCCAAATGTTTCCATCTGGGCCCACCCAGGAAGGGGCTGTTGCCCTCACAGGTGGGCAGCAAGACATTCCAGACACGGTCATGGATCCTGCCATTCCGAGTAATACCTCACTCACGACCACCCCTAGAATTCCTAGAATTTTTTTAGGCAAGACACCCCTTCCCAACCCCCAAACCCAATGATTCCCAACACCGAAAACCTGATTTGTACCGATCAACTTAGTATTATCAATCTTTCCTCACACGTCCTTTCAAACACTGAAACACAACTCCTTCACAAGGGTCTCACTTTCTGTCCTGACGCGCGTCTCGACAAATTTGAGACCATTAAAGATATACATCTTTTCACTCGTAAACTCTTACTAAAGAGTATGTATTCTAAAAAATCTTGCGACACTGCACAGACCCCCAGGGAACGGCAGGCTTTGACCAACCTTGAAGCCCTCCTTGAAGAGAACGAACCCTTAGACCTGATTGATCGCCTTGATATTGAGATGTTACTATCTCAAGTAGAGGATTCTGACCCTCCCACGCCTTCGACATCTGTCGAACAAAAGCTCCTAAAAAAGCCATCCAACATTTACCCCTCACCCAATTCTAACCATGCCATAGCCACCTTCTTGAAACTTACTTCTAGGGAGATAAAAACTTTAAAAACTGATTGCATCGATGTGAAAGTCCATGGGAATCTTTCCACGGAAGAGAAAAAAGCTCTGCATAATTTGCGCAATAACCATGAGTTGACAATAAAGCCATCCGACAAGGGTGGCAATATTGTCCTCATGGACAATAGCCAGTATATCGCTATGTGTTTACGCATCCTTAAAAACACTGACTGGTATCGCCCTATCAATAAAACCGTGGTCGAGTGATTCAACATGGACTTTTACAACTTTGTAGATGAAGCCTACTATCGTAATGTCATCCCAAAAACAACTTGGGACTTTATTAGAACTACCCATCCACGCATCCCTACGTTCTACGCCCTTCCTAAAGTCCACAAGAGCATATCGAACCCTACAGGAAGACCCATCATATCAGGGAATGGGGCAATTACCGAGAACCTCAGCAGACTCATAGATCAACATCTCAGGCCTATCGTAACTGATCTCCCATCTTACATCCAGGAGACAATCCACATGCTACGCATTTTGGAGAATATCTATATACCACCAAATGCTAGTTTAGTTACTATAGATGTGGAAGCACTCTATAGTTCCATACCTCATACACTGGGATTGGAAGCTATACGTAGGGTCTTGACTAGAACTAATGAGATCGATGGAGCATTCCAAGAGTTCATTTTATCTGCACTAGATTTTATTCTACAGCATAATGTTTTCTGTTTTGCGGGCTCCCACTACCTCCAGGTACAGGGTGTTGCCATGGGCACTTGTTGTGCCCCGGCATACGCCAATCTGTACCTGGGGGAGTGGGAGCGAAACCTCATCCTGCCTGAGGAATTCACGATGTATGCGGACCACATACCTATGTGGTACCGCTACATCGATGATATCTTTATGTTATGGGATGGACCTTCCTCTCTCCTTTTGGAGTGCATGGATTATATAAATCACAATGATTTAAATTTGAGGTTCACCATGGAGCATAGCACCTCATCTGTGACTTTTCTTGATCTTAGGATACTCAGAGGGGATAATGACATGCTGCATTGTGAACTTTTTAGAAAATCAACCTCTGGCAACACTATCCTGCATGCCTCTAGCTCGCATCCCAGGCCTCTTGTGGACTCCATCCCGTATTCTCAATATCTGAGGGCCAGACGCATATGCACTACAGATGAGTCATTCGCTAGAGAGGCTTCCAATATACAACAAAGATTACTAGCAAGAGGATATACCTCAAAATGTTTAAAATGGGCTTTCAAAAAAGATAAATCCCGATCTCGTCGGGATCTCCTCTCATACAAAAAGGTTGAAGGCTCTAGTGACACTACTAGGATTATAACCAAGTATTCCCAGGGACATTACAACGTTAGGAAGATTTTGAAAAAATACTGGCATGTTTTAACATCTGATCCCTTCATCAGCCCCTTTATCCCTGAAACACCTCAGATAACATTTAAACGGGCTCCCTCTCTGAATGATGCTCTTGTAAGCAGTGAATACCGGGGCCAGTCTAGAAAGGATCCATGCGTATATCTGGGCACATTCCCTTGTGGATCCTGTGCCCAGTGTCGATATATTAACACTAGGAAAAATATCATACTTCCTAACGGAAGAAATTTCCGCTCAAAACGCTACGTAAATTGCCAGACTACGGCAGTCGTATATCTACTATCATGTGATTGCGGCTGCTACTATGTCGGCAAGACTTTTCAAAGATTTGGGAAATGGATCAACCAACACATCTTGAGCATCAAAAAGAAGGATCCGGATGTACCACTGGGCCGACATTCGGCCCTAGTACATGGGGCTAATACCCCACATGTCCAATTTTTGGCATTGGACCGAATCCACCCCAGCTCCCGCAGAGGGGATCTTAACAAATTTCTCCTCCAGTGTGAGCTGCGTTGGATTTCGGACCTCAATGCCACCTCTCCCCCGGGACTTAATGAAGCCTTCAACTTCAAGCCTTTTCTCCCCAGTTTCAGCTCAGGTGGCTTCGAATGGGATCTCTAGTATCCATGATGGGTTTTGGGTTGTACCAAACAGATTGGCCCAATTTCCTGTGGTAATACTTAGATCCGTCTAAAAAAAGTGCCCCTAAAACAGTAAAAAAGCCAATAAAGTTAAATAAGCGAAAAAGAAAAAACACTAGAGGAGAAGCGTTTTAACCACAGGCAACGTGGGGGGTTCTTTACTGTTAGGGCTACAAGATTGTGGAATTCTCTACCACAAGAGGTGGTTTCTGCGGGTAGTATGGTGGCTTTCAAAAGACTCTTAGACTTACATCTCAAGGATCAGAACATTCAGGGGTATGTGAGATGAGTACAGCCACACACACCTACACAGGTTGAACTGGATGGACTATTGTCTTTATTCAACCTCACCTACTATGTAACTATATGTAACTATGTAACTAATGAAAAAATGTATAATTCATTATACACATTTTCTCCTCTCTACCTCTGTTTCCCCCCCCCCCCCCTTTTTGTGTCTTTCTAAAAAATACTCTATTTATCTATCTGTACAGATACATACTTTGTATGGTCATATTATATGCTTGAGATGTATCAGTGTTAACTAATAAATCGGTGTATATATATATACTGTTAACATATATGTATGGATGTGTCAAAAGTGTAACAATATCATGTCTTTGCAGAAGGGCTTCCATCTCCTCATTGACCACTAGGGACCCCCATTCCACATACAGGGATTATCGCATGCATTGGGGTTCGTGCAAATTCCACTTTGTTGCCTCATTCTATTACTAATTTATACATAGCTATCGTACAGCACTGCTCATTGTTGTTTTCTTCCTTTTCCCTTGGCCCGTCTGCACTGTGTTCCCCGGTGTTCCGTGAAAAAACCATACCCGTGAGAAAACCATACCCTCGTCACTTCCGGTGCTGCTACGGAGGGTATGGATTTCTCACGGTCCTTACACTTGCCGCCGTTACATTAAAACAAATCCTCTGCAACATCAGTCATCTCCGCTCCTTCCCCTGTCACTTCCCTCATGTCGCCTAATAAATATAAAAGCGGATCACGGAGCCGAGATCGGCGTCATTTTCATCTCATACACCCGCCGCCGCTTTTATATTTATTAGGGGAGATCAGGGAAGTCACAGCGATAGAAGAGGAGATGTTTAATGTTGCAGCCGAACTGTTTTAATTATACCACCACAAGTATGACATTTCACACAGTGCCGTGAGTTTTTCCTACCCTCTGAGCATGCGCACTTGTGTTCTTCTTTGCTGTTCTGTTACGTCTCCGGGGCTCTGAGCATGCGCACTGCTGCGCTGCTCAGCTGTTTGACACAGGAAGTGACGAGGGTATGGTTTCTTCACGGGGTATGGTTTTTTAACGTTACACCGGCACAAGGCATGTTGGGGCCTGTAGTTTTAGCAGTCCTCCGTGGGCGGTGTCGGTACCTGAGCGTCAATTGACGCCACTGGTCCTTCACCCACGCCCCATCGCGAGATCCATCCATCTTCTCGCGGGAGCTGCGAACGTCCGTGCTGGCGGTCATGTGACGCCGGGTGCCCCGGCGTCATTCAGGCGCTGCGACTTCCGGCACCGCTTTGACCGGGGGAGCACTACGTGGATGCGAACTCACGCCTTCCCCCTCCCCCCGATCTCCTCCCCCACTCAGGGACGATGGAAGAAGGGGCAATGCACAACCACCTAGGATTTATCCAAAGGATACTGTCAGAATCTACTGTATGGGGACAGGTGCAATGGAACCACCCACCCCCCCTCCACTCCCCTCCCATCACCTGCTCAGGTATCGCCCTAATTAGGTAAGTGGGAACAGATGGAGCATATAAATGCTCCCAGTTCAATACTGCTCACCACCTTTTGGGTCACTACAGAGATATCTGTTGTTACTCCGCACTGGATTCCCAGCTAGGTAAGCAGGACACTCACACCTATTTCCCTCTTTCTTTACTTCCACTTCATTCAACATTTGATGAGTGTTTGGAAATGGCTAATTTCCCCTACTTGTGCATCTTTGTTAGGTGTGGATCCATCCCTTCTTTTGCGCCCCTCGTGACCACTGTGTGGATACGGCCACCAGGGAATAGAGAAAACTGACAGTGAGGACATCAATATCCTAATATGCAGTGAAGGGATCTATATCCACCTACACACAAAAAAGAGTCTGTATATCTATTAGACTCAGTTAACATCTATAGATACTATGGTGCAACACAAGTGGACTGTATGAATACGCGGTACTCCAATGCTACACAAACAATTATCTCCTTAGTGCTTTTTCCCAAAAAGATACAGCTATAAGGACGTTTTTTCGTTCCATATTCCCCTTGTGGGTAAGTTGATATCTCTACATATATTATGTTTGAATTATTATTATATTGGCATAGACATGTTTTGGGATACATATACCTATACACATTTATTATGGGTACTCTCTGTTCTTGTGGGATCATTATGGGGATTTCCCTACTGATGACGAGATGTATTTTGTCCTGCTTTTTCTGCACATGTACTTTTTCAAGATAATGTTATTTGTACTCTATACATTTCTTTAGATACGCAAGTGGTGAGTGCACGGTTGTGTATGTACTTTCCCTGAAGAAGGAATTGTGAAAAATTCCGAAACATGTTGGAGGATACACTTACCTGCCTCATGAACTCCTAATTTGCTATCCCTATCAGGATATGTATATGGAATGTTATCCAATTTCAATTTTATCTTTTATTATGCTATTTGTTGAATTTTAAATACAATCAATAAATGTTTATATTTTACATACTCTCTATATTCTTTCTACTCTACTGACTACCTCCAGCCCATCCATTTAAATTCCCCAGGGACATTTATGGTTGTTTCTTATTTAAAAGCCACACTGAGTACCCGGTGTAACGTTAGAAAACCATAACCCGTGAGAAATCCATACCCACGTCACTTCCTGTCAGTAACAGCTGAGCAGCGTAGCAGTGCGCATGCTCACAGCTCCGGATACGTCATTGAACAGCTGAGGAGTTGACTAGTGCGCATGCTCGGAGGGTATGGATTTTTAACGGTAGTGTGTGTAATGTTACACCGCATCAGCTGTTGCACCGGTTACATTAAAACAGCTCGGCAGCAATATGAGTCATCTCCGCTCCTATCCCTGTCACTTCTCTGATCTCGGCTAGTAAATATAAAAGCGGCGGCGGGTGTATGAAATCTAAATGACGGAGATCTCAGCTCCGTGATTTATCTTTTCATACACCCGCCGCCGCTTTTATATTTACTAGCCCAGATCAGGGAAGTGACAGGGGTAGGAGCGGAGATGACTCATATTGCAGCCGAGCTGTTTTAATGTAACCGCCGCAACAGCTGAGGCGGTGTAACGTTACACACACTACCGTTAAAAATCCATAGCCTCCGAGCATGCCCACTAGTCAGCTCCTCAGCTGTTCAATGACGTAGGTGCTGACGTAGGTGCACCGGAAGTGACGAGGGTATGGATTTTTTACAGGTATGGTTTTTTCACGGAAAACCGGAACCATTCCAAGTGAGTGAGCACTTTGACTGACCAGACCCTGCTCTCTCTCTCCCCCTGTGTCCAGCCCCCCCCTCTCCTGTCCACCTGGCTCTGACCTCCTCCCACCTGGCTGCACCCCCCCTCTCCTGTCCACCTGGCTCTGACCTCCTCCCACCTGGCTGCACCCCCCCTCTCCTGTCCACCTGGCTCTGTCCTCCCTCCACCTGGCTGCACCCCCCTCTCCTGTCCACCTGGCTCTGTCCTCCCCCCCACCTGGCTGCACCCCCCCTCTCCTGTCCACCTCGCTCTGTCCTCCCCTCCCCCCACCTGGCTGCACCCCCCCTCTCGTCCACCTGGCTCTGTCCACCCCCCACCTGGCTGCACCCCCCACTCCTGTTCACCCAGCTCTGTCCTCTCCCCCACCTGGCTGCACCCCCTCTCCTGTCCACCTGGCTGCATTCCCCTTCCACCTGGCTGCACCCCCCCTCTCCTGTCCATCTGGCTCTGTCCTCCCCCCACCAGGCTACACCCCCCTCTCCTGTCCACCTTGCTGCACCCCCTCTCCTGTCCACCTGGCTCTGTCCTCCCCCAACCTGGCTGCATTCCCCTCTCCTTTCCACCTGGCTGCTTCCCCCCCTCTCCTGTCCACCTGGCTGCTCCCCCCCTCTCCTTTCCATCTGGCTGCTACCCCCCCCTTCCCCCCTCCACCTGGCTCTGCCCTCCCCATACTGGCTGCACCCCCTCTCTCCTGTCCACCTGGCTCCGTCCCCCCCCCCCCACCTGGCTGCATCCCCCTCCACCAGACTGCACTCCCCCTCTCCTGTCCACCTGGCTCTGTCTCTGTTTACCGGGCTCAGCTATCCCACCTGTGGACCCAGGGCGGTCATGGGGGCCCCTGGGAAGGATGGTGGGAGCTCCACGGACATCCATCCGCTGAGCCTCCCTCCTAGGCAAAGACCAGGAAGTGACGGACGTATATGACGTCACTTACTAGACCGGCGCTTTCATTCTACAGGAACTGTGCTCAGGAAGCAGCTGATGGAACACCATCTGTATTCCACCAGCTGTAGAGGAGTAGAGAGGAGACATCCAGAGACTAATAGACCCCGAATGTCTAATCAAGAGTACCTGTCACCTATATGCTACCACATAGGGGCTATTGGTCCTCTGTCGAATAGCAATAAAAGTTTTATGTAAAAAAAAAAAAATAAATAAAAAAATAAAGAACAAAAAAAAAACTTTTTAAACATTTAAAGAGACACATATAAAAGCAAAACATTTTAGAGCCCCCCCCCTCCCCCCAGACACACACACAAGATGCATGCGATTGCCCTGCACATGTTATGCATCACCGCGCACGCCAGAGTGACAGCAATATTTCTAGCATCAGAACTACTGCATAACCTGATGTCCTGTAGGGGCTTTTTGAGCGTTGCCTATGAAAAAAGGGTACTGAAGTTTCATGGGTGCACACACGAAAACATCCTATATGTCATCAGTTTAATGTTATGCAGGAGTTCTAGTGCTAGAAATAGTGAATTTATTTTGATTTTTGCTTTTTTTTTTTTTTGGGGGGGGGGGCTTGGCGCAAGAAGCTGGTCTTGCCTAGGGCGCATAAAAGTCTAGCACCAGCCCTGGCAGTGTGAGTGTAGTTTGACTATTCATTTTTACTTTAGTGTCAGTTTGTTTTGTCATGGCAGATTTTCTGCAGTATATTTCAATGTGTTAGTGCATGTTTGACACAGCATATAGTATGTCAGTGCGTTACTGCACGTTTAATGTAGCATATTTCAGTGCAGTAAATTTCAGTAAGTTAGTGCACGTTTACCACAGTATATTGCAGTGTGTCAGTGCAGTTTTATTGCAGTATATTTTGGTGTGTCAGTGGAGTGTGTCTGTGTAGTGGGTACTCAAGTTAAAGTGCACCCGACACCACTTTTTATTGATTAAAGCGCATTCACATACACATTTCCACATATTTATTACATTTTATTAATAAGCGTCCTCCCCCCCATCATGTCTGGGAGGCCAACAAGGAGAGGCAGACATTCCCATGGCACTGTTAGGGGGCCAGCAGGGTATGTGTCCACAGGCAAAGGTGGACGTGGTCTGTCCTCAGGCAGGGCATCATTTCCTCTGTTTAGCGATGTTGCCCGTGCCATCCAGCCACAGCATGTAGAGGAGGTGGTGGACTGGCTTACTAAACCATCATCATCCTTTGTCACCCAAGCAGAGACTAGTGCGCAGTCCACTGCATCTGTCAGAGAGGTCTATTTTGCCTCTTCGTCCACAGCTAGCCTGATCATAACCCCAGCATTAGGCTTGAAGGAGAAAGCTAAGTTATTTGAACACAGCATCAGCCATTACTTGATTCTTGGTTCTGAGGTTGAGGAAGGTAGGAACATGAGCCTACAGAGAGGGGGGAACCCTGGTAAGCAATAAAGTGGCAGTCATGTTCCCTGTCGTGTTCCCGCCACATCGTATTGCCAAGTTGTCTCCAGTGATAATGAGGCTGTAGGGGATGATGATCATGATGAGGTCACTGACATTACTTGGGTGCTGGATAGAGCAAAAGAGGAAAGTGAGGGTGAGGCAGAACCCCAAAGAGAAAGCCATCGTGGAAGAGTATAGAGCAGCCACCCTATTCCACCAGATTGTGGAGCTGTTATCTCCCAGCCCACTTCACACAGCTCAGCTGTCTGGGCCTTTTTTAACAAATGTACAGATGATCGCACTGTTTCAATTTGCAATCTTTGCCTCAAGCACATCAAGTGTGGCAAAAACACCAGTCATTTGGATACCACATGCTTGACAAGGCATTTAACCTCCCACCACTCAGCCCGTTGGCAAGAGCACCTGAGAGCCACACAAAAGGGACACATTTCTTCTCCTCCTCACTCCTTACCTTTCTGGCCTACCCCCCGCTATACCTCATGACCACTCAGCAGCCTGACAGGGATGATGGTATAGCACTTTCTCTCTGGAGAAAAGACGATTGAGGGGGGATGTGATATCAATGTACAAATACTGTACTGGTGACCCGAGCATAAGGAACAAACTATTCAGAGATAGGAGATACAATAAGACACGTGGCCACTCACTAAAACTTGAGGAAAGGCGGTTTAACCTTAAAGTGCGTAAGGGGTTCTTCACTGTAAGAATGGTAAGGATGTGGAATTCTCTTCCACAAGCAGTCGTATCAGCAGGGAGCATTGATAGTTTCAAAAAACTATTAGATGGACACCTTAAAGACCACAACATACAGGGGTATACAATGTACGGTTAAAGCAAACACACACACACATCATAGGTTGAACTGGATGGACTGATGTCTTTTTTCAACCTCACTAACTATGTAACTATGTATGTCACAGATCCTTGCAGTCAGTAGCACACTACCAGCTGTAGACTATAGCAGGCAAATTTCTCTGCCCCATCAGCTGCAGAAAAAAATAAAATACATTCACTGCCACCCACATGCCCAGCATCTAAATTCAAGCTTGTGAAAGCTGCTGGCTTTACTGCAACTGCCGTTCCGTCTGGTGGATCCTGCCCCCTTCCATGAAGTTGCAGAATGTACTGTACCAAAATGGCAGGTTCCCAGTCACTATTTCTTTTCAGGTAGGGCCATTCCAGCTCTCTATCATCACTTGGAAGGCAATGTTTTGGCATCGTTGGGCAGGGCAGTCAGCCCCAAGGTCCACGTTACTGCTGTTAGGTGGTCCAGCAATCATGGTTCTTTTTTCTAAACATTTACCCATTCTATACAGTGATGACATTTGTGCCAACATTTTGGATGAGGAAGTTAAAGTCGTGGCTAGGAGGGCTAAGACCCTGGGTAATTTTTTATCACCAAGTTTTTTTAGGCCTCGCTCGACTGTCTCCCGGTCATTGACATGGCTCCACTTTAAGGGCAACTTTTGTTTTTTTTGTAAATTCTTTTTATTGAAAATTTATGAAATAGTACAAAAACAGAGCTTTTTAGGCATACCCAAGCTCCAGGGAAACAGTAACAAAACCAAGGGGGAAAAAAGAGAAAATAAACCCCCAAAACATGGAAGATAAGAAAACAACCCCCTGTGTCGGTACACTCAAATCATACATTTAGGTTGGCACATTGGATAGTGTTAGGAACATTTCAGTATTCAGGACACTTAATGTAAGAAGAAATGAACATCCTAGCTATTCAGTTCCTTGGTGTCAGAGGGATTTTCCATCATTCATATCCTACTGGAGGGATCCCAGTACATCACAGTCAACTAAGAGCGCACACATTGCCGTTTCATCTACATTGTCTGTGCTTGTGGAGGAGGCCTTTATCCATATATCTCATCCTTTATGGAATTTCTTTGCACATCCTCTAGATAGATAAGTGGCTTTGTAAAGCGGAAGGGCAGAGTTGACTAAATTCTTCCAGTAATTTATTAATGGTGCCACGGAGGCTTTCCAGCGCAATGGCCTTGCGTGCATAATATAGTAGCAGGCCCATGAGTGTTTTTATCGCTCAGCTAGGAGCCAAGGTGTCCACAAGCCCCAATAAGCACATTTCTACTGTCAGTGGTATCTGGATGGTTGTGACCGCTAATATAAATGTTGTGACCTCAGATCAGAACAT
Source organism: Pelophylax lessonae (assembly GCF_965119305.1). NCBI lineage: Eukaryota > Metazoa > Chordata > Amphibia > Anura > Ranidae > Pelophylax > Pelophylax lessonae. The sequence continues at coordinate 389,516,515 of NC_138771.1, forward strand.
CTTAATCTGATGGCACGTCCAAAAAACATGTATAAAATCTGCCGATGGAGAAGCGCATCTCCAGCAGGAGTCCGGAACGGAGGGGAATATTTTATGAAAGCGGGCAGGGGTAAAATAAATCCTATGTAAGATTTTAAATTGGATTAGTCTATCCCTGGAGGAGACCAGACATGAGAGAGGGTATTCCCAAATATCTTCCCAGTCCTCCCCTTCCAGAGATGGAAAGTCATCCATCCACTTGGTCCTGAGGGATTCCATCCCCACATGTAAATCGGGCAAAAGGTGTTTGTAGATATTCGATAAAGGCTTAACCAGGGATTCACCCCTGAGCAAGTCCTCAAGGGGCGACATATAGAAAGCCACCCGTGAGTCCTCGAACTGAGAGCCAAAGGCATGTCTAAGCTGGGTAAATCTAAATAGGAATCTGTTTGGAACGTCATACAATTCTTTTAACTCCCCAAACGTCCGTAACCGGCCCCCAGTGCATATCTGCTCCAAATATTTATTACCCAAACACTGGGATCAGTTACCGACATAAACTCTTGGAGGTTAGGATTAAACCAAAGAGGGGGATAGGGCGAGACATGACCTGGGGGAGCCGGACGCAGAAAGCCAGCAGCAGACCATGCCCTCAGCACCGTTCTCATAGCCTCCATTATAGGAAAAGGAGCAGCTGAGCCACGACGCCTCAGAACCTAGGCAAGCTACCTCCAGAACCACCGCTGCAGTGGACTCATCAAAAAGCAGCCAATTGTGGGTGACCCATGACCCAAATAAATGAAAGAAGGCACGTATTAATCAGGGGAAAAACTTTTTCCGGTATCCAAACTGGAGAGTGTCTAAGGACATAAAGGAAAGCCGGTAGGAGTTTCATTTTAAACAACTTAATTCACCCGATAAGGGAGAGAGGAAAGTGTGCCCAAGACTTCATCCTAGCCTTCATAGTTTGTATTAGGGGCTCTAAATTCAAAGAGTAATAGTCCAACGTAGTAGAGGATATATTTCATTTTGTAGGTCCATACTAGTGGAAGATCAGAATCCATAAGGGATATTGCTGCACTATCAATTGGCAGTATTTGGGATTAGGGATGATTGAACTTTTGAAAAGTTCGGCTCGACCAGAACACCCGAATTTCCCGAAAGTTCGGTTCGGATTCCCGGACCCCATTGAAATCAATGGGACCCGAACTTCGGGAATCAAAAAACACAGTTTTGAAGCCCTAAAACCTAATAAATACCCCTAAAAAGTACCTAGGGTTCTGGGTCATGCCCCAGGGACTATGAATCAGGCAAAAAAAAGTTCTTAAAAATTGTCGTTTTTGATAGAGAGCCAATTATTCAAAAAATTATTGAAAAAAAAATTAGGTTTCTTTGGATTTAGTGTCTGGGGAGGGGTCTAAAAAGTGTACCTGTGAAGTTTCAGCTCTGTAGCAAGTCCAGAACCAGAATTATAGCATGCCAAACCTTCAAAAATGAATTTTTTTGCTTAACTGCACCTTTCTTTTGCTCCTAATCAACTGCACAGCCAATGTGTATGATAAAGCCTCAGTGACAAGTTAACGCCTATTCTTGTTGTAAGCTTAAGTCCACTGCAAAAGGCTTTGCTACTCTGCGTCACGCACATCTGCTTTATTTAGCGAAACTTTGGGTCGCATAGCAGTGTGCATCTTGCAGGTGATTTTCACATCGCAGAGTTGCCAAAGCCTCAGTGACAACTTAACGGCTGTTCTTGTTGTAAGCTTAAGTCCACTGCAAAAGGCTTTGCTACTCTGCGTCACACACATGTATTTAGCAACTGCAGGAGAAACACAAATGCTTCCATTCTCTTCCAAAGCCTCTGTATTACAGTGCTAGAGGTTAGGCGGGACTATGTTATATACTGGGGGGCATATTCACTCCTGATTGGCCTCTGGTGCCCGTAGTCACTCCAATCACGTTCCTAGCAGACTCCTGCCCCCTCATTGGCTTTTACTGACGTTTCTGGGCCAATCACAGGCTTTTAAAGCCCACTTCCTGTCCCATTGCATTTTGGGCGGTTCTGGTGACCCGAATTCCGAACTTTTAGCGCAAAAAGTTCGGAATTCGGCCAAATTTCGAACACCCAATGTTCGGGTCGACCATCGGTTCGATCATCCCTATTTGGAATTTATCCCAATTTATTTTGAGTCCCAAACAGGCCGCGAATGGAGAGGATGCTCAGGGTCTCCCTGAGGAAGGGGCCCGGATCTCCCAGGAAAAGATAAGATCATCCGCATAAAAGGCCAGCTTATCCTCTATGGGGCCTGCACTGTACCTTTAACTCCCTCCGTCCGTCTAAGAGCAGTGGCAAGCGGCTCCATGACCAGGGCAAAAAGAGCCGGGGAAAATGGACAGCCCTGTCTGGTACCCCGACCAATGCGAGAGGGAGCGCAAAAGGGCACCACCTATTTTAATCTGTGCAGTTGGATGCTGATATATGATATCTATTCAGTTGCGGAATTGAGCTCCAAAGCCCATGACTTCAAGAACCAAGGGCATGTACGACCAGGTCACTGAATCAAATGCTTTTTCAAAGTCCAATGCCACCAACACCCTAGTAGATGTCTCCTCAGCAGGCAATTTTATATGTGTAAATACTTTTCGGGGGTTTAAGTCCGTCGACTTCCCTGGCATAAAACCAGTTTGGTCAATATTATTCAGAGATGGAAGGATCATTCGAAGCCTGAGTGCCAGAATTTTCGTCAGTATCTTAAAGTCATGGTTCAACAAGGAAATCGGCCTATACGAAGCAAATTGGAATTTATCTTTGCCTGGTTTCGGAATGAAAATATGCGTTGGTTGCATGGAAGAGGGCAGAGACATCTGTTCTTTACAAGCGGCATATAGCTGTGAAAGTTTGGGTGCGATCAAGGCTGCGTACATTTTGTAACATTCACACGGTAGACCGTCCAGGCCTGGTGTTTTACTGCCAGAGAAAGAGCGAATCGCCGCTTCAATCTCCTCCACTGTAAAATCTTTATCTAGAAACTCAGCATCCTCTGTAGACAGCACGGGTAAACGTAGAGTCTTTAAATATTCTCAGAGTCTCTCGGGTGGCCAACCAGGAATCGCCTCATAAAGGTATTCATAGAATGAGCTAAACTTACTCAGTATTTGATCGGGATCCGTGATTATTTGGCCATCCAAGGAACAGAGATCGGACACCACTGTTTGCATTTTAGACTCTGCTGTTAAGTTTGCTAGGAGTTTACTGTTCTTATCTCCGGATTCAAAGATCCTTCTCACCAATGCCCTAAGCTCTAAATGCGTAGCCATAGCGAGATGCATGGATAACGCACTTCTCGCCTTAGCTAGCTGGCAAAAATGGTCCGGAGTAGGGGAGATAGAAAAATTCCCTGCCGTTTTGAGTTCATTTTCTTCCAGCTGTTGAGCTTGGTGCGGTAATTCAGAATGCGCAGCCTTAATAGCAGATATATACTCTCCCCTCGCATTGGCCTTAAAGGCCTCCCAGACCATATGGGTCGAGGCTGTGCCTTCATTAAGCTCCCAATATTGCCTTAGTTTAGGCGATACATGTTCGTCAACCTTGGGGTCCTGCAACCACTTCATAGCTAACTGCCAACAGTTTTGCTCCCTTTTCCCCGATATTCTCACTTTTACAGCTAGGGGGGCGTGATCTGAAAGTCCCACAGGTAAGTATGAAACTTCCTGTACTGCTGCAAGAGCAGAGGTGTTACCAAAAACCAGGTCTATCCTGGAGCCAGATTTATGAGTGGAAGAAAGGAAGGAGTAAGCTCTAGCAGTATGGTGCTTCAACCTCCAAATTTCAGTATAATCAAAGGACTGTACCCATTGGAGCAATTCAGGAGAGTGTGTTCTATTCGGATTGGACAAATCCAATTGTGGGTCTAGGATGGAGTTAAAATCTCCTGCTATGTATAATCTTGTAAAGTGAAAATTCGATAATTTATCATATATGGTATACAGGACCCACTGGTAAACGGAGGGGGAACACACACATTAACCAGAGCATAGACCCCCGCTTTGACCTCTACCAGCAGTATAATGTACCATCTGATATCAGATGAATAACCTTGTATGCCAGCAACTTGGGAAATAAGATAACCACTCCCCGTGCATAACTAGAATATGTAGCATGAAATTCCTGTTGTATCCAGGGTCTGCGAAGAGCAAGGATCTTATTCCCCCAAAAGATGCGTTTCCTGCAGAAAAAGTATATGAGGTTTATGCTGTGCTAAATACTTAAACCATAGTGCTCTCTTGAGAATATCATTTAGACCCCGGACATTCCATGACATAAGAGTTATCTCCATATTAACTAGTTGCACCCAAACAAAAGATTATGTAGCAGATAAGTGAGGAGTTGCGACCCTCTTGGCCCAAAAGAACCGTTATGCTGCCTAGTAGTGATTGACCGATATCGTTTTAACGCCGATACCGATATCGATATTTTGGTCATCGGATATCGATATCGGCTGATATTGACCGATATTTTCGGACGTTAAATTTATTTTTTTTATGTCTTCAGGTACTGTGGGGGAGGGATCTGGGAGTCTAAAAGACCCCCAACCTCTCCTCTGCACTTAAAAGCATATAAAACGCCAAAGTTCACCAAAGTCATCTGGATTGCCCCCGGATTAGGGGAATTGCCTCCAAGGGAGGGAGACAGAAAGTACTGCTTGTGTGTAGGTACAGTACAGTGTCATTGTGGTATAGCACCTAATGACAAGCATAACGTAGAACTGTAGAAAAGGCATGAAAATAAAGAGACTTAAAAGTTTTCAGGAGCAGACCTGAGAGGTCCATTTAAGGCATAAAAAAATTGAATAATATCGGTCGGCAGCTCCTTTACTCAGTCTCAGAACAACAAAGAACCGACTTGCGTGGGGAATGAGGAGAAATCCAGGGGATTCAGCAAGATGGCGTCTGTACACGAGGAGAGGGCTGGAGCCATTTGCTGTCCGTGGGCTGGTGGAACGGAGGAGGATCGCTGCTTGGGTGCCATGGAAACAGTCCGCTCTGTGCAGAGAATCCCCCGTTGTTACCGATTAGGAGGGGGGAGAAGAGATGCCGCAGAAATCCTTAGGATAATGTCAGGATGGCGGGAGCTCACCACAAGCACGTCTGCTCAGCTCTACATCTGGCCATGCCCCCCCCCTTAAGGGCAACTTTAAATGTGGTTCCAGAGAATGTGGTTGTTGTTCTCATATTCTATTAGGTGATAACTTTCATTCTTCAGCCTGTGTTAGTTATAAAATAACAGATTTTTTAATTGTAACACAAGTTACATTATTTATGTCATCACATGCTCTATTCAATATGTTGGTAGGACTACCCGTAGGTTAAAAGATAGATTTCGAGAACATTTGAGTGACATTAGCGGATGTAAATCCACAAATGTGGCTAGACATTTTAATAATGTACATGCGGGTGATCTTTCTCTTGTAAGCGTACAAGTCATTGAATAAGTTAAAATGCCAGAGAGAGAGGGGAGATATATTTTGCTTATTATGCAAACGAGAAGTCTTTTGGATATTTAGACTTCGCACAAGAATACCGGAAGGGTTCAATTTTGAGTGTGATGTTACTCATAATTATGAATGACCGACTAAACCCCGCCTTTTTACTTGTCTCTTTTTCTCTCCTTTTTTCTTTTTTTGTTTTCATGCATTATGGTTTATATAGTATATATACTTTTTTTTCTTTGTTATAGGTGCGATTTTTGTACTTAGAAGCACTGCGTTTGATGGACATAATTTGTGTCTTTTCTCTCTGGTTATATGCTATCGTACATGGGGATGGTTTGTGCGGCACATGTATGTTTGCAGTTTCCATGCCCCCGTATGGTGTTGTATATATTGAGTTTAAAACACTCTGTACACCAATGTCATTGCTTCTTGGTTTTAATTGTACAAAAGGAAACAAAATATTTTTTTTCTTTGTTTTTTTCTTTTTATTTGTTACACTTTTGTCATGTTTCCTTAACAGATTGGTTATGTGTTTCACATACCAATCTGATTGGTCTTTGCTGAGATGTCAGTGATTGGTTAAAAGTTAGAATCACCAATTACTCACATATTGGGTTCATCTGTTACCTTTACTATTTTAAAATCGTATGCAAGGATGTATTGCCAGTTATGATTAAGCGATCTTGAATCGTGAAACACATAAACTGTCTGTGGCTAATTTTTCTGTCTTGTTTTATTTATTATCGCAATAAAGGATTATTTTATCTTCATCCACTGGAGTGCGGTCAAACCTTTTTGCTTGCATTGGATTGATTCAGGCCACGGTCTGTATCTGCACCTGGTTGTTGAGGGGTGGATTGTCCTCACCTGGAGCGGTGTACTCTCTCCCTTCTATGAATCCAGAGGTGGTTTACGCCATGCCAGCTGGAGCCAGGAATGGTGGTATGTAATAATGGAACAAACCTTTTGCCTGCCCTTAGACAGGGAAAGTTGACTCATGTCCTCAATTTGGTGGTGCAGCATTTTTTAAATAGATACTAAAGTGGGCCAGAAGATTCTGTAGCCATTTCAGGTGGTCATACATAGCCAATGCTCGGTTGACTGAAATTCAGCAGGAATTTCACCTTCCCATAAACAGCCTGTTTTGTGACATGCCAACCAGGTGGAATTTGACTTTGGCAATGCTGCAGCGGCTGCACATACAGCATAGGGCCGTCAACGAGTACCTGTGTCAGTATAGCAGAATAACAGGCTCAGGCTTGGCTTTTTTTCCCCACCCCAATGGCTGCTGATAAAGGATGCAAGTACTGTACTGTCACTATTTGAGGAGAACAGAAGGATGGTGAGCCATGGCAATGCATGTATCAGTGACACAATCCCTGTTGTGTTCCTTCTGGAGAAAACTCTGCATGGAACAATGGACAGGGCACTCGAGGCAGAGCAGCGGGAGGAAGAGGAGGACTTTATGCAGATATCACTCTTGCCATACCACAAAACACACAAGAGGAGAGGGAGGAAGAGGAGAATTCTGGCAGTTTTGGAGGCATTGAAGCAGAGCAAGACATACGTCAATCATTAACAGATGGTTTTACATCCCCATCACAATTGGGAATTGTACGTGGCTGGGAGGAGGCAGTACCAGATACTAAAATCCTCAGTGACCCCGAGGAGTCTGCTTCTCATGCCTCTGCAAACTTGCGGTGCATGGGCTCCCCCATTCTTCAAAGCCTGCGAAAGGACACGAGAATACGTGGCATCAAGGAGAAGGATCACTATTGGTTGGCAATCCTCCTTTACCACTGTTACAAGGGGAAAGTCTCGGAACTCATCCCATCCCCACAGAGGGAATAGAAGCAGAATTAAATCTCTTAAAGGACACCTTAAAGAGGAGTTTATGTAACGCCTTCCCAACTCTGGTCAGTTACAGTCTGGTAGAAAGCTAAGTTTTGAGGCTTCTGTTGGTCAAGAGAGGGGGCAGTGGAGAACTCAGTGATGCAATTCAAATTTTCTTTAGTCCTCGGCGCCCAGGGCTATCAGCTTCCACATCCCATTTTGCAGCATCATATGAATGGCAGCCAAAACAGATGTGGAGAGCTTTCCAGTTGACGATCCACTTGGTTACTGGGTCACTGGGTCATGAGAATAAACCACTGACCAGAACTTGCCAGTATGCAATTAAGCTGCTGGGCTGCCCTGCATCCAGCGTGCATTTCGAACAGGCATTCAGTGCTGTTGGAGGTTTTGTGACAGATAAGAGTGTAGTCTGTCCACAGACTCCGTGGACCGGCTGACATTTATCAAAATAAATCAGTCCTTTATTAGTAGAAGCCATCTAGGCTGCCTAGCTTTTTGGGTGCTGATTTTATCTGGAAGACATTTTTTAGTGTAGGTTTCATGGACACAATTAACACCCAAGGACCAATGTTTTTCACACCTAACACATAAAATTGCAGATGATGTAATAATAGTGTATGTTCATATAATAAATAAATGGTGAATGTCCCAACACATTAACGCAAAAGCGCCAAATAGATATTATAGCAAATGTCCAAACAAACAGCAAAGATCCAGTGCAGAGTGCTGAGTGCAGGAAAAGGAATCCACCACCATAAATTGTGACTTCCTCCGCTGTCAGTGTGGCATGCTAGAGATATGCTAAGCGCTTACCAGATCCCATATAAATATCAGCATCCAACTTAAAGTGAAGGCATCGAAGGATTCTACAGATGACGTAGTGCCTTTCTCAAGGTGATCCACACAGTCTGCAGGGAGCCGCGATATCCGCCAAACACCATATAAAGCCAATCTCATCCAGACATTTGGACATTTGTTATAATATCTATTTGACGCTTTTGCGTTAATGTGTTGGGACATTCACCATTTATTTATTATATGAACATACACTATTATTACATCATCTGCAATTTTATGTGTTAGTTTGATTCATATCAACATCTCAAATTAGCGCGGCTTTTCTTTATAATCTTGTCTCTAGTGTTTCCCACTACAGCTGCTGCTTATTACATAAGTCACTTATCCATTTATTTATTGATTCACTTATATTATCCTGTGCTTAGCGCGGTTATATTTTGTACAGTTTTTCACACCTGTTTGACAGGTGCATATCATTGAAATTTTTGACAGCAAGGTCAATTCTTGCTTTCATCAAGAGTACCTATATGAGATTGTTGTGTGAAAGTACAATTGACTCCCAAATACCAATTTTTCTGCACCTGTTACTGAAAACTGGGAGAGAGACACAAGAATTTATCCAAAAAATCTCTAATCTTGTTCCGAGTGGACAAAATTGTGGCCTCATCATACAGACTGGCTCCCCAAGCTGTTGTTTATAAAATAAAGAAAGGTTGAGCCCCCGTTCACACTGGGGCGACCTGTCAGGCGACCTGGTCGCCTGACAGGTGACCTACGGTGACCTTCCATAGAGAAGCTGCGGACCCGTTCTAATAGGAGCGACACAAGTCGCTCCGACTTAGAAAAAGGGTCCGGAGCTTCTTTGGGGCGACCCGGAGCGACCTGCATAGACTTCAATGTTATGAAGTCCGTGCCAGCCGCTCCGAGGTCGCGGTGTGAGCAGCGCGCCGCGACCTATGAGGTCGCCCCGGCAAGTAGCGTCGCCCCAGTGTGAACGGGGCCTAAATGGAAAATGTCATTTTTTTGGCTTTATCAATCTCATTATTGCTGCAGCTGGTTCTATACACAGTACAGATATGACACATTACACTTTAAAGCGGAGTTCCGGCCTCGGGGTCAACTTTAGCTAAAAATACCCCCGGGACAGTCAGGGCTAGTACATTCCATAATGGATAGCCTCTGAACTGTCCCGGGTCGCACTTACCTGTAAGAAGAAATACTTACCTTGAAAAGTTCTTCTCCAGCGCTGCCATCTCAGATGTGGGCAGCTTGAAGCCGCAGCGTCCCTCTTCGTGTCCTCTTCCGTGACGTCGGAGTCCCACATTGCACTGCACCGGCCCTGCTCGTTACTTCCGGTGCAGGCGCGGCATCCCTGCACAGCTTATGAGCATGCCCAGAAGCTGTTTAGCAGGGAATGCCGCGCTTGCACCGGAAGTGACAAGCGGGGCCAGTGCAGGCGCATTGATTCCTGGGAGCGATGACGTTCAGCTCCCAGGAGTCATCGCAAACTGGAAGTGACGGCGCAGGCCGCGGCCACAGAGGGAGGAAGTGGAAGGAAGGTGAGTATATTTTCTTCTATAATAAGGTAAGTGACCAAATGTCCAGCAGCTGTTTAGCAGGGAATGCTGCGCTTGTGTAAGATTCTGGTACCTCTGGTACCCTTATTTTCTATTTTCTTTTCAAATATGCGTCCCACCTTTCTAAATAGGTGGTACGCATACACCTTTAAGACGGATGACGTCATCGCCGAGCGCCGCAGAGCGGCTATTTCAACCGCCGGCGTTCTCTCTCACATTGTTCGTTCAACCTCCCTGTGTGTCCACATGCTTACAAGCTTGTCTTGCTACCGGAACCTCCAGCTATTCTCTTTTACTTGGAAACAGACCGGAACCTCGCTACTGATCCCTGTATCTCGCTACTGGATCACTCCCTCACTACTGGACCCTTCTACTACTAACCTTACTAGTGATAAGTACCCCACAGGGGAATCCTCCATAACCTTACTTACACTATCTACCTCTGCACATTAAGGACTGTTACTATCTATCCATACTAATTCTATCATCTGCACTGTTACATAGATTGCTAGCTCTTGAGTCTACTACCATCTATCCTTGCACTGGGTTAGTCTATCCTGTATTTGTCATCTGCTATCCTTACCACCTGTTACCATACTCGATTACTAACCTATCTGCATTCTACCTAATACCATCTAATACTCTCCTGAACATTTCTATCAAGTGCTTACCATCTCTGTCACTGTTCACACCTGTCCCTTCAGCACATCATCTTCATACTATCATATACATCCTATCACTCCAGGAACATCTTATTGAGTGTGTATATCTGTATGCTGAAGCTGACAGGCCCACAGTGATGAGTCTGGAGAGTTGGATCTGGTTATTCAACACATCTCTACATGACTACTGAGTGGAGATTCTGCAGCTGCAAATCCAGCCTACTACAAAAACGCAGGAGCGTTACAGCTTGCACCGGAAGTGACGAGCGGAGCCGGTGCAGGCGCATTGATTCCTGGGAGCGATGAGGTTCAGCTCCCAGTAGTCATCGCAAACAGGAAGTGACGGCGTGGGCCACGGCCACAGAGAGAGGAAGTGGAAGGAAGGTGAGTATATTTTCTTCTTTAATAAGGTAAGTGACCAAAAAAAAAAATCGCCAGTATCCATTTCTTTTGCAGGTTGCACTCAGCAAGCAGATGGCCCAAAATCGATTTTTTTTTATTTTGAGGCCGGAACTCCGCTTTAAGCATTAGTAGATCACTCATTTAAAAATTATGCTTACAAACCTTTTTTTCATTGATACATGTCCGGCAGGGCAGCACCCATACCCCCATAACCACTGTATGCCCAATTACTTGCATACTGTGTAAGCCTTCAAAATGGGCACCTTTGATTTTTCCAGTTCGGGTCCTATAGACTTCAATGGGGTTCGGTATGTGTTTCAGAATAGGGTTGAGCGAACACAGACTGTATTGTTCAGGATCGTACCGGACTTTTGGGAGTTCGGTACCCGAACACGGACCCGAACATTTTACTGTATGTTCGGGATAAAGTCCGTTGTTCGGTAATTTATTTCATGTTTTTGCACGGTTTTAATGGCGCGGTTTCAAAAGCTGCAGGGCAGCCAATCAACAAGCGTTTAACTAGTGTGCCCTTAGAACCCATCACAGCCATGCCTACTAATGGGATGGCTGTGATTGGCCAGTGCAGCATGTGACTCAGCCTCTATATAAGCTGGAGTCATGTAGCGCCGCACGTCACTCTAATCTAACTATTGTAGGTAGAGGTTCCTGATGCTGCTGAGGGAGAGATAGGAGATTATTGTAGGGGCAGGCTGGAGATTGCTTTCAGGGAAAGAATAAGAAGAATCTTCTTTAATCAGACAGCGATCTACATCGATTTTATTGAGTGGGAGTGCAGTGCACGATCTTTTTGCCCCGACCTGAGCCCAGTGAGGAGGAGTGAGAAAAAAAAAACTTTTATCAGCCTGTTAGGTTGGCGGCGTGCGGCGTGCAGTGGTCATGTAATGCAAGCTCAGTGCATATGTGTCTGCTTAATCTGGATTAAAAAAAAAAAAAAAATTTCCTTCATATTTTACAGTGACATACAGTGTTTAGACACTGCTGTTCTAATCTGCTATTCAAAAAGCACCAATTTAAGGGGAAAATAATTATTTTTCAGTTTTTAGGGAAAAATCATTATTTTTCAGTTTTTCATTCAAATGGGTTTTTATTCAATAGCGGAATAGAACAACAACAGTATCCAACCTGTTAGGTGGGCGGCGTGCGGCGTGTAGCGGCCATGTAATGCAAGCTCAGTGCATATATAGTTACATAGTTACATAGTAGGTGAGGTTGAATAAAGACAATAGTCCATCCAGTTCAACCTGTGTGGGGTGTGTGTGGCTGTAATCATCTCACATAGCCCTTAATGTCCTGATCCTTGAGATGTAAGTCTAAGAGTCTTTTGAAAGCCACCATACTACCCGCAGAAACCCCCTCTTGTGGTAGAGAATTCCACAATCTTGTAGCCCTAACAGTAAAGAACCCCCCTGGTTGCCTGAGGTTAAAACGCTTCTCCCCTAATCGCATGGTATGCCCTCTTGTCCTCATGCAATCCCTTTGAATGAACAGCTTTTTTTCTAAGCTGAGATCCCCATTGAGAAATTTATAAATTGCTATCATGTCCCCCCTCAGGCGTCTCTTCTCCAGGGAGAATAAATCGAGCGATTGCAGCCGCTCTTCATAGTTAAGGTCCTCCAATCCCCTAATCAGTTTAGTTGCCCTTCTCTGGACTCTCTCCAGCTCCAACACATCCCTCCTGAGGACTGGCGACCAGAATTGGACAGAATACTCCAGATGCGGTCGGACCAGAGTTTTATAAAGTGGAAGGATTATAGTCTTATCTCTGGAATACACCCCTTTCTTTATGCATGCTAATATTCTGCTGGCTTTGGCAGCTGCCGCTTGACATTGCATGCTGTTGCCTAATCTATCATCAACCAAGACTCCCAGATCTTTCTCCATTTTTGATTCCCCCAAGGGTTCCCCCCCTAACGTGTATTGTGCTTTTATGTTTTTAGTCCCCAAGTGCAAAACCTTACACTTCTCCACATTCAACCTCATTTGCCATGTTGTTGCCCACTTCGTTATTTTGTCCAGGTCATTTTGTAGGATATCTGCTTCATGCTGTGCAGTTATTGCCCTGGCCAATTTTGTGTCATCTGCAAAAACTGATAACGAACTACCGATCCCGTCCTCAATGCTGTTTATGAATAAATTGAACAAGGTTGGTGCCAGGACTGAGCCCTGGGGCACCCCGCTTACTACCTCAGACCAGTCTGAGTATGCGCTGTTTATTACCACCCTTTGGACACACCCTTTTAGCCAGTTCCGTATCCAAGAGCAAACCCTGCTGTCGATACCTGCAGACCTTATTTTATAAATTAAGCGCTTGTGGGGAACTGTATCAAACGCCTTAGCGAAATCCAAGTACACCACATCCACTGGTCTGCCCCTATCTAGCTCACAGCTCACCTCCTCGTAGAATGTTAAGAGACTGGTTTGACAAGAACGCTCACTTGTAAACCCGTGCTGATTACTGCTGATGATGTTGTTGTCTTTAGCAAACTCTACAATATAGTCCCTTATCATCCCCTCCAGAAGTTTACATACTATTGATGTCAAACTGACAGGCCTATAATTTCCCGGATATGCCTCTGGCCCTTTTTGAATATTGGAATCACGTTAGCCTTCCTCCAATCCCCTGGTACATCTCCTGTCCTAATACTATCAGCAAAGATCAGAAACAGTGGTCTAGATATAACCTTACTGAGTTCCTTGAGTACTCTCGGATGTACGCCATCCGGGCCTGGTGATTTGTTTGTGTTAAGTTTATCTAGCCTTTCCCTGATTTCACCCTCTGTTAGCCATAGTGGCAAGTCCTGTGTATTACTACTAACCATACAGTCATGGTCAGTGTATTCCTGTGTAAAAACTGATGAGAAAAAAGCATTCAGCACGGTTACTTTTTCAGTGTCCTCTGAAACCATCCTCCCATCATTGTTAATTATGTGTGCAATATGCTCTGCCCTAGTTTTTTTGCTGTTGATATATTTAAAGAATTTCTTTATTTTTTTTTTTTACTATCCTCCGCTATTTGTCTCTCAAAGTTGATTTTAGCCATCCTGATTTCTTGTTTACTTTTCTTATTTGCCTCCTTGTATTGCTCGAAAGCCGATACTGTGCCCTCTGATTTATATTTCTTGAAGGCCAATTTTTTTCCCCTGATAAGTTTTTTAACACTACGGTTTAACCAGCCAGGTTTGGCTTTGTCTCTTCTAAATTTATTTCCCATAGGAATGCGCTGCTTAATCTGGATTTAAAAAAAAAAATGTTTTTCCGTCATATTTTGCTGTGACATTCAGAGTTTAGACACTGCTGTGTTCTAATCTACTCTTCAAAAATCACCAATTAAAGGGAAAAATAAAACATTTTCATTCATACGTTACTGTGAGATACACCCTTTGGATACTGTTGTTGTATTCCGCTATTCAATAAACACCCATTTAGGGATAAAAAAAAAATTTCAGCCTAGTCTGCATATATTACTGCGAGATACACCCGTTGTGTACTGTTGTTCTATCCTGCTATTCAATAATCACCCATTTAGGGAAAAATAAATAAATTGCGGCCTAGTTTGCATATGTTACTGTGAGATACACCCGTTGGATACTGTTGTGCTATTCCGCTTTTCAATAAAAACCCATTTAAGGAAAAATATTAAATTGCGGCCTAGTCTGTATCTGTACGTGTGAGATACACCCTTTTAGATACTGTTGTTCTATTCTGCTATTCAATAAAAACACATTTAGGGGAAAGAAAGATATTAAATTGCGGCCTAGTCTGTATCTGTACGTGTGAGATACACCCTTTTAGATACCGTTGTTGTATTCTGCTATTCAATAAACACCCATTTAGGGGAAAGAAAGATATTAAATTGCGGCTTAGTCTGTATCTGTACGTGTGAGATACACTCTTTTAGATACTGTTGTTCTATTCTGCTATTCAATAAACACCCATTTAGGGGAAAATTAATAATTTTGCAGCGTTTGATTATGTTACTGTGAGATACACCCTTTAAATTTGTTTGGCCCATCTCCTCCCACCACTGAGGATTGAGGGCGCTTCAGTTTGCCTCCTGTTGCTAACTCCTCCTACTCCACTTCCTCATCCTCATTCTCTACTGCCTCCGCATCCAGAGCACTGATAATTTCCAAGGCTTTCAGGGCAGTCATTCACAAGTGGCTCCGAGGGGGGGATCCTGCACCCACAAACGCCAGGTACACAATTGTCCAGCAAGGGCACAGTTCTGAAGGATGATGAGGTGGAGGATGAGAAGGATGAGATGGAGGAGGAGGAACCATGTTCACAGTAGGGTGGCACCCAGATAACAGATAACAGATACTACACTTGATCTTAGCCAAAAGGTCGAGAAGCGATGCTGGTGGCATTCCCACCTGATAGCGGGGGCACAGTGGAAGCACAAGGTGAAGGCAGAGGAGGAGGAGGACGCCAACGCAGCCAGTACACCACCAGCACCTCAGAAGGCAGGGTTAGCATGTATGAAATGTGGAAAAGCTTTGTCGGCACGCCACAACAACCAGGACCACCAGCTGCTTTTTTTTTTTTTTTTTAAGCCCGTGGGGTGTGTGAACACACTCAGACTATCACCCGGTGGGTGCATAAAAAAGTGCACACCAAAAAACACTGTAGGACATATAAATGGTTGAATTGATTAATGTTCACATGCAAACACAGTATATCACAATGGTCCCCTGCAAACATCTAATGTATAAACAATAAATATATAAAAATATATCGTATATTATTGCACTAAGAATGTTATTTAAAAAGAGACAATTATGATAAAATCGTGTAAGCTGTAAAACATCCTCCCCTATAATGGAAAAATTAAATCCCAGTGTTAAACCCTATCAAATAATAATCTTGATATTATCCACTCCTAGGTCTCCTAGGTATACAGGAAGCCACTGTCAGGTAACAGTCTCCTACATGCCAAATCGAGTCACCCACTGCACACTATAAAGGGCATACCAGTGGGACACATCCTGAGACTACGTAGAATTTGTAGTAGTGTAATAGCCTTTTAACAAGAAGCCCACAGTCTATACACCCGATTTCTAAGCAGAGGATATCCTAAATGGATGATTAATAGAGCCCTTTACCTGGCTCTCAATAAGGATCGCACAGATCTTTTACACACTAATAGATCCCAGGATTCCAATAGTGGTTGTACAGCTGGGGCGTGTGGTTATAAGCTACATTGTTCTCATAAGTCAAGAGTATCTCCGTCATTAACTCTGTCTTTTCCATATAGTTTAGAGTTTGACAAGGTCAGGGACATTGTTAGGAAATATCTCCCTATTCTTTTTGCTGACGACATCTGTGCTGATGTATTAAAAAATGGTGTAAATATAGTTGCCAAGAGAGCGGTAACTCTTAGCAACTCTCTTTCACCTAGTCTTTTCTCCTCTAACAAAAGAACACAGTCGCCTACGTGGCTTCATTGCAGGGGCAACTATAAATGCGGTATGAAGGACTGCTTGACTTGTGCCTATATCATGCAAGGCGACACCTTTAAATCCTCTACATGTGAAAAAGTGTACCGCATTGATAGATTTTATAATTGCAACACGCAATATTTCGTTTACCTCATCACCTGCAAAAAATGCTCTGTACAATATGTAGGTAGAACTATATGGAAGCTTAAGGATCGCTTTAGAGAGCATTTAAGTGACATTAAGGAGCTTAAATCTACCAACGTTCCTTGACACTTCAACAATGCACATGACGGGGACATATCTTTAGTTCAAGTTCAAGTGATAGATAAGATCATTAAACCCATCAGAGGAGGTGACATCTTTCGATCCTTATGCAGAAAAGAAGTTTTATGGATATTCAGACTCCAGACGCGTCAGATTTAAACTTTGTATGGGATGTCACTCACTTCTATGAGTGATACCCCCCTCCTCTTCCAGTTCCTCCGTCTATACAATCCTTTTATTTTATTTTAAATGGTTATTTTAGGATTGGATATGTGTGAGATTTGTTGCTATAATCGTTGCATCTATTCTTCACATTTGGCCGGCTTGATTATGAATTGAGTTATTCTTTCTATTTCCGTTAATGTAGTAGTTTTTTGGAATTCCTCCTTCCCTGCGCCCTCCTTAACCCTTGAATAATTTGGGAGACCTAGGAGTGGATAATATCAAGGTTATTATTTGATAGGGTTTAACACTGGGATTTAATTTTTCCATTATAGGGGAGGATGTTTTACAGCTTACACGATCTTATCATAATTGTCTCTTTTTAAATAACATTCTTAGTGTAATAATATACAATATATTTTTATATATTTATTGTTTATACATTAGATGTTTGCAGGGGGCCATTGTGATATACTGTGTTTGCATGTGTACATTAATCAATTCAACCATTTATATATGTCCTACAGTGTTTAAACAATCCATATATTTATTTATTATGCATCAAAGATTTTTTATTATCCTATCCATCTCCCTGTTTTCTACCAATTGTTCAGAGATTTATATTTATATTACATTTACATACTTCACATATTTATAGTTCCTTTTCTTTGTATCAAGACAAATTCAAGGAGTACCTGGTTTTGTCATGACCCGTTTGTGTACTATATTTTTTTATTATATATTAACGTACATCGATAATAAGTTTTTTTTTTTTACTGATGTTCACTTTAATTGTGTTCAGTGAATCTGGTTCCGGTCTCCTTTTGGTATTAAAAACATTTTATTTTCTTCTCTTACATATATATATATACTTTTTTTGAACGTTTTTTACACATATTTCACGTTCATTTGTTCACAAGTATGATACGTCCGTATTTTTAGTATCCAATATTCACATATTATGTCATTTTTAACACTTCAGGATCCAGTATCTACTGTATATATATATATATATATATATATATATATTTAGTAGTTTTCTGGATCCTTTATGTATATTTACTTGTGCGGTTTTTTAGTTTTAGATTTATATCACTAATGCACTTTATATACATATATATATAATTTTTTCTTCCCCTTTTTTCATCTACATTTGTTCACACAATTCCTCTTTTACACTGTTTTTTTGTTTATACAATCAACTTTTTGGTTCCCATAATATGTAAAGTGTAGCTTTTTTGCACCTTTATTTGTACAGTCCGTATTGGACTCATTTGTTTATTTCATGCATATTAGGGACAGGTTAAGCCCCCGTTCACACTGGGGCGACCTGGTCGCCTGACAGGTCGCCGCAGGTCGCCTTCCATAGAGAAGCTGCGGACCCGTTCTAATAGGAGCGACACAAATCGCTCCGACTTAGAAAAAGGGTCCGGAGCTTCTTTGGGGCGACCCGGAGCAACCTGCATAGACTTCAATGTTATGAAGTCCGTGCCGGCCGCTTATGAAGTCCGTGTCCGCCCCGGTAAGTGGCGTCGCCCCAGTGTGAACGGGGCCTTAGTGTTGGACATATTCATATGTTTATTTCTTTTATGAAAATGTTTTTCTTTTTTGTTAAGAATGTATTCATTGTGTGTCTTTTTTCATATTATGTTTGTTTTGGTTTTTAGTGGATGAGAAGTGATTGACTCGCATGTGTTGGACATTCAATCATTAGATCTTGGGTGTGTTTCAACACAGCTCTCAATTTCATTCAGACAATTGTCGGCGGTCTATATATGCAACTCTCTCACCTTCTCCCGCTATTGGTAATGATTAAGCGATCTTAGAATCGTGAAACGCGTTTACCTGTCCTGTGTCTATGTGAAGCACTGTTTGTATTATATCCTACGGGTGATTATACATTCCATTCTTCAATTTTCTCTGAGTGCGGTCACATTTTCTTTGAACAATTAGCCCATCAGAGTACCTGAGTGCCTATCTGCAGCCCATGCCTCCTAGATTATGTGTTGGGGTGTTTGCTTTCCAAAATGGGGTAATTTTGTGGGGGATTTCCATTGTCCTGGTGTTCCAGGGCCTTCAAAAGTGTGATAGGTTGTAATGAAATTATACAGTGGGTACGGAAAGTATTCAGACCCCCTTAAATTTTTCACTCTTTGTTATATTGCAGCCCTTTGCTAAAATCATTTAAGTTCATTCTTCTTCCTCATGAATGTACACATAGCACCCCATACTGACAGAAAAACACAGAATTGTTGACATTGTTGCAGATTTATTAAAAAAGAAAAACTGAAATATCACATGGTCCTAAGTATTCAGACCCTTTGCTGTGACACTCATATATTTAACTCAGGTGCTTTCAATTTCTTCTGATCATCCTTGAGATGGTTCTACACCTTCATTTGAGTCCAGCTGTGTTTGATTATACTGATTGGACTTGATTAGGAAAGCCACACACCTGTCTATATAAGACCTTCCAGATCACAATGCATGTCAGAGCAAATGAGAATCATGAGGTCAAAGGAACTGCCTGAAGAGCTCAGAGACAGAATTGTGGCAAGGCACAGATCTGGCCAAGGTTACAAAAAGATTTCTGCTGCACTTAAGGTTCCTAAGAGCACAGTGGCCTCCATAATCCTCAAATGGAAGACGTTTGGGACGACCAGAACTCTTCCTAGAGCTGGCCGTCCGGCCAAACTGAGCTATCGGGGGAGAAGAGCCTTGGTGAGAGAGGTAAAGAAGAACCCAAAGATCACTGTGGCTGAGCTCCAGAGATGCAGTCAGGAGATGGGAGAAAGTTGTAGAAAGTCAACCATCACTGCAGCCCTCCACCAGTCGGGGCTTTATGGCAGAGTGGCCCGACGGAAGCCTCTCCTCAGTGTAAGACTGTAATGTTCTGGTACCTTTGGGTACCCTAATTACTCTTTCATAAGTGTATGCGCCCCACCATTCTCTTTTGGTAAGGTGCGCATACACCTTTAAGACTGATGCTGTCATCACTGAGCGCCGGACTGGATGGCTATTTAGATCGCCGGCTCTCACTCACATGTGTTCGTTCAAACTGCTTTGTGCCTTGATGCTAACCTGTCTTGAAGCTCTCATGCTTGCAAGCATACCTCGCTGTCGGAACCACGCTGCGCTGATCCCTGTATCCCGCTACCGGATCATCCGCTCTTGCCGAATCTCTCCTCTGCTACATTGCTATTAGTGATAAGTACCCCACAGGGGAATCCTCTATAACCTTTATACTAAAGCTTACACTATCTAGCTCTGCATACTAAGGACTATTACTACATCTGCATTATCTAAGATTGCTAGCTCTTGAGCCTACTACCACCTGTTCTTGCACTGGGTTGATCTCTCTTGTATGTCCACCTGCTACTCTGTCATCTGCTACCATACATGATTGCTAAACCTATCTGCATCCCATCTGCTACTATCTTACTTTCAAGAACATTTCCTTTCAAGTGTTTGTCATCTACCATCTCTACCCAACCTGTCTCTTCAGCCTATCATCACTGTGTTACTATATACATAAGTCACTCTAGGAAACATCTTATTGAGTGTGTGTATTTACTTGCTGAATTGAGATCCTCCACACATGATGAGTCATTGGGAGTTGGGATTGGTGTCTCAGCGTTTCTCTACATGACTACTGAAGTGGAATATTTCTGCAGCTGAAAATCCACATCATACGTAAAACGCAGGAGCGTTACAGATTGAACGAACCACAAATGGATTCAGCAGAAATAACCACTCAGATGACACAATTAAAACAGCAAGTAACTGCGTTAATACACGCACTTGCTGAATTAAAAGAAGACAATCAGGCTCTGTCGCAGCAGGTAATTAGACTGACACAACTTACCACTGCTCAGTCCCCTGAACCCAAAATAAATCCTCCTTTGGTATTTACAGGTGATCGCAAAAAATTTCGCGAATTTAAAAACGCATGTGAGTTACTTTTCTTGCTAAAACCCCGTACCTACCTTACTGATCACATTAAGGTTTGTACTAGTATTTCTTACCTAACAGGCGATCCTCGGGCCTGGGCAGACTCTCTTTTTGAGAAAAACGACCAGCTTCTCAACTCCTATGCCTTGTTCCTAGCAGAACTCACTAGCCTATATGATGATCCCAATAGGCAGAGTACTGCCGATCTTCAATTAAGATCCTTGAAACAAGGTGGGAGACCTGTAGAAGACTTTGTCGCAGAATTCAAGAGATGGACCCTTGATTCAGAATGGAATGATGCATCTCTGAAATCCCAATTTAGGCTTGGCCTATCAGAGGCCGTTAAAGACGAGCTCGCCCGAGCGGATCTGCCAAAAACCCTGGATGCATTGATACAACTCAGTATCACCATAGATAGAAGACTACGAGAAAGAAAGGCTGAGAAAATGGGAACGCCATTATCCAGTTCTTCTCGGATCTCGGCCGTTGACCCCGTTCCTATGGAGGTAGGAACCATACGCCCACCTCTATCAACTATGGAAAGAGCCAGAAGACGATCTGGTAATCTCTGCTTGTACTGTGCATCCCCGGATCACAAGATAAACGTCTGTCCCCTAGTCTACAAAAAGAAGGGTGAGTGTTCACATGTCCTCCTAGGGGGATTGACAACTTCAATCACTAACCCTTACCTTTCTGTTTGCTTAACATTACAGTGGGACCAGAACAGGATTACTACTAAGGCCATGATTGACACAGGATCTTGTGGAAATTATATTGACATATGTTTTGCTGCTTTAAATAAAGTTCCTATTATTTCTAAACTTAAACCTGTCTCAGTGAGTCTTAACGGTGTTCCTTTATCCTCTGGTCCTATCACTGATCAGACACAGGCACTCCTAGTCACTACTAACGGGTCTCATATGGAAACCACTACCTTCGATCTGATACCTTCACCCCACTTTCCCATTGTTTTGGGACTTCCCTGGTTGCACACACATCAACCAACCATAGATTGGAAGGAACGGACCCTGACCTTCCTCTCTTGCTATTGCGAGGGTACGTGTAACCTCCCGTCTTTCGGGAAGATCCTGTCTGTGGTGACAGATG
Source organism: Pelophylax lessonae (assembly GCF_965119305.1). Lineage (NCBI taxonomy): Eukaryota > Metazoa > Chordata > Amphibia > Anura > Ranidae > Pelophylax > Pelophylax lessonae. The sequence goes on from NC_138771.1 coordinate 389,538,219, forward strand.
AGATTGCACCACTATGTTATCAGGATCTCTCTGAGGTTTTTCTTGAGAAAAATGCTCAAGCACTACCTCCCCATCGAGACTATGATTGTAGCATTGATCTACTCCCAAATAGCAAATTGCCGTTCGGTCATGTTTATCCTCTTTCACGGGATGAACTTTCCCATCTCAAAGACTATTTGGATGAGAATTTGGAAAAAGGTTTTATTAGACCTTCCACTTCTTCCACAGCAGCAGGACTCTTTTTTGTCCGCAATAAGGACTCAAGTCTCAGGCCTATCATCGACTATAGGCAATTGAATGCTATTACAATAAAAGATCGCTATCCTCTACCGCTTATCCCTGAGCTCATTGAGCAGGTGCGTGGAGCTACCTATTTTTCAAAATTGGACCTGAAAGGAGCATACAATCTCATTCGAATCCGTGATGGACACGAGTGGAAGACTGCATTCAGAACCAGATACGGATTGTTCGAATATCTTGTAATGCCATTCGGGCTATGCAACGCCCCTGCAGTTTTTCAACGATTTATAAACGATATTTTCAGAGACTTACTAGATGTCTGTGTTGTGGTATATCTGGACGATATACTTATATATTCACGATCCCTGTCTGAACACATAAGACATGTAAGACTAGTATTATCGAGATTGCTTGCACACAACCTTTATGTGAAACTGAAAAAATGCTTGTTTCATAAAGAAGAGGTACTGTTTCTAGGCTACATCATATCCAAAACAGGAATCGAGATGGACATGAGTAAGATATCCTGCATTCAGGATTGGCCTACACCAACCACACGCAAGGCGCTACAGCGATTCCTTGGATTTTCGAATTTCTACAGGAAGTTCATTAGAAACTTCTCTGCCATTGTGAGACCCCTCACACAGCTCACTAGCATTAAAAAACCATTCAAATGGTCAGATGAAGCAAATAAAGCTTTTCACCTGTTAAAGACAAGGTTTACTTCTGCTCCCATACTACGCCATCCAGACCCATCCCTCCAATACATTCTGGAAGTAGATGCGTCAAACATGGCAGTAGGAGCAATACTCTCCCAACGACCAACTCACACTTCACCACTTCATCCAGTCGCCTTTTTTTCGAAATCCCTAAGCAGTCCAGAGATAAATTACCCCGTGGGTGAAAAGGAACTGCTTGCTATAAAATTGGCTCTGGAGAATTGGCGACATCTACTCGAAGGCATCCAATTACCAATACTTATATACACGGACCATAAAAATCTCCAATATCTTCAGACTAACAAAACTCTCTCGCACCGACAGGTACGATGGTCACTATTCTTTCTAAGGTTTAACTTCCTAGTGACCTACACACCTGCAGATAAGAACAAAAAGGCGGATGCACTATCACGACTAACTGAAGAAAACTACTTCGAAATCCCTTCCGTTCCTATAATACCTCACAAACGCATTATTGGAGTTGTCCGTTCCTTGAAGGAAGAGGTTTTGCATGGTATAAGTTTGGATACACCCCCACCACAACTAAATACTGATGCAGAAGGCTTCCTCTACTACAACGACAAACTTTACATACCACCTACCATACGCACCAAGATCTTGGAATTATCGCATGATGTGCCTATGGCAGGACATATGGGTATGACAAAGACTCTTAATCTGATTACCAGGCAATTCTGGTGGCCTGACATGAAAACATCTATACAAAAATTCGTCTCTTCATGCAATGTCTGTGCCAGGTCCAAAATTGACACTACGAGACCATCCGGTCTACTATGCAGTCTACCAATACCCCAAACTCCATGGGAAGTTGTGTCCTTGGACTTTATAGTGGAATTGCCTCCTTCCAAAGGATTTAATACCATCTTAGTGTCAGTGGACCATCTGACAAAAATGGCACATTTCATTTCTATTCGCAGACTACCTTCGTCCAAACAAACGGCAGAACTCCTGATGAAACATGTCTTTAAGTTACATGGTATCCCAAAAACTCTTCTGTCTGACCGTGGATCACAATTTATTTCCAAGTTCTGGCAAGAACTATGTCACATACTACGGATCGAGCGGAAGCTCACTTCTCCTTACCATCCGCAGACCAACGGACAGACTGAAAGAGTCAACCAATGCATCGAGCAATATTTACGTTGTTACACTTCTTACCAACAGGATGATTGGGTGGATCTTCTCCCTCTAGCAGAATTTGCCTACAACAACGCAACCCACAGTACGACCAAGCAGAGTCCGTTCTACTTGAACTATGGGTTTCATCCCTCTATTCTTCCACCACACATCTTTCCTTCAAATAACCCAGTAGCTTCAGACTATCTTACCCAAATAAAGGACTCTCTGGGTTTGCTTAATACTACCATTGCACACGCTCATAGTCAACAAAAGAAGTACTATGATCTTCGCAGAAGACCTTCTCCTCAGTACGCTATCGGGGACCTCGTTTGGCTCTCAACAAAAAATTTAAGACTGAAAATCCCTAGCAAAAAGCTTGGAGCTCTGTTCTTGGGACCTTTCCCAATCAAGAAACTTATTGGAAAAGCTGCAGTACAGCTTACATTGCCAATAGACCTCAAAATACATCCCATTTTCCATGTGTCGCTACTGAAGCCCCATGTTCCTGACCAAGGAATAAGGCCTACTATCCCACCTCCTCCTCCTGTACAAGTTGAAGGTGGAGAAGAATACGAGATAAAAGAGATTCTGGATTCTCGTATCCACAGAGGAAGACTTCAGTACTTGGTTCGATGGAAGAACTATGGGCCCCAAGACGACACCTGGCTAAACACCTCTGACATACATGCCTCTAGATTAATCCGCAATTTTCATGCGAAGTACCCAGACAAACCAGCTCCAGAGGCCTTCAGGAGCCGGCCTTAAGGGGGGGGGGGGGTACTGTAATGTTCTGGTACCTTTGGGTACCCTAATTACTCTTTCATAAGTGTATGCACCCCACCATTCTCTTTTGGTAAGGTGCGCATACACCTTTAAGACTGATGCTGTCATCACTGAGCGCCGGACTGGATGGCTATTTAGATCGCCGGCTCTCACTCACATGTGTTCGTTCAAACTGCTTTGTGCCTTGATGCTAACCTGTCTTGAAGCTCTCATGCTTGCAAGCATACCTCGCTGTCGGAACCACGCTGCGCTGATCCCTGTATCCCGCTACCGGATCATCCGCTCTTGCCGAACCTCTCCTCTGCTACATTGCTATTAGTGATAAGTACCCCACAGGGGAATCCTCTATAACCTTTATACTAAAGCTTACACTATCTAGCTCTGCATACTAAGGACTATTACTACATCTGCATTATCTAAGATTGAGCCTACTACCACCTGTTCTTGCACTGGGTTGATCTCTCTTGTATGTCCACCTGCTACTCTGTCATCTGCTACCATACATGATTGCTAAACCTATCTGCATCCCATCTGCTACTATCTTACTTTCAAGAACATTTCCTTTCAAGTGTCTGTCATCTACCATCTCTACCCAACCTGTCTCTTCAGCCTATCATCACTGTGTTACTATATACATAAGTCACTCTAGGAAACATCTTATTGAGTGTGTGTATTTACTTGCTGAATTGAGATCCTCCACACATGATGAGTCATTGGGAGTTGGGATTGGTGTCTCAGCGTTTCTCTACATGACTACTGAAGTGGAATATTTCTGCAGCTGAAAATACACATCATACGTAAAACGCAGGAGCGTTACAAAGACACATGAAAGCTGTAAGATCCTGGTACCTGCGGTACCCTTCCAGCCTATTATTTGTACATTACGTTCCACCATATAGATAGGTGGAACGCATCTAGTACCTGTCCCTTTAAATTCCATGACCTCATCAGTGAGTGCCGCTCTGAGTGGCTATTTCAACCGCCGGCATTCACTCACATGTGTTCGTGCAAACCGCTTGCTACAGCATTACCTAACGCTGCCGAATCCTCCAGCTATTCCCTAATACCTGGATTGACCGAAGACTTGCTACAACATCTTGTATCTCGCTACAAGATCATTACCTCACCGCCGGAACCCTCTCCTTACAAACCTACCAGTGATAAGTACCCCACAGGGGAATACCTTCCTAATCTACTTTCACTACTACTCTGCTTACTAAAGACTATTGCTACTCTAAGAACTATACTGTTACATCTAACATCTGCACCGCTACTTAGATTGCAAGCTCTTGAGCCTATTACCATCTTGTCACTGCACTAGCCTAGCATCTCCTGTACACTTCATCTGCTCTTCACTACCACCTGTTACCTGTACATGATTGCTATCCTAAGTGCTTACTATCACCATCTGTTACCTCTTACCATTGCTATCACTATCCACGCCTGTCCCCTCAGTATCACCTCTATACTTTCACATATAAACATATCACTCCAGGAACATCTTTAATGAGTGTCTGTGTTTGTGTATGTGCTTGCTGAGACAGGCTGATGCACAATGATGAGTCTTGAGAGTTGGATATGGTAGTTCAACACATCTCTACATGACTACTGAGTGTAACTTCCGTAGCTGCAAATCCACACCACACAAATAAACGCCGGAGCGTTACAGATTGCACGAACCAGAAAAATGGATTCAGCGGAAATAGCTACACATGTGATACAACTATCACAAAAGGTAGATTCATTAATTCTTTCACTTACTGAAGTGAAAAATTAAAACCAGACCTTGAGACAGCAGATAGCCCGTGTTTCACAGCTCACTGCTGCCCAACCCCGTGAGCCCAAAATAAACCCTCCACAAGTGTTTACGGGTGATCGGAAAAAATTCAGTGAATTTGAAAACGCATGTCAATTGCTTTTTAATCTAAAACCTCGTACTTACACTACAGACCAATTAAAAGTCTGCACCACTATATCATATATGTCAGGTGATCCACGGGCTTGGGCAGACTCTCTTATTGAGAAAAATGACCCTCTTCTCAACTCCTATCCTACGTTTTTAGCAGAGCTCTCTAGCCTATATGAAGACTCTAATAGGCAGAGTACTGCTGACAGCCAATTGAGGGCTTTAAAACAAGGAAGGAGACCTGTTGAAGATTTCATAGCAGAGTTCAAGAGCTGGACCCTTGATTCAGGGTGGAATGATGCATCTCTGCGAACCCAGTTCAGGCTTGGGTTATCTGAAGCCTTAAAAGACGAGCTCGCCCGAGCGGATTTACCTGGCACCTTGGATGCCTTCATACAACTTAGTATCAAAATAGACAGACGATTGCGAGAGAGGAAGGCTGAGAAAATGGGAATCCCATTACCCAACCCTTCTCGGGAGTCATCCTTCGATCCTACTCCTATGGAGGTAGGAACCATCCGCCCACCAATATCGTCTACTGAAAAGGCCAGGAGAAGAACAGAAAATCTCTGTATGTACTGCGCCTCCGCCGTACATTTTATAAGCGTTTGTCCCCTTGTCCACAAGAAAAAGGGTGAGTGTTCACAGGTCTTTCTGGGGGGATTAACGACTTCTTTTACTAATCCCTATCTCTTTATTCGTTTGATCCTACAGTGGGACCAAATTAGGATCACCACCAAGGCCATGATCGACACAGGATCTTGTGGGAACTACATTGACACTAGTTTTGTTGCTTTAAATAAAATACCTATTATTTCAAAACCCAAACCTGTCTCTGTTAGTTTGATTAACGGTATTCCGTTATCTTCTGGTCCAATTACCACTCAGACACAAGCACTCCTTGCTACTGCTAACGAGTCTCATGTTGAGACCACCACGTTTGATGTGTTACCCTCACCACATTTTCCCATTATTTTGGGACTTCCCTGGTTACATATACATCAACCAACTATTGATTGGAAGACACGGTCCCTAACCTTCCCTTCTCACTATTGGGAGACCACGTGTAACCTCCAATCTCAAAAGAAAATCCTGTCTATGGTGTCAGAGGAAATTACACCACCACCATGCTATCAGGATTTATCAGAAGTCTTCCTTGAGAAAAATGCTCAAGTGTTGCCTCCCCATAGGGACTACGATTGTTCTATTGACCTACTCCCTAATAGTAAGCTACCTTTCGTTCATGTTTATCCTCTTTCTCAGGATGAACTTTCTCATCTCAAGGAATACTTGGATGAGAACTTAGCGAGAGGGTTCATTAGACCCTCTACTTCCTCTACAGCTGCAGGACTTTTCTTTGTCCGCAATAAGGATTTAAGCCTTCGGCCTATTATTGACTATAGGCAATTAAATATTATTACGATAAAGGATCGCTATCCCTTACCTCTCATCCCGGAACTGATTGAACAAGTGCGTGGAGCCACTTACTTCTCAAAGTTAGACCTTAAAGGGGCTTACAATCTCATCCGCATCCGTAGTGGGGATGAGTGGAAGACGGCATTCAGAACTAGATACGGACTATTCGAATATCTAGTGATGCCGTTTGGGTTGTGTAATGCTCCCGCAGCATTTCAGCGGTTCATAAACGACATCTTCCGAGATCTACTCGATGTCTGTGTCGTAGTATATCTGGACGATATACTCATTTACTCTCAATCCTTGTCTGAACATAAAAGACATGTAAGACTTGTGTTGTCCAGATTGCTCGCACACAACTTGTACGTAAAACTGAAGAAATGCCTATTCCATAAGGAAGAGGTGTTATTCTTAGGATACATCATATCCAAGAACAGCATCAAGATGGATATGAGCAAGATATCCTGTATTCTGGATTGGCCTGTACCAACAACTCGTAAGGCCTTACAACGATTTCTTGGATTCTCAAACTTCTATAGGAAGTTCATCAAGAACTTCTCGTCTATTGTGAGACCACTCACACAACTTACAAGTGTTAAGCAAACATTTAAATGGTCTGAAGAAGCAAATAAAGCGTTCAGCTTGTTGAAATCAAGCTTCATTACCGCTCCCATACTACGCCATCCAGACCCATCCCTCCAATACATCCTGGAGGTAGATGCGTCAAATATGGCTGTAGGAGCAGTTCTTTCCCAATGACCTACGAATACTTCACCACTTCATCCAGTTGCCTTCTTCTCTAAATCACTAAGTAACCCAGAGGTGAACTACCCAGTGGGTGAAAAAGAGTTACTTGCCATGAAGTTGGCACTGGAGAATTGGCGACATCTACTTGAGGGCACCCGGTTGCCAATACTCATATATACAGACCATAAAAACCTCCAATATCTCCAGACCAACAAGACCCTTTCCCACCGACAGGTACATTGGTCGCTATTCTTCCTAAGATTCAATTTCTTAGTGACCTATACACCTGCAGACAAAAACAAGAAGGCAGATGCGTTATCACGGTTAACCGAAGATAACTGTGCCCAAATTCCTTCATTACCTATAATACCCCATGACCGTATTATTGGTGTTGTTCGTCCCTTAAAGGAAGAGATTCTGCACAGTCTAAGACTGGATTCACCACCACCTCAACTAAGTACTGATGCAGAAGGCTTCCGCTACTTTAACGACAAACTCTACATACCTCCCGGTATGCGTACCAAAATCTTGGAGTTATCCCATGACGTACCTATGGCAGGACATATGGGTATGACTAAGACATTTGCTCACTAGGCAATTTTGGTGGCCTGGGATGAAGACGTCTGTACAAAAATTCATTTCTTCATGTGACATCTGTGCAAGGTCCAAAATTGACACTACAAAACCTTCTGGTTTACTTTGCAGTCTACCAATACCCAAAGTTCCATGGGAAGTTGTTTCTTTAGACTCCATAGTGGAATTACCACCGTCCAAGGGATTCACTACCATCCTAGTGTTAGTGGACCATCTGACAAAAATGGCACATTTCATTCCCATTCGCAGACTACCTTCATCTAAGGAAACAGCAGAATTGCTAGTAAAATATGTGTTCAAACTACATGGAATTCCAAAGACTCTTTTATCTGACCGGGGCTCGCAGTTCATCTCTAAGTTTTGGCAAGCTCTATGTCACATACTGCGCATTGAGCGAAAACTTACTTCCCCCTATCACCCGCAGACCAACGGACAAACTGAAAGAGTCAACCAGTGTATTGAACAATATTTGCGTTGCTACACCTCATACCTACAGGATGATTGGGTGGACCTCCCCCCTCTGGCAGAATTTGCTTATAACAATGCAACCCACAGTACTACTAAGCAAAGTCCGTTCTACCTGAACTATGGGTTCCATCCCACAATTCTTCCACCACGCATCCTACCATCAAGTAACCCAGTAGCCTCTGACTATCTCACCCAAATAAAAGACTCTTTGGGCTTACTTAACACCACCATCTCACATGCTCATAGCCAACAAAAGAGGTACTATGACCTCCGCAGAAGACCTTCACCTCAATATGCTATTGGGGATCTTGTTTGGCTATCTACGAGGAACTTGAGGTTGAAAATTCCTAGTAAAAAGCTTGGACCTCTATTCCTGGGACCTTTCCCAATTGAGAAGCTCATTGGGGAATCTGCAGCTCGACTCACTTTACCGGCAGATCTTAAAATACACCCCACGTTCCATGTATCTCTATTGAAGCCACATACACCCAACCAAGGGATTAGACCTACCATCGCGCCTCCACCTCCAATACAAGTTGAAGGAGGAGAAGAATTTGAGATTAAAGAAATTTTGGATTCTCGTATCCACAGAGGAAAGCTCCAATATTTCATAAGATGGAAAAATTATGGTCCCCAAGATGACACCTGGTTGGATGCTTCTGACGTCCACGCACCCAGGCTTATACGAAGGTTCCACTCCAAATACTAGGAGAGACCAGTGTTATAGGCCTTCCAGAGCCGGCCTTAGGGGGGGGGGGGTACTGTAAGATCCTGGTACCTGCGGTACCCTTCCAGCCTATTATTTGTACATTACGTTCCACCATATAGATAGGTGGAACGCATCTAGTACCTGTCCCTTTAAATTCCATGACCTCATCAGTGAGTGCCGCTCTGAGCGGCTATTTCAACCGCCGGCATTCACTCACATGTGTTCGTGCAAACCGCTTGCTACAGCATTACCTAACGCTGCCGAATCCTCCAGCTATTCCCTAATACCTGGATTGACCGAAGACTTGCTACAACATCTTGTATCTCGCTACAAGATCATTACCTCACCGCCGGAACCCTCTCCTTACAAACCTACCAGTGATCAGTACCCCACAGGGGAATACCTTCCTAATCTACTTTCACTACTACTCTGCTAACTAAAGACTATTGCTACTCTAAGAACTATACTGTTACATCTAACATCTGCACCGCTACTTAGATTGCAAGCTCTTGAGCCTATTACCATCTTGTCACTGCACTAGCCTAGCATCTCCTGTACACTTCATCTGCTCTTCACTACCACCTGTTACCTGTACATGATTGCTATCCTAAGTGCTTACTATCACCATCTGTTACCTCTTACCATTGCTATCACTATCCACGCCTGTCCCCTCAGTATCACCTCTATACTTTCACATATAAACATATCACTCCAGGAACATCTTTAATGAGTGTCTGTGTTTGTGTATGTGCTTGCTGAGACAGGCTGATGCACAATGATGAGTCTTGAGAGTTGGATATGGTAGTTCAACACATCTCTACATGACTACTGAGTGTAACTTCCGCAGCTGCAAATCCACACCACACAAATAAACGCCGGAGCGTTACAAAAGCCCGCATGGAGTTTGCTAAAAAACACCTGAAGGACTCCAAGATGGTGAGAAATAAGATTCTCTGGTCTGATGAGACCAAAATAGAACTTTTTGGCCTTAATTCTAAGCGGTATGTGTGGAGAAAACCAGGCACTGCTCATCACCTGTCCAATACAGTCCCAACAGTGAAGCATGGTGGTGGCAGCATCATGCTGTGGGGGTGTTTTTCAGCTGCAGGGACAGGACGACTAGTTGCAATCGAGGGAAAGATGAATGCGGCCAAGTACAGGGATATCCTGGACAAAAACCTTCTCCAGAGTGCTCTGGACCTCAGACTGGGCCGAAGGTTTACCTTCCAACAAGACAATGACCCTAAGCACACAGCTAAAATAACGAAGGAGTGGCTTCACAACAACTCCGTGACTGTTCTTGAAGGGCCCAGCCAGAGCCCTGACTTAAACCCAATTGAGCATCTCTGGAGAGATCTAAAAATGGCTGTCCACCAACGTTTACCATCCAACCTGACAGAACTGGAGAGGATCTGCAAGGAGGAATGGCAGAGGATGCCCAAATCCAGGTGTGTAAGACTTGTTGCATCTTTCCCAAAAAGACTCCTGGCTGTATTAGATCAAAAGGGGGCTTCTACTAAATAATGAGCAAAGGGTCTGAATACTTAGGACCATGTGATATTTCAGTTTTTCTTTTTTAATCAATCTGCAACAATGTCAACAATTCTGTATTTTTCTGTCAGTATGGGGTGCTATGTGTACATTCATGAGGAAGAAGAATGAACCTAAATGATTTTAGCAAATGGCTGCAATATAACAAAGAGTGAAAAAATTTAAGGGGGTCTGAATACTTTCCGTACCCACTGTATGTGTAATTTATGCTCCTAGAACACCTGACGGTGCTCCTTGCATGTTGGGCCTCTGTATTTGGCTATGCTGTGACAACGTCTCACATATGTGGTATTGCCATACTCAGGAGGAGTAGCAGAATGAATTTTGGGGTGTAATTTTTGCTATATACATGCTATGTGTTAGAAATATCTTAAATATTGACAACTTTGTGGAAAGAAAATGAAAACATTTTTTTTTTTACACATTTTCCAAAAACTTCTGGAAAAAAATGACATGTTCAAAAGACTCATTATGCCTCATAGAATATAAGGTGGGGTGTTTGCTTTCCAAAATGAGGTCATTTTGTGGGTAATTCCATTGTCCTGGTGCTCCAGGGCCTTCAAAAGTGTGACAGGTCGTTAGGAAATTATGGGCCTGATTCATAGTACAGCGAATTGGCGTTTTGGCGGGTTTTTTGCGAATCGGCGAATTCGTACGTCAGAATTGGTATTCAGAGAACGGCGGGCGGAAAATAGCGCCTAGTGTGAGATTCATTAAGATGCAACAAGGTCAGAGCGCGACTTAAAAACACGCCAGCTAAAAGCTCGACTAAAGTTTTGCCAAATTTTCCCCTGTACCCCCAAAAATCCCAAATCACTGTGGAAGGTGTGGAAGACAATTTGGAGATGACTGGCTTTTAAAAAATGTCAAAAACTGACTTAGAAAGAGAGATATCTGCGAAAGTGTAGAAAGGTTAAAAAGCTCCTCCAGCCCCGAGCTGCGAACGCGCGAATGTGCGCATGCGCAACGCCAAATAGGCTCAAAAAATTCCGCCAGTGCGATTTTGGTCAATTTTTTTTTGAATACCGATTGACAATCCGCTGTCTCGGCCATAGAAAATGGAAAAAACCGGCGGAATTGGAAAAACATGCACACTTCCAACAAGGGATACCTTAGTAAACACCATTACATTCCATACACCTTGCTAACTCAGAAATCATAACAGTGAAATCTACAGTGTTTATATAGAACCTCCACAATATCTGAAAAATCACACAAAATATTACATTGGGGAATGGGTCGTCAGATAGAACAAAAATAGATGTAAAACATATTTCAAAGAAAGATTATTAGCATTTCACACATATCAAGGAAATGTCACAATTTTGACAATATTTTATGTGTTTCAAAAGAATGTTTTTCTAAATATATTGCAAATACTACCTTTTCTTCCATATGGGTATGGCCAAGTGTTACCATTTTACTACACATTTAACTGAAGGTATATATATATATCCCCATACTTGGCTAATTAGCAAAGTATGCCCAACAAACAAATATAGCTTTAGCTCACAATATTGCTACATATTGACTTTATGTGGCATCTTTTGTATTTTGTTCATGTCTTTAGATTAAAAGTTTGCTGATACAAACTTTTTCAAACATGAACAAAATTAATGATGTGAACATTTGGAGGTTTGGAGATATCCAAGTGTTGCCCATACAGAGGGCTCCTTCTGGATTCGAACTTACAAACCTACAGCAGGAAGGCAGACTCCCTAATCATTGTGCTATTTCTCAGTGAGCGTTGGGTGTTTTCCTCATGCCGTCAAAATGCTCACATGGGAACAGGGGCCATTGAACTGAATAGGATTGGATTTTTTGGCTGTTTTGGGAGTTGATCCTTGAGCTGTACAAATCCCCCTCAAACGCCCCCAAACGGGCTACGTTCACATGTAGGTGTTCGTGATCTGTTTTTGGGGCTTTTTTAGGTGATTTCATATAACAATGCCTGCCCAAAAAATGCATGTCAAAACGCCTGGGAAAACGCCAGCAAAAACGCCCATAAGAATGCCTGATATAATTGCCACGCCAAAATTAGGGATGTTCATGAGTGATGAGTCAGATTGTTGGCTTACATATCTGTTCAATCTTCACAATCTCACTTCCCAAATCCCAAAAGGTGTGTTTCAATTGTTTCCCTAAATATATATTTCTCTCTCTCTCGCTCTCTCATGTAATTGTATATATATGTATGTATTCCTGTATCTAAACATTCTAAATAATGACTAGCAAACTTGAAGAGAGAATTTTATCAATTCACATATATACACACCTACATACATACATGTATTTGGGCTGTTTAGGTCTCTCTCCTCCTCCTCATTTCTATTTCCCTTTTTTTGGCAACTGAGCATGCTCCAAAACACACAGGACACACACAGTTAAATTTTTGCCTGGGAGTTAACATTCTGGGTGTGTGTTTGCTTTGATTATATATAGCTCACTCAGACATCAGGAAAGATTTGACCTACGAAGAGGTCCAATATATTGTGTGTCACATGCTTTATGGTTAACATTTGGGGGCCTTTGTTATTTATGGAGGTGCGATTTGGCTGTGTTGTGTGTTGACTCTCTGTAAGTATTTATTGCTGTTAACATAATTGTGTATTGTTCTGTCAATCTGCACATGCATCTGTAGATTATGGGCTCTTTGTCGATGTATATGGTCTAAATGTTGTACAAAGGTTGTTTTGGTTTTAAAAATCCAAATCTGTGGCTTCAATTGGATACTGTGGAGACTGTGCCAAAAATATGTCATGTGAAATGTTTGAGCTGTGTATTTGTGTAATAAACAGCATGTTTCCAATATTTTTTTCAAATGTCTTCATGTGTCTAAATAAAGTTTTCTGGTGTCCACAAATGTATGTATTTGTATTTCTTGTTTTAAGTTAAATATGCTTAATGGTTGTGTAAGGTGACTATTGTTCGCGAATTCGCTAATATACAAAACCGCGTTCTCACATTTGTACATGCAACCGGAAACGAAACTTTTGGTGAGTGCACACGTTTCCGGAAATTGTCCAGGCCCTCTCGCAAGTGTGTGCATCATGGCTCCTGCACTCTTTACTGCCGAAATTGTGTCATTTGTGTGTAAGGTAAGGAGGGGGGGGGGGATGAATGTGCGAGATAGGGGATGGTGGCTGGGGGGCTGGGTGGGTCGCTTATCTAGCGGGTGTGCAATTAACTTTTGGTCTTCTGATCTGCGCATGCACTTTCTGCCTATTAGACGTGATCTAGAAGCTTCCTGTTATAGAAACTTCCTAGATGTGAACCTGTTCCCTACATATATATATATATATATATATATATATATATATATATATATATATATATATAATTTATTTTTGGGTATATATATATATATGTATATAATGTGTGTGTGTGTGTGTGTATATGTGTATATATGTGTATATATTTATATATGTGTATATATTTATATATATATATGTATATATGTGTATATATTTATATATATGTATATATATATATGTATATATGTGTATATATTTATATATATATGTGTATATATATATATGTATATATGTGTGTATATATATATATATGTATATATGTGTATATATATATATATATATATATATATATATATATATATATATATGTATATATGTGTATATATATATTTATATATGTGTATATATATGTGTGTGTGTGTGTGTGTATATATATATATATATATATATATATATATATATATATATATATATATATATATATATATATTAGAGACAATATATATACTATGTATATATTATATACAATATATATACATTATAGAATATATTATATACCATATATTAGTGTATATAATAGGGAACAGGTTCACATCTCTGAACTTTCTATATAGATATAGATAGGCATACCCTGCTTTAAGTAGACTCACTTTATATACACTCGTGAGTAAGGACACAGCTTGTTCAGCTTGCCATGACACTGCTCACAAACCATAAGTGACAGGGATAACAAACTTAGGGAGCAACGAGAGGGTACCCAGGACTACACCATATCCATTTTGTGGCTGGCCAGCTTGCCTAGGTAATCTATCATGTCATAGTCCTGGATCCCCTTAACATGCTCCCACATGGGAGCAAGGCCATGTCAATGTGGCCAAAATTTACAATGGAGCTGGTGTATTTTCATGCATTGAGAAAAGAAAAAAGGGATTCCTTCACTTTAAGTACATTTTCAGTTTACATACATGCCCTGGTCCCATTGTGTACTTAAAGTGGGGTATGCCTGTATATAGATAGATTTGATTAGTTTCTACTTTTACACAAAATGAAACACAATTATCTGTGACAGGTTGCTCTGACGCTTTGGAATCTGTCTAGATAAAGACAAATGTATTGCCCCTTTTCATATATGCAAGATTAGAAACATTATATTCCCTAAATACATAATGCCAAAAATTATTGCCTTAAATACATCCATACACACTGCAAGCTCTGCACCGTTTGTCTTGTCGGAGACTCGCCATCATAAGCTGGATCTGCACACAGCAGCTAATTTGTTCACCTGAGATGGAATCAGTGCTCACAAAAATATGGACTGGTCATGTCTTCAAAGGATTGCATTGGACAAATCACCTCTAAACGAAACACATGAGTGTATAATCACTTGTCTTAATGGATCACATTCCCAGCACACGCATCTCACACTGCCATATGTGTTTCAATGGGGGTGTCCATTGCAAGTTAAATACGCCCCCAGATCCCATTGCTTTGTTAATTTACAGATATAACTGGAATCTGATGGCACTGCTGTCCACCACTATGCCATCAAATTCTGCTGGGGAACTTTAAAAAGGATTATGTGTGATTGTGTGGATAATTCTGACACATTAAATTCACATCTCCCACATCCCATGTGCTCCTCTTGCAGGAATAGCGAATCCAGGGTAATTCAGCACAGCATAATGAACAGACACACCCAATCAGACAACTCATGTTAAAAGGGACCTGAAAAGCAATCTGCATGGCTTGCTTTTCCAAGCATTGGCTAGTTTAGTGAGCCTGGACTAATAACAGTCACTGTAATGCTACCCATACTGCTGTCCTTTTAACATGGTGACAAAAGTTGATACTTATGCTACATGTGTGTAAAGTTACTTGCACCCTGCTAAATGGACAGCAATAAGGTTGTAAATACAGTGACTGTAATTAACATGCCAAGGGCTAGGAATTGTACATATATTCTAGCTAAATATAGCAGCTTCATTAGGAAATATTTAATTTACATCTCTCTTATCTCCATCTCTGCTGCATGTTATTTTGGCAGAGGAATTCTATCCCATCAGCAGAGGAAGCACAAGGCTGTGCAGTGATGGACAGTGCACCCTGTGTACCCATTGGCTAAGGAGGCAGCAGGAAGTGGATCAGCCTGCCTCCTGTTACCTCCTCAGCCAATGAGTAGCTGAAAGGCTCTTAAGTCCCTTCCTCCTAACATCTCCTGAGTCCCAGGCCTTCCAGCTAGTTTAGTGTGCTTACTATGCATTTATCCTTCGGCGCTTCTCCTGCCTTATGTGTCAACTGGCTAATGTCTCCTGCACACTTCATGGATGGTGGGTCCGGGGCCCCTACAGGCACTCTGGCCCCCTACATGTGTATTGGCTGTCCCCCCCTGATGGCGGCCCTGGGTGTGTAATGAAAGGACAATTGTCAAAATGTCTAGATCATGTAGAGGAAATCACCAGTTGGGGCAACCTATGTCATGGAGGTAGATTTGGACATCGATGTCTATGTATCACCAGAAATGGGATTCTTTGTTCTACAAAATCTCAAAGACGACCTAGCATGTTTTTGTAAGACTTTTTTGGACATACTTGGACTCAAACATACATTGCTCTTTCCACAGCTCCTCCTCCTCTGGGGGTATGATCAGGTGAACATGCATCTTCACCAAAAGTACAAGATGATGTGTCGTCTCCGGATGAGGCTGCTGCGGAGATTTAACTTCCTGGTGGATCTTCAGCGGGCCTGGAGTGATGCCAAAAGGCACTCTCCCAGGCTCCTGAAAAAGGCTGTGGAGCAAATCTCCGGTAAGTAAAAATATACATGACATGTGACCAGATAGGTTATAATTTTGTGGGTAGGTGGACATGTGTTTAGGTATGCAACAACACAAATACCAACAACCCCCCCCCTCCCCTCCCTCTCGCTCCTACCTTTCCTACCTCCATCAAGTGTCTCTTCACAACCTTTAATACTACTATGTACATGATTTTTTTTCATGTTTATTTTTTCTCTTCTGCTTCTAGCAAAAGCGGACGGGCGACACCCTTTTGTACTTTTGGTGAAGAAGGGGAGGAGGAGGACTGCCACATTGAACTATGCCTTCAGAGGCAGCGAGCCATTTGAGCTGCTACAAATTGTGGATCGTAAGTAGAAAAATGTACATTGTAGAAATGTCTAATCTCTAATCACATTTCACAGAGCCCCCTTTACATCGGAGTCTCCAGACTTACTACACTGTAAGAGGGAAGTGTGAAGTCTCTGATGTAAGGAGAGTTCAGGGAACCATTATTTGAGTGGGAAAGCTGGGGACTCTGGTGTAAAAGGGAACTCTGTGGTCACCAAAGCTCCCCCATACATCTGAGCTTACAGAGACCCCCTTACACTTCCCTTCCTCAGTCCACCACAGTCAAGGGCACAAGTCCCACCGCAGAAGACTACCTGCTTGGACTTGTACTGCTCTCTGTAGGGGACTAAGGAACTACTGCCTGCTATGCTAAGACTTGTAGTGCCCTCTGTTAGGGACTAAGGATTCCTCAGTCCTCCACATTTTAGGGCACTGTAAGTCCCAGCATAGCGGGCTGTCATACCTCAGTCCCTCACAGCTCGGGGCAAAAACAACAGAGTTAAACATCTAAAGGACAACTCCAAACCAAACTAACAATAATGGACAGAGTCCATATGCTCTATAATGTCAAAAACCCGCTACCCCTCACCTTCCACCTCGGGTGCTGTCATTGTGTAGGGCAGAGGGCTCCATCTCCACCATGTTTGGCTTTCATGTCAGATATGCAGGACTTGCTCAGCTCCACTCTCTTCCCTGGCAACTGACTCTGGCGTCATTGGGGGTCTTTCCTCCTCTAGAAAACACCCAGGGGCCCTCTCCTTGTCCCCCAGCCACCCAGGGCCTTCTTCTCCTCCTCCTCCACCAACCATTTTCGGACTCTTCCAAATTCCCTGGGGCTACTCACCCCTTTGCATAGTAGACACCACAAATCTATGAGCAGCCTGCAAAATATCAAGTCTGGGCCTGGTTACCTGTATGTTCCGGGTCCAGGGCGGAGCTCTCCTCCCAGAGCAACAACCGATGATAGCAGAGTGAGTTGACCAGGCAGTAACTTCCTACTGGTGCAGGTACACACCTACCGATTCCTCAACATCTTAGGATAACATGATCAGAAGGCCAATCCCCAGTCAGAGAAGGAGGAGTAAGTGTCAGCGGACAACAGACACCTGGCAGACGCAGTGAAGGGACTGCAGCACACTGCTGCCAATTTTAGATCCGAGGATTGAAAGCAATCTTTGACTTGGGCGATTTCCCTGACTGCGCCCTTCGAAATGTTGGTGCTCCGCCACTGGCTTGATGAGAGGTTACTGCCTATTTGTGTCCATAAATAATATATAATGTATTATTTTTGTTGTTTATTTTTTTGTTTATTTTTTTAGAAACCAGTGATGAGGATCTTGAGCCTCAGACTTCTCAGGCCCAGTGTAAGTAATGTGGATGTGCTGTTGTGTTGTGTATTAGGTCGAACTTGGAGGAATGATTGTTTGTTTTGTTTTCTTTTGTGGTTGATGTAACTTCAGCAAGAGAGGAGCCTCAGGCAGGGCCAAGTCGCCTGGATCCGGGCCAGGAAGACACTGTTGCCCAAGAAGAGGCCAATTGGTCAGACTCTGATGAGGACCTGGGCTCTCCTCAAATGGGAAGTAAGTATTCTACATGTGTTTGTGTGTTCAATGTGTCCTGGGAAATATAAGGGCTGTAATATATATATTTTGACATTGGGGTTTTGTAGCAGCTGACATTGAGGATGTTTGTTGTGGAGGACTGGGGAAGAGGGGCCGCTGCTTACCCAGTCCACTGTAACTACTACCTTCAATGTTTCCCGACTACTTTCTGTGTGCCTTTATCAAATAGCTTTTGTTCAAGAATTGTATCCGTGTCTTTGTGTTTCTAGGAGATGCGACACCATCCCCCCATGAAGGGACACCATCCCCCCATGAAGGGTCTCCCCCATCCTCCCCCACTCCAGGGGTGGAGGCAGATGATGTTAGTGGCTCCCCTGAACTAGTCTGTAAGTACCTAAAATTAGATTCTCACATGTATTGTGTGTGCTAGGATGATGTGTATCTAGGATAATCTAAGTTGGAGTCAAAGCAAGTGTAGTTTTGCTATATGTGACAGGAAGGTTGGTCATGAAACACTCTTGCTTAACCTTCATGTTTGAAAGGTGGTTTTGGGGAGCATTACAGGACATGTTATATTTTTTAAGTTTTCTCAAGCCACCCTATTCTAAATTGGTGTTAGTTTCTCTACATTGGAAATGGTGTGCTTTGTACTTGTAAATTTTTTGGGGACATTGTAATTTACTCATGTCCTGATTTAGTCAACACTGAAAATGTGTGTTTATCAATCTTTCATAAATACTCTTCCTCGGTAAACGGTATTAAAGAAATATGTACTGTATGTTTGACTGCCCCATGGGGAGGGGAAAGGGGAAGAGTGGAAAGTCAGGGAAAGTAAGAGAGGGGGAAAGAGGTAGAAAGGGGGGGGGGGGGAGTTACCCACGAAGTATTAAAATATAACGGAGGATGAGTCAAACCCCCCACCCCTTGTATTAGAAAGTGCTACGGAAGGGAAGAACCCCTCTCATTGGCGAGACAAAAGTCAGATAAAGGAGAAGCAAGAATTGATAGTCTTTCCACTTCCCCTAACCCCCCCCTAGGGAGATATATTCTGAGTTGAAAGGTAACCCCTCTGAGAGGGGAGGTAGGGAGGGGGAGGGTAACTAGGATAATCCAAGTGGGAGTAAAATGATAATACTTCAATGGAAGGAATTTATACCAGTGAATGTCCGGACTGTTTTACAGGGGGGGAGGGTGGAAGAATGGAAAGATGAGGAAGGTGGGAGAGAGAGGGAGAAAGGGGAGAGGGAAGCTATCAGTGTATTATAGATACAGTGAAGGAAGGAACAGGACCCAACCCCCTGGCTCAAAATTTTGGCATGGAATAGGAGACCCCCCCCCCCCCTCATAGTTAGACAATTGAAGAATATGGACAGATAATCTTTCCACTTCCACTACCCCCCTCTGGATGTGCAATTGGGGAGATGGTAAAGAGCTGGAGGTGGCCCTCCAGAGAGGAGGGGAGGGGAGAGGGAGAGGAATAGGCTGGGTTGCAGGGGAAGGAGGGGAGTAACTAGAATGGCGTTATAGGAGGAAGTTACATGAGAAAATAGAGATAAAAGGGAGGGGGGCGGGAGAGTACGGGGAGTGACACTCCGGGGTACAGTCCTTTTTTGGTTCACACAAATGGCACCGAAAAGTGCCGTGTGAGATAAGGATAAGAAAGGATATCCGAAGTGACGAGGGAGAGACTAGACCTCTTACAGAGGCCGACTTCTCTCAATCGTCAGAGGGGGAGGGAAGGGAGGGGAGTAGGGGGGGTTTTTTTTTTTTTTGTTTTTTCTTGTGCTCCGCTGACCAGGGATGGAGGATTTAAAAATCACTTCCTACAATGTTAAAGGATTAAATATCCCGGAAAAAAGGCATACATTGTTAACAGAATTGAGACGATTAAAAACTAACATTGCACTAATACAAGAAACGCATTTTAGGACAGATAAAATATCCCTCATCAGAAATAGATTTTTCCCACATATATATCACTCCACATATACGCAAGCAAAATCCCGCGGGGTTTCTATACTGATCGCAAAGGGTGTACCATGGACTTATCAAGATAGTAGGCATGACTCAGAAGGAAGATTCTTATTTGTTAAGGGATTAATAGGGGAAACGCAGGTAACGCTCGCAACGATATACACACCTAACAATCGACAGGATGCATTTATTTCTAGGACTCTAGCTGAGCTGATGGGGTACACAGAAGGCCAATTAATTCTGGGAGGTGATCTTAATGTACCATTGATATCAGCAGTAGATACATCCTACGGGACTACTACCCTCACTCCTGGAATGAGTAAACGAATTTTAAGAGCTTTACATAAAGCTCAGTTGATAGACGTATGGCGCCTTCAGCACCCTTCGGAAAAAGAATATACATTTTATTCAATTCCACATAGGAATTACTCTAGAATTGACCTTTTTCTCGTACCTCATGCTCAGCTACAGGCAGTGAAAAGGTCAGAGATTGATAGTATTACATGGTCAGATCATGCTCCAATATCAATAATATATAGCTTGACACCAAATTCGGCACAGAGAAGACGCTTCTGGAGGTTAAACGAGGACTTACTCCAGAGAGAGGAGGTAGTTAAGGAGCTCACAGAGGAGATGAAGGCCTTCTTTGAGATCAATGACCAACCGGAGTGCCGGACGGGGACCCTCTGGGAGGCTCATAAATCGGTGATGAGAGGCATCTTCATCAAGCATGGAGCACGGATAAAAAAGGAAAGGGGGAAGCAAATGTTACAACTTCTAGAAAAACTTAGCTTACTAGAGATAGAACATAAACACACCTTATCAGAGACGGTGGAGGGAGAATTGAAGTTGATTAGAAAACAGATAACGGACCTGTTACAATACAAAGCTAAAGCAGCTATTCAAAGGTGTCGGAAAATGAATTACGAATCAGGTAATAAATGTGGGAAATTATTGGCCAGTACAGTAAGAGAGCAGAAATTGAGGTCGTACATACCGCATATCATCACAACAGAAGGGGCCAAGAAAACATTACCAACACAAATAACAGCAGAATTTGAGAAATATTATAATTCACTGTATAATTTAAAAAAAACCCCACCATCTTTAGAAGATATTGAAAGATATATAGATCAGTCACAGCTCCCTAAATTGATAGAGGCGGATCGGGAGGATCTAGAGAGGGAAATTACCATCGAGGAGATAAAGCAAGCACTTAAGTCTATGAAGCCTGGGAAAGCGCCGGGCCCAGATGGCCTAACGACTCAATATTATCAAACGCTGTTCCATATCCTAGGCCCATATCTAGCAAGATTATTTAATGCATCAGATATAGATG
This sequence comes from Pelophylax lessonae, assembly GCF_965119305.1. Lineage (NCBI taxonomy): Eukaryota > Metazoa > Chordata > Amphibia > Anura > Ranidae > Pelophylax > Pelophylax lessonae. Next base: position 389,559,745 of record NC_138771.1, read on the forward strand.
GGAAATTTTCCAGAGATACACTCACGGCCCATATATCTTTGATACTAAAAGAAGGTAAAGACCCGTCTTCATGCAGCAGTTATAGACCAATTTCTTTACTAAATGTGGATTTAAAAATATTTACTAAAATTCTCGCAAATAGACTGGCAAGGGTCCTCCCAAGCTTAGTACACTTAGATCAGGTGGGATTCATGTCATCAAGGGAAGCAAGAGACAATACTACCCGAATTCTCAACCTAATACAAGTAGTAAAGGAAAAAAAGATTCCGTGCGTAGTGTTGAGCACAGACGCAGAGAAGGCATTTGATCGGGTGGGATGGCCTTTCATGTTTGCTGTGCTCAAATATATTGGAATAGGGAAAGAGATGCTGGAAAAAATCACCAGAGTTTACACAGAGCCAACGGCTAGGGTAAAAGCTAATGGCATACTATCGGACGCCTTCCCAATCAGAAATGGCACAAGGCAGGGATGCCCATTATCGCCCTTACTTTTTGCCTTGGTTGTAGAACCTTTCCTATGTAGAATTCGACTAAATCAAGATATTGAGGGGGTAAAGATAAAAGAGAAACAATATAAAATTGCCGCTTACGCGGACGATTTACTATTTTCACTAACTAACCCAGGTATATCATTGCCGAATTTAATACAAGAGTTTAAAAAATTTGGTGCTATGTCATATTTGAAAATCAATTTGGGGAAGTCAGAAGCGATGGGAATAGGGGTACCTATTTCCCAAGTAAATGTACTGAAAAGCAGTTTTGGTTTCAAATGGAAGGAAGAGGCGGTGAGATACCTGGGGACATTCATACCAGCAAAATTAACGCGGGTGTACGATCTCAATTTCCTGCCCTTGATTGCAAAAACGAGGAATCTATTAGAACAATGGCGTAAAGGGATGCACTCATGGTTTGGTAAATGTAATTTGTTAAAGATGACAGTTTTGCCAAAATTTGTGTACTTGTTGCGAGCGTTGCCTGTCAAGATCCCCAGTGTCTTTTTCAAAGTAATACATTCTCTGTTTGTGGAATATATCTGGAATTACAAAAAACCACGAATAGCAAGACGAATTTTAATATTGCCAAAAAAAAAAGGGGGTCTAGCCTTCCCAGATATACGGGCATATTATCAGGCCACTCAAGTGGCCAGAATATTGGACTGGTGGCACCACTCGGAAAATAAATTGTGGGTACAAATAGAGCAGGAACAAACAGAAGTGGACTTGAAGAGAGCGATATGGTGCTACCAGGTGTTACCTAAGTATTTGAAAAACCATTTGACAATAGGAAATACACTTCGGGTATGTAGACAACCAAATATATACACCAAACTGACAACGAACGAGTCACCGTTATTTCCAATCTTGGGGAACCCACAGTTTGCACCAGGTCTAGATAAAAGACAGTTTGGGGATTTGAGGGAGAAGAAAATTGAGCAGGCCTCGTCTTTCCTGTTACAAAGGAGATGGCCTTCAATTAACCAATTGATTGATAGAGGGGGAATATATAATATCCCTTTCTGGCAAGCAATTCAAATACATCACTATCTGGCCTCAATACCAAGACCAGAAAGTTTTGGTAGAGCATTAACGAGATTTGAACAACACTGTGTGAAGCCAGGGACCTTACTACACACATTATCAATCGCCTACGGGCTACTGACAGACCCGGATGATCAGCCGGAATTGTCTTGGCCGGGAAAATGGGGAAGGGATTTAGGATGTAATCTGACAAGTGAACAGGTCCAGAGGATATTAAGATTTACCTTTAAACCTTCTGGATGCGTCAAAATCCAAGAACTGAATTACAAGCTTATAACAAGATGGTATATTACACCCAAGAAAATACATAGATGGTTCCCGAGGGAATCAGGTTTATGCTGGAGATGCAAAAAAGAGGAAGGTACATTGTACCATATTTTCTGGACCTGTACAGATATAAAACCATTTTGGCAGGGAATAAAAAATATTATCCAAAAATTCACGGAATACAAAATTGAAGAAAATCCGCTTTTCTTCTTACTACAGGGGACAGAGATACCAGTAAGGAGATATGAAAATTCTATCCCGTATTTGGTTAATGCAGCTAAGGCATGTATTCCAGGTAATTGGAAAAAAACACAACCCCCCTCGAGGGCAGAATGGATACACAGAGTAGAGGATATTAGAAGAATGGAAGAGCTAATTGCTTTTTCCCAAGATAGACAGGAGAAATATAAAAAGATATGGGAATCATGGAATCTTTTTATGATCTCTGAGGAAGGGAAACAATTCACAGGAGGATAGATGGGAGGATAATGGAGAGGAGGGATAGTGAGTCCTCCATGCTGAAGGCAGTGGAGCAATTAACTAAACCCTTTTTTTTTTTTTTTTTTTTTTTTTTTTTTATTAGGAGAGGGGGGGGGGGAGGGAAGGGGGAGGAAGGGGCATGGGATGAAAAGGAAAAATAAGGAAGGAATATAAGCCAAGTAAACATTGAAAGAATGGGAGCAATAAAGGTTTATTTGATATTGTATTACTTGTTGAAATGTTAATGTATTTAAGCTGTACTTCCTTAATAAAATTCATATTTGAAAAAAAAAATACTCTTCCTCGGTAATGTACCACATTCCAGTTCACAATTTGTGTTCTTTTTGTGCAGTTTCTCCTGAGCCAGCAAGCCCATCCTGTTCGGGGGGCCAAAAAAAAACGTGATGATGGTAAGTTGTGTGCTTTTTCAGTAGTGTGTCTACTTAGTAAGTGGAGAAATGCTAACTGTGTATGTCCCCGATCAGGCTTCAAGTTGTTCTAAAGGCAGCAGGTTCTTTATGTGAATGCATTCTATGCATTAGTATTCCAAGTGATAGGTGTGCATATTCCCCCTAAGACTTACTGGGACCATTTTCTTACTGTCTAAAATTTTGCACAAATACTTGTCTGGAACAGACTCCCCCTCCTTAACTGAGGTGACAGCATGCCAATATTGCCTCCTGATGCTGTCACTCCTAATCATTGAGACCATCGGAAGGGAGGGGGGCAAGGCTGGCTCACAGCCTAGTGCCTGAACAGGCACAGGGTGCTTGGCTTCATCTCATGTGCCTCCATAGCAAGCTGCCTGCTGTGGGGTCAACCAACAGGAGGGAGGTGCCTAGAGGTGTGTACAGGGGCCATGTAAAAAGGAGGATTGTTATTTCTCTCGTCCCCAAAAACCTAGAGAGTGTAAGTCTAACCTGATTAGTTTTCCGCAGCCCTCCAAAAATGATATGTTTCCAACACTTAGAACAGGCAGGGCTGGGGCACAAAAAACATCAGAGAAACACAATCAGCACAAAAGCAGGGAGTACGTATCCTTAACGCTACAAGCTTCACCCAGAAGAATGACGCTTGCACTGTACAAATCTGCATCAGCACCGTATCAATGTCTAAATAAAACTTTCAGGGAAGTGTGGAGGGGTAATGAGTGGGTGTTAGAGCGTTTTCATGACTGCGTAACCTACAGTTAGCGTGAGTCCATTTGTTGAGAAACTTTTTCTTCTCTCTTAACACAGCTGGGATGGCGGAAAGGAGATCAGGGGAGCAGACACATCTGCTCCGTCCAGAACTGTCCCTCAAAATTCCAAAGGGTGAGTCTCTACTATGTGTCAGGTTCAATCTATAGACAGTAAGAGGGAGAGAGAACGCTCCACAGATTCCAATGGTGATAGAGATAAATGTGTGCACATGTATCGTGTTGACCAATTGAACCCAAAACACCTTACATTCTTCAAAATGATTGCTTGTGTTTACATGCAGAAAAGCCTTTTACTTAGCTTTGGTGGAACTGCTACTAACATTCCAAGCCATCTTATGTAACCTTTTGAACAATTAGAGTTGAAAGTTTGAGTTCAAGGTTTACAACAGCAATTTAGCATATTTGCTTCAGTGTTCATAAAAACCAACCAATAGACTCCTAAGCATATTTGTTGAGGCACATTAATTACAATCCTTGTTAGGATCATTTTGCATAAAACTAATTGTCATGTCTTTTTCTACCCAGGGCACACCCACCTCACCAGCGAGGTAATGCTGGCGTATTTAAAGTGGTGTGGAGAACGCATCATGTTATTGGAGCAGCTGTGTGGGGTGGATCCGGACCCTAAGGAGCCATTTGTGCGTAATGTCACGCCTTTGACTCGTTCGTTCCAAAAAAAAAGAAAAAAAAGAAACAAAAAAATATTTTAAACGAAAATTTTAAAAAATGTTTAGGTAAAAAACCCTTTTTTGAGAAAAAAAAATGTTTACAAAAAAACCCTTTTTTTGGGAAAAAAAAATTAAAAAAATGTTTAACAAAAAACCCTTTTTTTGGGAAAAAAAATAAAAAAAATGTTTAACAAAAAACCCTTTTTTTGGGAAAAAAAAATAAAAAAAATGTTTACAAAAAAACCCTTTTTTTGGGAAAAAAAATAAAAAAAATGTTTAACAAAAAACCCTTTTTTGGAAAAAAAAAAATTTTGGAAAAAAAAAAAATTTTAATAAAAAGAAAATAAAAAAAAAGTATGTTGCTCGTTGCAACACAAATGTTTGTGTTGCAAATTTTTGTTCATTCTATTATATATTTTAATAATATATTTTTTGTACGCTACAGTTGGTAGACACCTACATGTGTTATTAAAAAGAGTTTCTTTTATTACCAAAGTTTTCTTTTTGGTGTACACATCGAATGTCTTTTGTGTTGTATTTGTTTAGTCGAGTGGTGTGGTCTGTAATTGTTAGTATGTTGGCTTTGGTTTATGTTATCCTTGAGACTTGTTTTGAAGCTACATTTGAAGGGAGACCTTTTCTTGGGTCATTATGTGAACATTGAGTTTTCCAAATTTAAATGAAATCATATGTTTGGAGATAGAGAAGCACGTGTGTATAAATGCCTACATTAACCAGGGCCATTACTTGGCCACCAACACTCATAAAAAACCAAAGATCAAACACAAACTAATCATTTTGCATAAAATTTAATTGCATCACCAAAAAAACACTATAATAAATCATATTGTGCCACCCTCAAATTAAACAAAAAAATGACCCCACAAATTGGCCAATGTAACAATCATTAACAAAACTAACACAAATAAATAAAAAAATATCAAATTAAGTTGGTGGTGGTGGTGGTGACTGAAGCAGTGTGGTGAACACTGGAAAGGTTCCTGCCATCAAATGGTGGGCCAATAGTCCCATCTGCTCTGGGGTTAGCCTTAGAGTTGTGGTATAGTGGCCCATTATGATCAGATCTTGTGTATGAGGCTGCTGCTGATGCAGGGTGGTGAACCCTGGAAATGTCCCAGACTGAAGATCTTGTGCCAATAGTCCAATTTGCTCTGTGCTCAGCCTAAGAATTTGGGGAACGTGTGCCATTACCATGAAATTTGTTAGCTGCTGCCCCAAGGCTATTTGATGCTGCTGGTGGTGCAAGGGTTGTGAAGATGTGTGGGGAGTGGTGGTTGATTGGTTGTTGTGGTCCACGGTGCGGGGGAAAATGGCATGTGGGGCTGTTGACAAAGGGTGATGGCCTGGGTAGGAGTGAAATTCTAAAGGTGTGTAGGGAGTGTAGTCAAATGGAAGGGGCATTGTGGAACCAGTGCGCAATGAGGTTGTGCAGGAGGATTGCTCATTGAGGGGTGTGGGAGTCCGAACGGAGTGTGAAGTGCTAGGAGTGGCTACAGGAGGAATTGTCCCATCCCCAGCTGCCTGACAAGTGGCCAACACTGGCATTACCCTCCCACTACCACAACCTGCAGTGGCAGGTGAGTGAGATGTTTGGGAGGGCTCTGCCAATGGGGCATCTTCAGATCCAAACAGGCATTGGCGTGTGGCCAGCACCTGAGTGTCAACACTTTGCCGATCCCGTTGATGCTGATCTGCTAAACTTACCAAGCTGTTACGCATATCCTGTTGAACCTGTACCATTGTTGCTACAGATTCCTGTATGAGCCCAAGCAGACGTACTACCTCAGTAGATTGCTGAGTACGCCTCCTTAACTCATTTTGGATCCGATACTCATCAAGCAGCCTCTCGGCTACATCCAGCATAGATGGACGAGGTTGGGTAGGTGACAATCCCTCTGCATTCAAAGGCTACCTGAAAGCAGAAGAAATAGACCAAATCATTATCAAACATCATGACTAAATAGTTCAGATTAGTTTGACAACTTAACACCCCAAGCAGAACGTTGAAAAGTTTGATGTGCTTCTAATAAGTACTTGTTCATTGTAATATTATCCAAGCTAGCAACACTTCTGATAATGGGTACATATTATATTGGTAGGACTAATATGACAAAGGCAAAAAACGTTTCGAAATGAAGGTGTTCCCAATTAACCCTGGTGTGGTAGGTTGTTTATGCTTTTGGTAAATCTGTTACTACACCAATGACTTTCTACATCTACGTATGTTGTCTAAAATCTTGCCATCAATCGGCTACAGGACAACCCAACCAAACGATACACATGAATTTGGACCTGGAAAATCAAAGACTGGCCGGACTTTAAAGGTCCTGGATGTTTTTGGAACATTAGTGGCACACCAAATTATAACATAATTCCCTGATGTTCAAGATAGAACTCTTGTTGTGCTGGTGCATCGTCAGAATGTCATAGCACTAATTTAACACACACAATGTAAGCCACATCTAGCCCAAAATCATTACTACCATTGAAATGTTACATGTGCACCTTGTTCCCTTATATCACATACCACAGCACTGGATGCAGAATCGTCGCCAGCTCCTGATCCAACTCCAGCTGCTACGTCAAGAGGGGCCTGATGTTCTTTGAAAAAAAAAAAAAAAACATGTTTAGTACATAACCTTAGGCAGTAATGATTATGGCCAGATTGCCCTCCTAGCTTCAGGAATGAAGCATTGAGGCTAAACATTCAAAAGTGCTTTCCTGGGCTCATAGGACACTTGCTAAACCCTCCCAAAGGTTAAGAAGGCTTGGTCTGCCTACTAATGACGGCACCCATTAATGCTGTCAATGGTGTTTTGCAGGGTAAACATCTAAAAGGCAACACTCTTTCATAAGAAAAAACATGTGTGTTAATGGGGTTAATAAGATTCAAAAAAAAATATTATTTTGCTAGACATACCAACACCTTCCTCCAGGCCTTGCTGCACTGGGTGTGTTCCCTGCTGCGGATCTTCTGTAAAGGACATAGCAATATGAGGTATCTTTGAAAGAATAAAATATACATCTACATTGTTTGGCACAGTATGATATGGGACCTACCAGGAGGAGGGTCAGCACTGATGTCAACACCTGTGAGTCCGTCTGGGTCGCCAAGCTGCATGGGCTGTGGAGGGGCTGAGATCCGTGCTACAGATGAACAAATTGCAGGTTGGGGAAAACAAAAAAAGGACAATTGGAAGGGCAAGTATCAAATTCTATTCATGTCACACATAGGATAGTAGTTCATCTTTTCAAAACAACTCACACAATTGACATCCAAGATAATATCCTACCTCGGTGCAAAGCATCCGAATCGAAGTCCTCTCTGGGAAAGATGGTATCGGGTCCTATGATCTGCAAGAAAGGTAATTGATAATCCCAGAGAGAACTTCGTGCACGTTCATCCAGCCGACCTTGTCGGTCATAAAGACCCTCCGCAGCCCATGCAATTAGCTTCTTCCGAACGGACGCACAGATGTCGGTGACCTTCTTCCGCACACTGTCACGGTGGCGAGGTGCTTCACCCAGTGCATTTACAGCATCCCGGATTTCATCCCACAATCTGCGCTTCTCTGTTACCGAGTGAGCCGCGGCCCTGGTCCCATGTATCGCCTGATATCTGGCCATATAGGCGTGGACCAGGGCACAGCACTGATTGTGGGTGAAACGGGGAAGCCGGGATAATGTGGACAAGCTGACTCTGGTGGACGGACCCTCTCCAGGACTACTGTCAGAAGAGCCAGCTTGTCCACTTGGTGTGTTACCACCTCCCCCGGCTTCCTCCTCCGGGATGGGGATGGTGGACTCCCTCATGGATACAGCTGGAGCCTCCCTCACACCAGAGCCAGACGATCTGCCCACCCTGCCCCCCCTGGCCACCCTGGCCACCCTGCCCCCCCTGGCCACCCTGGCCACCCTGCCCCCCATGGCCACCCTGCCCCCCATGGCCACCCTGGCCACCCTGCCCCCCCTGGCCACCCTGCCCCTTCTCCTCAGCCTTCCAGTGGGTGGGGCCATGGGAGCACGAGGTGGGCAGAGAATCTGGCTGTCCAGCAGCAGCAAAGAGCCCCAAACTCCTAAATCTGAAATGACAAAAGAGAAAACAGAAAAAAACATGATTTGCAGATTGCTCTTCATATACAGTATAATTAGTGAACAGTTACAGAACACACTTAACTAATGGCACAAACAGACTTGGTGGTGGTGGTGGTAGTGGTCAAAGAGCAGAAGAGGCTGCAAAGAAATGGGAAAAAACACATAAGAAAACGCATATGGGCACAAATCACACGAGGCCCTCCAAACACTTACCTAATGGCACAAACACGGTGGTGGTGGTGGTGGTGGTAGTGGCAAAAGAGCAGAAGAGGCTGCAAAGAAATGGGAAAAAACACATAAGAAAACGCATATGGGCACAAATCACACGAGGCCCTCCAAACACTTACCTAATGGCACAAACACGGTGGTGGTGGTGGTAGTGGCAAAAGAGCAGAAGAGGCTGCAAAGAAATGGGAAAAAACACATAAGAAAACGCATATGGGCACAAATCACACGTGGCCCTCCAAACACTTACCTAATGGCACAAACAGACTTGGTGGGGGGGGGGGGGGGGTGGTGTAATCCTTTATAGGCAAAAGGAGGCTGCAAACATTAAACATACATGAGAAATCGCATGACCTACATACGTGCACATAATAAATTACAGTTATCAGGAAAGCAAATATGGTGTCTTTGGAAGCTGGGAAGGTAAGGGGGCAGGTTTAGATGCCAAATCTAGACTGCACACCTTTAACAAACATGAGAAAACACATGTCAAAACCACATGCACATGGGGCCAACTGCCAATGATTAAAAGAAGACACTTGAGGGGTTCCCAAGCTATTGTGGGTTGGAGGGGATTCACCATAGACAACTTAAGCACACCCAAGATAAGTACAAATTCTCTCCTTCAGTAAACAATAACGGTGAGCAAGAACACACAAACAGACAGATCTAGATATATATATATATATATATATATATATATATATATATATATATATATATATAGAGAGAGAGAGAGAGAGAGAGAGAGAGAGAGAGAGAGAGAATTTATTGTTTTTTTTTTTGGGAGAGAGAGATACAATTGTCTTACCTCCAGATAATGTACGTTGTGGGTCACAGGGTCTTGCTAGCACATAAGAAACATCGATCTATAACATCCAGCAGCCATATTGGCCATGTGCTCCTTTTATAGCTGGCTCACAGGTGTGATAATTAGCGGCCGTTTCTATATATATCTGCGCATTCGAAATGGAGGACGATATCCCAGACGCATTAGATGGTGCAATGTTGGCATTCATCGGTGCCTTGTTTGAGGAGGCCCTAGCACAGGAGGCAGCAGAAGGTGGGGAAGCAGCAGCAGCAGCAGCAGCACCTCCAGCAGCACCACCTCCAGCAGCACCTCCAGTCCGTGTGCCCTTACCTCGCCAGCCACGCATTTTTGCTCCAAGGATCTATTTGGACAAGCTGCGGGATTCTGATGTCAGGAGGAAATTCCGGCTCGAGTGAGGAACTATTCTCCACCTCTACCAGCTCATAGCAGACAAAATTGACCCGGACACACAGCGCGGCCATGCGGTGCCCGGCATGGCCAGATTGCTGGCCACTTTGTATATTTTAGGGCGTGGCAGCTTCCAAGCCACTTCGGGAAGTATCATGGGCATTAGCCAGCCCACAGTTTCAAGGGTGTTCATGTTGGTCATTAATGCCATAGTCGATATAGTGCCCAATTTTATCCACTGGCCACAGAATGAAAATGAGTGGAATGAAGTCAAGTTGGGTTTCTACCTGCGGGCACACATGCCGCAAATACTAGGGGGCAATCGATGGCACCCACATAGCCATTAGGCCACCAAGGAGCCACGAAGTGGAGTACCGCAACCGCAAGCAGTACCACTCCCTGAACGTCCAATTAGTTTGTGACGCCAAACAGCGCATCATGAGTGTCAACACTGGTCACCCAGGGTCGTGCCATGATTCCAGTATGTTAAGAACCAGTACTCTGTACGAGGCATTTGAAAGTGGCCAAATGCCCCAAGGGTGGCTTATTGGTAAAGTATTTTGTCTTAACAACATAAACTGTAAGATTACATAGACATAGGAATAAGCTACATCGGTGTACACCCTGATTTAAGCAAAGCCTACCTAAAATGGATGTGTTAGGAGTTGGCAGGCTGTTCACACACAACCAGATCAGCAGCTTAGCAGCTCACAAAAGAAAGATTTCCAAAGTTGTCTTTGAGTCAAATGAAGGTGGTTAACCAATGTGTAAATGGTGTCCTCTAGCCACCCAAACAAAACCTACAAATGATTCCAATGGTATTGCCATATCCCCAAAGTACTTTGCATAAGTGAGTCAATATTGGTTTCCTCACTCTAGTTGCAGATATATTCCAGAAGTAATACCTAGGCTAATGTAATAGGAACAAAATAGGGGCCAAGTTGGAACTTGCAAGAGAAACCCACCACTTTGTGTGTCCTTTTTCCCATTTGTATTAGTGATTTAGGCAGTTAGACAGAGTTGAGATGTTTCATATGAGTTTTTGCAAACAGACGAGCAGGTTGTTTAGTAAAATGCATAATTGTCTCCCATTTTGAGGAGTCATCTAAAGTCACATGATATGAAGAACTAATGTATATTTTTCATTTTTTTCAGGGGATGCTGGTTACCCGCAGCTGACGTGGCTGATGGCTCCAATCAGGTACCCCCAGGGCCGAGCAGAAATGAATTACAACAGGGCCTTGCGGAGAAGCCGGAGTATCATCGAGTTGACCATAGGTCTTCTCAAATCCCGGTTTCTCTGCTTGGCCTACAAAGGCTTCCAAGATCATCCTGGCGTGCTGCGTGTTGCACAACATGTGCGTTGCCCGGGATGAATCTTGGGAGCTGACGGAGGAGAGGGAGCCAGAGGTCCGTCAGCCGGCGGCCCCCAGGCGGCAGAGCACCGCTGCAGGTTTTGCCACCCGGAATACCCTGGTTGCTAGCCACTTTACATGTAAGTACTGTAACCGGTCAAGATAGGGCATGTGTATTAATTTGCTAGTTAGCAGAGGTGCCACTCACAGGGAGACAGAGGGTAATTATCATCTGCCAATGACACTTGCCATTGTAGATAAAGTGTAGTCAACATTGGTAAAATTGTGTTACTTGAGCAAAAACATGCACCTCTAACCATAAACATGTTGGTATTGTGAATAGTGGAAAGGGCTGAGAAGAGCTGGCAGGTGTTTATTTGTGTCTATGCCACCTGTGTAGTTATTGATAACATGAACGGCTGCTTGGTATCTTATGGTGTTCTAATTTTCCAGAACGTGAACATCTTGGAATCATGGCATGTACCATGAGAAGCCTGTGGTGATGGGCTGTCTGGCGTCACAGGTGTGTATTCAAATGTTTACATTAATGATTTCTGGTTTGTGTAAGTTGGCAGAAAATGTGTTATTTCACTCGTGATGTCGAAATTAAATGAAGTTCAGAATGAAGCAAACAGGCATTAAGATGTGATTTTCATAATGAAATGTCTTATCCTTTGTTTTATTTTTCCAGGAGTGGTACTGCTTGCGGTTGTAGCTGGTAGAAACCCACCTTGATGGACTCCACTCATCTTCTTTTGTGGTCAGTGGATATTTGGTAAGGCACATGGCCAAAAGCAGCATCGATGACCAACATGAACACCCTGGAACTTCCAAAGTGGCTTGGAAGCTGACCAGCAACCTGGCCATGCCTGTCCCCTATGAGCTGGTAGAGGTGCAGAATGGATTCTGAACTCTGCATGAAGTTGGGGAAGACATCAGAATCCCGTAGCCATGGAACAAAGATCGTGGGCTGGCGCTGTAAAGGCACACGGACTGGAGACTGACAATATTATCTTGCTGCATCCCTCCTTATGCTGTCATTCTAGAATAAATAAAGACTTTAGAATTGAACATGTGTTTTTTGTTTTGTGTGGGTGCCTACAGACAAAAGGGCCATACACACTGTAAGATTTAGAGAAGACTTTATCCTTCAGATTGACATTTTCTATGTAGTGCAAGGGCCTGCCTGATTGCATACAAATTAAAGGTGTTGAGGTTTGACCTCATATTATATGGTTTGGTTAAGTCTACAGGAAAAAGTCTTGAAAAATTCTTAGTGTATGGCCCATTAAGCTGCCAAGGCCGGAGCTTTGCACTTTGCATGCTGCTTGTACTGGTGATGTGAGGGGTTGTAATGTAGAGTAGGGATGTGACAGTGTTGTGTTGAGATTTGAGGCAAATGTAGTGTTGGACTATGAGGGTCTGTGTTGTTGAAATATGGAGAGAGTCCAATATCAGACACCTATGTTTATTGGTCAAGAAATTGTAAGAACCATGGTAAATATGTAAAGAATTGCATCTTGAGAAAACTAGGACCACACTCATAAAATCAAAATTGTGTTGGTTCCATTAATGTGCTTGAAATTTGGGTAGGACACCCCCCCCCCCCCCCAAATTCAAGATAGTTTAAAAAAACTCTAAAAAAAATGAGAGTGAAAAGAGATCCTAAGTGTAGTGATTGTTGGGATTTGAACCCATGACGTTGTTAACTGCAGTGAAGTTGCAAAGCACTTAGCTATTGTGCAGAATAAAGCTGTTTGGTGGAAAAAAAGGAGTGTGTTAAGGCTAAAAAGCACATATAGCTAAAGTACTAAACATTGTATGGAATCTGGGAAGAAGACCATGGTAAAATTGTGAGGTTTCATCTCGACCTGAAGTAGTGTAGGGGTTTGCTCACTTGCCTTTGCTACTTTCAATCATAAGATCGATTCGACACACAGACAAGATCATAAAACCACTTAAAATGCTGTAAGTTTGCAAGCGCTTCTGAGTGTAACATTATTTAGCAATATATATGATGTAATCCGTTACATTTTTGAAATATAAACAAAAAAAGAAAATAAAAAAATTAGGTGGAGATGGTAAGCCTCGAACCTACAGCAGAGGGAGATGAATTACAGACGTGATGTGTGCACTAATCCACTAGCCCACATCGCTATGTGAAACTGCTATAAGCACGAAGACATAAGTTTGCGAATTTGCGAAGCCGCGATCGTAAGTGAATACCGCTGACGGTGGAATTCATTATTGCTGTTTCACTAGCCAATTCGCCGCAGTGCCAGTTAATTGATTTGAAAGAGGCGAAACTGAAACACGTCATGGATGTCTGAAGCTGCAGTTTCTTTAAATCCGGCCGCCCATGTGTAATTTATGCTCCTAGAACACCTGACAGTGCTCCTTGCATGTTGGACCTCTGTATGTGGCCAGGCTTGTTGTATGCGGGACGCTGCTGTTTTTACTCTGCTCGTTTTTATTCTGGAGACTGTAAGTGTAATTTCAAATAAATTCCTTTTACTATATTGGATTACGCTATGCATATTTCTATTTCTCCTCCTACCCCCGATTTATATCTTAGCGTGTGTGGCCTATCCATTAAATTGGGTGCCTATGCTTCTGGTAAGCAGCCAGTTTATATATTCCTCACTGGTGTATTCCAACTTCACCATCTCCTTGGGATATCAGCCTTCCACCTGTCACCGTACACTCTGGGACTTGTGTTTTCTGATTCGTTTTTTCGAAGGACTTCTTATAATTTTTTATCATTGCACATGTCCCTTTTTGTATTTAATATCCTTTGTTTGCACTATATTATTTATGGTTATTTTTGCTGATGTTAGCGCTACACTATTTATTGCACATATGTGTAAAAGTCTCACACATGTGGTATTGCAATACTCAGGAGGAGTAGCAGAATGTATTTTGGGGTGTAATTGCAAGCATGCATATACTGTGCGTGAGAAATAACTTGTTATTATGACAATTTTGTGTAAAAAAAAAATTATTTCTTCATATTCCCAAGAATTGAGGGAAAAAAATTACAACTTCAAAAAACTCACCATGCCTCTTACTAAATACCCTGGAATGTCTACTTTCCAAAAAGGGGTCATTTGGGGGGTATTTGTACTGTCCTGACATTTCAGGGCCTCAAGAAATGAGATAGGCCGTCGGTACATCAGGTGTGATTTGCTGTGATCAATTTTCAATGATTGGCACCATAGCTTGTAGATTCTATAACTTTTACACAGACTAAAATATATACTCTAATTTGGGTTATTTTTACCAAAGATATGTAGTTGTATAAATTTTGGCCCAAATTTATGAAAAAAATTACTTATTTGCAAAATTTTTAATAAAAACTAAAACAAAATGTTTTTTTTTTTTTCAAAATTTTCGCTTTTTTTTACTTATATCGCAAAAAATAAAAAACCCAGTGGTGATTAAATACTAGCAAAAGAAAGCTCTATTTGTGTGAAAAAAATGATAAAAAATTTGATTGGGTACAGCGTTGCATGACTGAGTAATTATCATTCAAAATGTGAGAGTGCTGAAAGCTGAAAATTGGTCTGGGCAGGAAGGGGGTGTAACTGCTCTGTATGGAAGTGGTTAATAACCCCAATACAGGTATCAAAGGACACAATAAAAACCCCCAGCACAGGTATCAGTGGACGCAATATTAACCCCCAACACAGGTATCAGTGGACGCAATATTATCCCCAACACAGATATCAGTGGACGCAATATTAACCTCAGCACATGTATCAGTGTACGCAATATTAACCCCCAGCACAGGTATCAGTGGAACTAATATTAACCCCCAGCACAGGTATCAGTAGACGCAATATTACCCTTCAGCACAGGTATCAGAGGATGCAATATTAACCCCCAACACAGGTATCAGTGGACGCAGTATTAACCCCCAGCACAGGTATCAGTGGACGCAATATTAACCCCCAGCACAGGTATCAGTGGACGCAATAATAACCCCCAGCACAGGTATCAGTGGACGCAATAAAAAAACCCAGCACAGGTATCAGTGGACGCAATATTAACCCCCAACACAGGTATCAGTGGACAAATTAAAAATCCCCAACATTGAGGTCAGTGAACGCACTAATAATTCCCAGCACAGATATCCGCATTATTAACCCCCTCCTCCACACTGGTGATAAGTGGCATTGAAATGTAACCCCTCCCATGACCACCAATGTGGGGGGAGGGGGTTAATAATACTGACATTACCACAAATGCAGAAGGGGGAGGTGGGTAAAATGTCAATGCCATGAGGACAATGCAAAGGGGGGGGGGATGGGAGGGTTAACTTTCACTGCCACTTACTCCCCCCAGCCCCCACCTGCATCGGTGGACATGGCAATATTAATCCCTTCCTCACTTCCAGCCTGCTCTCCAGTCCCATTCTCTTAGTACTCTGTCAGTTAGGTACAGTCAGCTGAGCTTACCTCAGCTCCTGGTCGTTAACATCTCCCTCTGAGTTGCAGTGGGTGGCCGGCGGGGCAGGCAGGCGGACTGGCGGCAGGTGGTTCAGACAGGTGGCAGGCGGCTCAGACATGTAGACGGGTGACAGGTGGTGCAGGCAGGCAGGTGGGCGACTCAGACATGCGGGCGGCTCAGACATGTGGGCGGGTGGCAGCAGGTTCAGTTGGGCCGTTCAGACATATGTGTGAGCGGGAGAGCAGGCAGATAAGGTGGGTAGGATCTCAAAAGCTGGCCGCAATTCCCACCCACACAACAAGAGCCTGGTAGCCAGAGGAGATCCAGTCCTGCACTTGGAGAAGAGGAGGAGCAAAATCCTCCCTCCCATCAGCTATTTTAGCCTGCACTGTGCTATGACTTGAGTGACTGCAGCGTATCTCCTGTCATAGGTAGCTCGAGAGCAGAGTGCACTTCTGCTCTCAATGCCCGCTCTCCATATAGCGCCCCCTACTGATGTGCGCTCTAGGCCGGCGCCTACCTTGCCTCTAGGTAGCGCCGGCCCTGCCCACAAGGCTTCCAGTGATCCGACAATAGCCACCTCAAGCATCATAGATGAGTTAGTTTGTCCGGGAAAACCACCAGGCCACCGTGACTAGCTGGGTGGCAAAATAGTATTTCTGCAAGTACGGAAAAGCCATCCCACCCTGAGAGGAAGGCCTCATAAGCGTGGACAGCCAGTACCTCTGAGGATGGAGGGTCCAGAGAAAAGTGGAGAAAACACTGTTTAAGTTGACAAAGAAGGACTTTGGAATCCAGGTCCAGGAGTGGCGAAAAAAATAGGTGAGCTTGGGCAGTACTTTCATTTTGATTAGATTCACCTGACCCAGTAACGAAAGTGGTAAGGGTTCCCATGACTTCAGCTGACGTTTGATATCCTGTATCACAGGGACCAGGTTTAAGGGACGTACTCCGAGGGCTGCCTAGAAACCCAGAACCCCAAGTACTTAAATTTGTCCACCCATTGAAGCTGAAGGTCTGGGGAAGCAGATACCCAGGCCTCCGGATCAACAGGTAAAAGTATGGATTTGGACCAATTAACCCGCAGTCAGATAAATGAGGAATAGGTGTTTAAAACCTGTAATGCTCCCTGCAGCGAAGGCCCCGCATCGCCCAGGAACAACAGCATGTCGTCGGCATACAGGGCCACCCTCTCCTCCAACCAACCCACACGGAGGCCCCGGATGTAAGGAGACGTGTGGAGCACCTCCACTATCGGCTCAATCACTAAAGCAAAGAGAGCCGGGGAAAGAGGGCACCCCTGAAGCATACCCCTGGATGGATGCAGTTGGATTCCTATTTAATCATTTCAACCATTCAATAAACCTCAGAGGTAACCCCATCCTCCTAAGAACCTCCCAGACAAAAGGCCACTCCACTGTATCAAAGGCCTTCTGTATATCCAGAGAGACCACCACCCTGGACCCCTGATTGGAGTGGGGAGCATGCATGTTTGAGAACAACCTACGGAGATTTATATGTGTAGATTTGTTCGGCATAAAACCCATTTGGTCCGAATCAATCACAGAGGAAAGCAACCCCGGGAATCTCATTAAAAAGAGCTTGGTTAAGATTTTAACATCATTATTTAATAACGCAATCGATCTATAGGAAGCACACAGGCTGGAATCCTTGGGAGGTTTGTATATTAACATTATATGGGCATGCCACATCGAATCCAGGAGTTAGCCCTCGGTCAGGCAATGGGAATATGGGGGGGCTAAAATGGGGTGTCAAGGTCTTACCTTGCCTTACTGTTGGCAGCCATCTTGGATATGTGCAGACTGCTGTCTCTTATAAACTCTGTTTGCATCATCACTTGCCTGCTGCCTGGGCGTCACTCAGTGATGATGTTGCACACCTGACTATATATATCACCTGATGGCTTTCAGACCTTGCCCTTGTGTTTGTGCTCCAAGGTGCATCATTGCTAGCTGTCCTCTGGTCTCTGTGGTTTCTCTGTGCATGACTTGGCTTGGCTAAGGACCTTCCTGGCTCTAGATTCCGCATCGGCAGACTACCCTACATCAGACGACCCGGCTTCGGCAGACTACCCGCTTCTGGACTTTATCTCAACGTGGATGACTACCTGTTCC
Source organism: Pelophylax lessonae (assembly GCF_965119305.1). Taxonomy (NCBI): domain Eukaryota; kingdom Metazoa; phylum Chordata; class Amphibia; order Anura; family Ranidae; genus Pelophylax; species Pelophylax lessonae. The sequence continues at coordinate 389,577,398 of NC_138771.1, forward strand.
TGGACTTGATCCCAGCTTGGATGACTACCCGCTTCTGCACTTGACCCCGGCTGTTCTTGATTTTGCTCCTCTCTCTTGCTGTGCGATTATTATTGTGGCATAAATAAATCGCTTTATTTTACTTTATCTTTGTGTGGTCTGGTTTCCTGGCACCCTGACATGGGGGTCAAAAGACCCAGATGGGTTTTATAAAAATCTATGGGGAGGCCATGGGGTCCAGGCGCCTTGCCCGATGGGAAAGAGCCAATAACTCTTGCCACCTCCTCTGCTGTGAAGGGGGCCACCAACCTTGAGCGCTCTGCATCAGACAGCCACCCCAACACCACCTGATCGAGAATAGGGGAAATGGACCGTGGGGAGAAATCTTCTGGGAGTCTAGAGCTATAAAGGTCACTATAATACTCACGAAAAGCATTCTGGATCTCTTCCCGAGTATGGACTGTGTCCCCAGATGGTAATTTGATTTCAGGGATAGTGGTCAGGGAATGATCATGCTGCACCAATAATGCCAATAAACGTCCATTTCTATCCCCCTGTTCAAAATAAGTTTGTTTCGAGTGGAGTTGTGCCAAATGGGTAAGGTCAGCTAAATGTAAATTTAGTTCCCATTGGGAGGCCTGTAGCTCATTAAAGTTGGTGTCGAGTTTGGAGATCCGCCCGCTTGTGTAAATACTAGGAAAATTAATGTTCAGGAATATATTGAGTTTAGCCACGTTTTTTTGTTATCTTACCAAAGTAGCAGTGTTAATAACACAGTGTATAGAGACACTGTTCTCTATTGCATGGATGCCGATGCCTATGGTCATGGAGCAGACACGAGGGCGAAGATCCAAAATTACGTGCCAGAAGACCCACCCCAAGAGAGAGAAGGGGGTGTGTCAATATAGGAGGTGGGGGGATATTTAGGATAACAATCCTTAATCTGATAAGAAAAATTATAAATATAATGAGCAAAAATAGAAAGGGTATCATACAATGAATATATGTTGATAAAAGTTTCAATATTAGATCTCTTACCCATTAATACTTAGAAAATAATAATAATAATAATAGAGGTGAGGTCACGGGAAGTGTAGCTGACTGTTGTAGTACAGATAGACATTAAAAGCTGAATGCCAAAAGGGTAATTCTGTATTCCCTGTAAGCAGAAACAGGGGACATTAGAATTAATAGGAACATCGGTTTTTTTTGGGGTAAGAGATCTAATATTGAAACTTTTATCAACATATATTCATTGTATGATACCCTTTCTATTTTTGCTCATTATATTTATAATTTTTCTTATCAGATTAAGGATCTTCGCCCTCGTGTCTGCTCCATGACCATAGGCATCGGCATCCATGCAATAGAGAACAGTGTCTCTATACACTGTGTTATTAACACTGCTACTTTGGTAAGATAACAAAAAAACGTGGCTAAACTCAATTAGATGGGTTATGCTATTGATAATGTTGGTGTGATATTGATACTTTTATGTTCTGTTCTCCTTCCATGTGTCTCAGGAAGGTATACACGCATGTACATATATGTATATCCTGCTATGTATAAATCCTAAATGCTTCTTTTTTTTATATCTTTGTAGAACTGTTTCAGCCCCTATTTAAACTCCTGAAGAAGCGCCAACAGCGCGAAACATGTAGAGTTTGTCCGTGACTGGAATACAGTATTCAATACCGAGCCTCTTCATTCTCACCGCCGATGGATTCGTCTAAAGAGCTTTAATTTTCTACATTAGAAATAGCCAGAGGGCCATTCTAGCATCTTTAATCTATACAAGTTAAAGTATGGTAATCTTTGTCCATAAGGCGGTGATAGAGGCTTCGGCAGTTTAGAATATATGTGCCTTTTGAATTGCGTGCTTTATATTTGATTTTCGTTTATGTCTCTATGTTCTACACTTGTGGTAACACTTACATTGTATATACATGTTTTTTTTTTTAATTATTTCAAAATAAAATATTCCATTTTATGACACTAGTGTCCGAGTGTTAGTGCCAATAAAGTCCATTTGCCTATATTCTCCCCATACATAAATGTAAATTTAGTTCCCATTGGGAGGCCTGTAGCTCGTTAAAGTTGGTGTCACTAGGGTCTATATTGTACGTTTCTATGTGATCAACCACTAAGTACCGCAGGGAACGGGTGGTGGAGTCCACATCCGACCTGAGGGCCGCGATGCTAGAGATATATTTACCCCTAGTGTAAGCTTTAAACGTGTCCCAAACTATCTCAGGAGAGGAGGAACTCGTATTTAACGCCCAGAACTCTGCCAGATGTGGGGGAGGTGAGTCTGCAAGGACCGGGTGAGACACCCAATGGGGGGCGAGGCACCACATAGCTGCATTACGAGAGGCAGGGGAGCAAAGGGTCACCTCAAGGGGGCAATGGTCAGTCAGACCACTCGGCAGATATGATGCGCCCACCACATCTGACAGGAGACCCCGGTTCACAAAGGCTAAATCTATCCAGGAGGAGGTCTTGTGAGAGGCCGAGAAGCAGGAGTATGCCCTGGTTGTGGGTGTTTCCACCTCCAGGCCTCCGTTAAGCCCACCACCTCGGCCCACGCACAGAGATCCCCATTAAACTGTTTTGGATGCACAGGCCCATCCAAATCTATGGACAAGGTAGCATTAAAATCACCCATGATTAGGATCTTGGCAGGAGAGTGGGGAGCAATCTTCTCCAGGACAGCGTGCAAAACCGTCGAGGAGAGGGGGGGGGGATAGATAGAGATTACCCATTACATATTTACTATTCCACAGTGTAAAAACTACAATAACAAACTTCCCTCAGTTTAGATGGTGTCAATCACAAAGGAAAAGTTCTTAGCAAACAACACAGAGACCCCACTGGCAAAGGTCGAGTAGGGGGCATGGTATGCCTTTTGAATCCAGGATTTTTTTTAAAGTCTACAGTTTGCTGCCCATAAGATGGGTTTCAAGAAGTAATAAGACTGGCATAGATGGAGTGGGGGAATCACCCCGGTCCCGAGGCAGTGGTTTGTTGAGCAGGATGGCTCACCTAAACCCAGAATTAGGCAGGGTTATAAAGTCACGGAGCCAGAGCTCTCAGCCGTGCGTCCTCTCTCCTTCACATGCGTCCACGTTCCCCATTCCAGCATTACTTTATTGCTGTTTTTTGTAGGTGGTTGACCCAGTTGGCCATTTTTTTAATTTTCCTAAACAAAGTCAGTTTACTTGTAAACCTGTGTTTATTTTTTCACACTGTCAAAAATGCATGGTCAGAAGGAGTATGATTCATTACAGTAAACTACAGCAATGTAAAGTAATAATGTTCTGTTTATGTATAAACAGTTTTACACAGAATACAAGTCAGCCACAAACTTGAAAAACTAGAATGTCAGGTATACCTATATTCTGAAAATGAAAGAGGTATTTACACTACAAAGATCTTTTTTGGAATTAATACTTCTAAAGTGTATATTTAACTGAATATATTCCTGAACATTAATTTTCCTAGTATTTACACAAGCGGGCGGATCTCCAAACTCGATTCCCCGACTATCGGGGAAGAGCAGCGGCGATCGCCGCCGCTCCTCCCCTGGCCCGACTCCTGCTGTGACTGAAAACCGCGCCGCCTACAGGGGGAGGAGTCCAGCGACGTAGGTCTACGTCGCTGGACGGAATCGAGCCACTTTGCCGCAGTACAGTCAACGTGACTGGTCGGCAAGTGGTTAAGGCAGACAGAAACAACAGAACAATGGGATACAGGTACTTACCAATAACAAACCCCACCCCATCTCACTATCTAGCAAGGGTCTATGAGAGACTCCAACAATATTCAAGCAATCTGAAAAGTCAAATTGTTTATCTTTACATATTTCTTGAGGGATATTGTTCAGAAATATTATTGTCCCAAGTGAAAGAGGCCCTTCATTCTTTCAACTCAAACCACACATATAGAACCTAGGATAACCGGGGTAACACAAAATGCTGAGTCCAGTGTGGTTGTACAACGAGTCTGATTAGTGCAGATCCGACTGGGGTTCTTGGTCACCCTGTGCCTCTAATAGACACAGGGTGACTTACACATAAGAGGAGAGCTGGACAAGGAGGTTCCCGACCTCTCTAAAGTAATCTGGGTCCCACGAGCCCCCCACCCAAAGTTACTCCTGTCACAGATATGTTTGCAAAATTAGAACACTCTCTTAAAATTGACAGGGAAATGTGCACAGTGACCTGGGTCAGATACTGACACGATTAGAAGACACAGAGAGAGGAGACTGGATACTCTCAAGTAATAAATGAACACAAAGTGGCATATAAAATAGAGGACCAGGAAAATTGAAACAAAAGGACAAATATGAGAATCAGAGGTCTACCATAAGTGATGCAAGGAGAGGACTTAAAAGATATAATGAAAAAAAGATTTAATCCTCTGTTAGGCAGAGCTAAGTATTGGGACGCCAGCCTTTACACACACATGAACTTCAATGGCGTCTTAGTCCATAGGGTTTAATAATGAGTCGGCCCGCCCTTTGCAGCTATAACAGTTTCATCTCTTCTGGGCACTCTGTCCACAAGGTTTTGGAGTGTGTCTATGGGAATGTTTGACCATTCTTCCAGAAACGCATTTGTGGGGTCCGACACTAATGTGGACGTGAAGGCCTGGTTGCAATCTCCGCTCTAATTCATTCCAAAGGCGTTCTATCGGGTTGAGATCAGGACTTTGTGCAGGCCAGTCAAGTTCCTTCACTCCAAAAAACAACCCCACACCATAATCCCCCTTCCACCAAATGATTTGGACCAGTGCACAAAGCAAGGTCTATAAAGACATGGATGAGCGAGTTTGGGGTGGAGGAACTTGACTGACCTGCACAGAGTCCTGACCTCAACCCAATAGAACACCTTTGTGTTAGAGCAGAGACTGTGAGCCAGGCCTTCTGCTTCTGGAAGAATGGTCAAACATTTCCACATTGAGAAAGAAAAACAAAGGCAGGAGGATGGGAAACCGACCTGTCTAGGAGTCTGTAACCCCAACAAAAGTATTCTCGTCCTATGATTAAGGATTTTTCAGGCTGTGAGGTTGTCATAAACGAAGAAGTTTTCTGTTAAAAATACATTTTATTTGGTATCAATAAAGGGGGTTAAAACAATGATATATCAAGAATCAATAAAATTGGGATACAACATACAATGGTAACAGAATAAACTGTGGTCAATCGTAGATACAGTGTTCGATGCAAATACGTTGTCATTCAGTCCAACGCATTTCACAGAGCCTATGCTCCTTTAATGCTTTCTCAGGGAGCCGCGGAGGGACGCGGCTCCCTGTCACATGTGTGCGGCAAGGCTGGGACTTGCATACCTTCTTTTCCCTTGATTAAGTATGTGGAGAAAGCTTTGACTATCCTTATGCAGAGTGAATACATATGTGGTCCCTCTCTGGCTGCTATACCTGCTTGCTGGTGAGTTATCATTGCGGTCCGGTGTTCGTCAAGAGGCTCATTTCCAATGGCGGACATTGTTTGCCGCTGGAGACGTATAGCCATCTATTGTATGTTGCCTACTGTGCACTGCCCGAGGGTTGAGGCATCTGACACCTCCAGCAATTGACTAAATGGTGTGGGGCAACAGTCTTTGTATGTTACATACGGACCCTGAGGAAGCATTTAAAGGAGCATAGGCTCTGTGAAACGCGTTGGATCGAATGATGACGTAATTGCATCGAACACTGTATCTACAATGATTGCCCACAGTTTATTCTGTTACCATTGTATGGTTGTATCACAATTTTATTGATTCTTGATATATCATTGTTTTAACCCCCTTTTTTTATACCAAATAAAATGTATTTTTAAAAGAAAAGTGCTTGTTTATGACAACCTCACAGCCTGAGAAATCTTTTAACAAAGGACTAGAATACAGGAATACCGTTGTTGGGGTTATAGACCCCTAGACAGGTCGGTTCAGTGGTGTATTTTGGTTTTGTGCTGTCCTAGGCAAGACTAAAATTGGGTGCCCCCCCTCCTATGTAAATTTGCCCCACCCCTTCCTGTTTAACGGATGTGATTCCCAAAATTGAAGGACTACAAGTCCCAGCATAAACCCCTGAGATCTCACGAGAGGAGGGGTGAGAGGGGGTGGGGTGAGGGTGAGAGAGGGGCAGGAGGAAAGAGAGAGAGAGAAAGAAAGGGGGAATGAAAAAAAGAGAGATGGGGAGGAGAGAGAGAGGGGGGAAGGGAGAGAGATGGGAGGAGAGAGAGGGGGGGAGAGGGGGGAGGATGGAGAGAGAGAGAGGTTGATGATGGAGAGAGAGAGAGAGGGGAAGGAGAGAAAGAGAGAAAGCGGGGGAGGATGAGAGAGGGCAGGGGGATGAGAGAGAGCAGGGGGATGAGAGAGAGAGGGGGGATGAGAGAAGGGGGGAGGAGAGAGACAGGGGGTGGGGTGAGAGAGTGAGAGGGGGGGGGGTGGGAGAGAGAGAGGGGGTGGAAGAGAGAGGGTGTCAACTTCTCACGTACCTGACTGATGAGCCCGATAGTGCAGAGGAAGGCCTCCCTTACGTATCTGACTCACGGCCCCTGGTAGAGCAGACAGGTTGCACTGGAGAGCAGAATGGTATGAAGGGCCTGGCGGGTCAACTGTTGGACGGGCAGCTCCAAGGTCCCAGATGCTTTAAAAGGAGACAACCAGCAGGTAGGAGGATCCAAACAGCAGGCAGGCAGAAGGACGGAACGCCCGAGTCCACACTCACTCTTGGGGCTCACAGGCAAACGGATCAGTTTACAGGCCGGGTCAACAACAGGCGGGCGGCGTGGAATTCAAAGGAGTATGCAGGTTCAAGGTCAGAGGGGAGCCGAGGTCAGGTGCAGGCAGAAAGCAAGGGGAGTCCAAAAGTCAAGCCGGGTCGTACAGGAAATCAATCACAGAAGCAGGGAAACAGGAGCAGGGGTCACAAGAAGCTGCAGATCAGACAGCAAAGACATAATGCTGCTGAGGAGTTTAAATAAGGCAGCCTGTTGCCAATCACTGCAATTAGTCTACAGACTCTGCACTAAGTTAACCCTTAGGTAGCAGACCCATGACCGAGGGGGTGGGGGAGAGAGGGGAGGGAGGTAGAGAGAGGGGGGTGGGAAGGGGAGAGAGAGAAGGGGTGGCAAGGGAAGAGAGAGGGTGGGGGAGAGAGGGGGTGGGTGGGTGAGAGAGTGAGTGGGTGGGTGAGAGAGGGGGAGTGGAAGAGAGAGAGGGGGTGGGAAAGTCCCTGCTGTGCACCCTATCTGTCGGTAGGTGTGTGGGATGCACCTACCTCCTACCCATCCTTGTCCTCTGGGCCCTCGGTCAGCCTGTCTTCCTGTTGATATCCCAGCTGGGAGTGGAGAGGAGGTTTGAGAAGGAGTGCAGGCTCTGGGAGGCACCAGGAATGCTGTGCCCACTGCTGCTCAGGACAGGGTGGCACCATGGTAGTGGAGGTCTTCTCTCTCCCGGGCTTTTGGTCCTAGCCAGCTTCCCGGGCAGGCCCGGCGGCCAGCCGGCTGGCCGCCCACATGCTGTGTGAAGACCCTGTTGCTGTGCGATTATTATTGTGGCATAAATAAATCGCTTTATTTTACTTTATCTTTGTGTGGTCTGGTTTCCTGGCACCCTGACATGGGGGTCAAAAGACCCAGATGGGTTTTATAAAAATCTATGGGGAGGCCATGGGGCCCAGGCGCCTTGCCCGATGGGAAAGAGCCAATAACTCTCGCCACCTCCTCTGCTGTGAAGGGGGCCACCAACCTTGAGCGCTCTGCATCAGACAGCCACCCCAACACCACCTGATCGAAAATAGGGGAAATGTACCGTGGGGAGAAATCTTCTGGGAGTCTAGAGCTATAAAGGTCACTATAATACTCACGAAAAAGCATTCTGGATCTCTTCCCGAGTATGGACTGTGTCCCCAGATGGTAATTTGATTTCAGGGATAGTGGTCAGGGAATGGTCATGCTGCACCAATAATGCCAATAAACGTCCATTTCTATCCCCCTGTTCAAAATAAGTTTGTTTCAAGTGGAGTTGTGCCAAATGGGTAAGGTCAGCTAAATGTAAATTTAGTTCCCATTGGGAGGCCTGTAGCTCATTAAAGTTGGTGTCACTAGGGTCTATTTTGTACGTTTCTATGTGATCAACCACTAAGTACCGCAGGGAACGGGTGGTGGAGTCCACATCCGACCTGAGGGCCGCGATGCTAGAGATATATTGACCCCTAGTGTAAGCTTTAAACGTGTCCCAAACTATCTCAGGAGAGGAGGAACTCGTATTTAACTCCCAGAACTCTGCCAGATGTGGGGGAGGTGAGTCTGCAAGGACCGGGGGAGACACCCAATGGGGGGGAGGCGCCACATAGCTGCATTACGAGAGGCAGGGGAGCAAAGGGTCACCTCAAGGGGGCAATGGTCAGTCAGACCACTCGGCAGATATGATGCGCCCACCACATCTGACAGGAGACCCCGGTTCACAAAGGCTAAATCTATCCGGGAGGAGGTCTTGTGAGGGGCCGAGAAGCAGGATTATGCCCTGGTTGTTGGGTGTTTCCACCTCCAGGCCTCCGTTAAGCCCACCATCTCGGCCCACACACAGAGATCCCCATTAAATTGTTTTGGATGCACAGGCCTATCCAAATCTATGGACAAGGTAGCGATAAAATCACCCATGATTAGGATCTTGGCAGGAGAGTGGGGAGCAATCTTCTCCAGGACAGCGTGCAAAACCGTCGAGGAGAGGGGGGGGGGGGGTAGATAGAGATTACCCATTATATATTTACTATTCCACAGTGTAAAAACTACAATAACAAACTTCCCTCAGTTTGGATGGTGTCAATCACAAAGGAAAAGTTCTTAGAAAACAACACAGAGACTCCACTGGCAAAGGTCGAGTAGGTGGCATGGTATGCCTTTTGAATCCAGGATTTTTTTAAAGTCTACAATTTGCTGCCCATAAGATGCGTTTCTTGAAGTAATAAGACTGGAATAGATGGAGTGTGGGAATCAACCCGGTCCCAAGGCAGTGGTTTGTTGAGCAGGATGGCTCACCTAAACCCAGAATTAGGCAGGGTTATAAAGTCACGGAGCCAGAGCTCTCAGCCGTGCGTCCTCTCTCCTTCACATGTCTCCACGTTCCCCATTCCAGCATTACTTTATTGCTGTTTTTTGTAGGTGGTTGACCCAGTTGGCCATTTTTTAAAATTTCCTAAACAAAGTCAGTTTACTTGTAAACCTGTGTTTTTTTTTTCACACTGTCAAAAATGCATGGTCAGAAGGAGTATGATTCATTACAGTAAACTACAGCAATGTAAAGTAATAATGTTCTGTTTATGTATAAACAGTTTTACACAGAATACAAGTCAGCCACAAACTTGAAAAACTAGAATGTCAGGTATACCTATATTCTGAAAATGAAAGAGGTATTTACACTACAAATATCTGTTTTGGAATTAATACTTCTAAAGTGTATCTTTAACTGAAAATATTCCTGAACATTAATTTCCTTGTATTTCTTTCAGCAACATCAGCTTTACCCAAATATCTATTTATATGTACAGTAAAACCTTGTATTGTGAGCATAATTCATTCTAGAAACATGCTTGTGATCCAAAGCACTCTTATATCAAAGCGATTTTCCCCATATTCATAAGTCCTTCAGTTTAGAGTCCATATAAAAAGATTATAGCAATGTTATAGGTTGTGTATCCATAAATGTCCATCCACGAATGACAGCCTCCACAAGGGGATTCAAAGCAAAATTCAGCAGGAGCTACAGAGTATAAAAGAGGAGCAAGGGAGCCGGCCGAGGCAAGTAAAATAAGGGGTGGAAACAGGGGCACAAAAGCTCTAAAAAGGACCAACTGACTTTTATAGTGGGCAAGGCGATAGCCAAAATATAAAGCAAAAAATAGTGCAGCGCTATCAGATATGGTATAACCCATGTACTTAAAGTGAAGTGTTAAATAACCAACAGTGAATAAAGTCCATAGTTGTACACTGTCACGCCCCCTAGATGCCGGCTTCACAAACACGCGGGACGCTGCGGTTTTCGCATCGGCTTTGGATGTTTCTGATGTGCCTTTTTCAAGATACTTATGTAAGTGCAATTTTAATAAACCTATGTGCATATCAAACGGGATTACGCTATGTGCTGTTTATTTTCCCTCATATGCTTATAACATCACGTTTGGAGTCCCCATATGATGTAAAGGAATATATCCGATTATTTGGTCTGTGAAGGTGGTTATCCATTTGGAATCATTGCTTGGCGTATGTGGCCGTTACATTAAGTTGGAGGCCTCAGTTTCTGGTAAGCTGCCATCTCATTATCTTTCACTCCACGGTTGTACTCCTGCCTTCACTTTTTGGATTCAAGTCTTCGGGTCTATCATCACCCCTCTGGGACTTTTTTTATCAATTTATGGACTTTATTCACTGTTGGTTATTTAACACTTCACTTTAAGTACATGGGTTATACCATATCTGATAGCGCTGCACTATTTTTTGCTTTATACTGTTGATTTACTATGATCAAGTGTTTTCAGCTGCTTTCACCAATCATCAATTTATTTGATCACTTATTTATTATTAGCGCAGGATTTTGTTGTTTTTGATAGCCAAAATATAAGAAAAAGAAAAAAAAGGAAGGTGTGTGGCTGGAGAAGAAGAGACAAAAGTTAAACACATTAATAACTGGATGCGGTGAAGACCGGTTTGATTGCTGGTTTGCCATCTTAAGGACATAAGCAAGAGTAAAAGGAAGATTATAATGAAGGGGAAACCAGCTAAGGGAAGTGGAGTTGTAAAATCTCCCAAAATAGGCACTAGCCCTGAGACAATAAAAAAGTAAATGTCCCAAAAAGAGAACACTGACAAGTCGGCCAATAAAAAACAACTGGGAGCCCTTGGGAAACAGGCGACAGGAAACAACAAAAGTGGACAGAATAGGACATTGTTGGGAACAAGTACGCTTAACCAATTAAAAATACAATTAGAGATTGAAAGTGACCCTGAAATAAGATGTATGGAAGAACAAAGCTCAAAAGCCCAACTGCCTACAATAAATTAGAAATGGCATATATTGTAACGGAACCGGAACACCCCGACTGGGTATCTCCGTCAAGAAGCTGCTTCCTAAGCTCTGGAACATGAGATCCGTGAATCTGGCTATAGTTACCCCAAGAACTAGACGGTACCAGTTTTGGAGTAAACCAGAATAAGAACTGTTTATTCAAACACAGGCACAAAGAGATATACACTCTGGGACAATCCCCCCTCCCCCTTAGCAGCTAATCCACAAACACATATGCATCCCATAGTAGGTTGATCTTAAGGCAGACAGAAACAACTAAACAATGGGATACAGGTACTTACCAATAACAAACCCCACCCCATCTCACTATCTAGCAAGGGTCTATGAGAGACTCCAACAATATTCAAGCAATCTGAAAATTCAAATTGTTTATCTTTATATATTTCTTGAGGGATATTGTTCAGAAATATTATTGTCCCAAGTGAAAGAGGCCTTTCATTCTTTCAACACAAACCACCAAAATGCTGAGTCCAGTGTGGTTGTACAGCGAGTCTGATTAGTGCAGACCTGACTGGGGTTCTTGGTCACCCTGTGCCTCTAATAGACACAGGATGACATACACATAAGAGGGAAGCTGAACAAGGAGGTTCCCGACCTCTCTAAAGTAATCTGGGTTCCACGAGCCCCCCACCCAAAGTTACTCCTGTCACAGATATGTTTGCAAAATTAGAACACTCTCTTAAAATTGACAGGGAAATGTGCACAGTGACCTGGGTCAGATACTGACACGATTAGAAGACACAGAGAGAGGAGACTGGATACTCTCAAGTAATAAATGAACACAAAGTGGCATATAAAATAGAGGACCAGGAAAATTGAAACAGAAGGAAAAATATGAGAATACGAGGTCTACCATAAGTTATGCAAGGAGAGGACTTAAAAGATATAATGAAAAAAAGATTTAATCCTCTGTTAGGCAGAGCTAAGTATTGGGACGCCTGCCTTTACACGCACATGAACTTCAATGGTGTCTTATTCCATAGGGTTTAATAATGAGTCGGCCCGCCCTTTGCAGCTATAACAGTTTCATCTCTTCTGGGCAAGTTGTCCACAAAGTTTTGGAGTGTGTCTATGGGAATGTTTGACCATTTTTCCAGAAACGCATTTGTGGGGTCTGACACTAATGTGGACGAGAAGGTCTGGCTGCAGTCTCCGCTCGAATTCATTCCAAAGGCATTCTATCGGGTTGAGATCAGGACTTTGTTCAGGCCAGTCAAGTTCCTCCACTCCAAAAAACAACCCCACACCATAATCCCCCTTCCACCAAATGATTTGGACCAGTGCACAAAGCAAGGTCTATAAAGATATGGATGAGCGAGTTTGGGGTGGAGGAACTTGACTGACCTGCACAGAGTCCTGACCTCAACCCAATAGAACACCTTTGTGTTAGAGCAGAGACTGTGAGCCAGGCCTTCTGCTTCTGGAAGAATGGTCAAACATTTCCACATTGAGAAAGAAAAACAAAGGCAGGAGGATGGGAAACCGACCTGTCTAGGAGTCTGTAACCCCAACAACAGTATTTTCGTCCTATGATTAAGCATTTTTCAGGCTGTGAGGTTGTCATAAACAAAGCACTTTTATGTTAAAAATACATTTTATTTGGTATCAATAAAGGGGGTTAAAACAATGATATATCAAGAATCAATAAAATTGGGATACAACATACAATGGTAACAGAATAAACTGTGGTCAATCGTAGATACAGTGTTCGATGCAAATACGTTGTCATTCAGTCCAACGCATTTCACAGAGCCTATGCTCCTTTAATACTTTCTCAGGGAGCCGCGGAGGGACGCGGCTCCCTGTCACATGTGTGCAGCAGGGCTGGGACTTGCATACCTTCTTTTCCCTTGATTAAGTATGTGGAGAAAGCTTTGACTATCCTTATGCAGAGTGAATACATATGTGGTCCCTCTCTGGCTGCTATACCTGCTTGCTGGTGAGTTATCGTTGCCGCGGTCCGGTGTTCGTCAAGAGGCTCATTTCCAATGGCGGACATTGTTTGCCGCTGGAGACGTATAGCCATCTATTGCATGTTGCCTACTGTGCACTGCCCGAGGGTTGAGGCATCTGACACCTCCAGCAATTGACTAAATTGTGTGAGGCAACAGTCTTCGTATGTTACATACGGACCCTGAGGAAGCATTTAAAGGAGCATAGGCTCTGTGAAACGCGTTGCATCGAATGATGACGTAATTGCATCGAACACTGTATCTATAATGATTGCCCACAGTTTATTCTGTTACCATTGTATGGTTGAATCACAATTTTATTGATTCTTGATATATCATTGTTTTAACCCCCTTTTTTTAAACCAAATAAAATGTATTTTTAAAAGAAAAGTGCTTGTTTATGACAACCTCACAGCCTGAAAAATCTTTTAACAAAGGACTAGAATACAGGAATACCGTTGTTGGGGTTATAGACCCCTAGACAGGTCGGTTCAGTGGTGTATTTTGGTTTTGTGCTGTCCTAGGCAAGACTAAAATTGGGTGCCCCTCCTATGTAAATTTGCCCCCCCCCTTCCAGTTTAAGGGATGTGATTCCCAAAATTGAAGTCCCAGCATAAACCCCTGAGATCTCACGAGAGGAGGGGTGAGAGGGGGTGGGGTGAGGGTGAGAGAGGGGGAGGAGGAAAGAGAGGGAGAGAAAGAAAAGGGGAATGAAAAAGAGAGAGATGGGGAGGAGAGAGAGAGGGGGGAAGGGAGAGAGATGGGAGGAGAGAGAGAGAGGGGGGGAGAGGGGGGAGGATGGAGAGAGAGAGGGTGATGATGGAGAGAGAGAGAGAAAGGGGAAGGAGAGAGAGAGAGATAGCGGGGGGAGGAGGAGAGAGGGCGGGGGGATGAGAGAGAGCAGGGGGATGAGAGAGAGCGGGGGGATGAGAGAGGGGGGGTGAGAGAGACAGGGGGTGGGGTGAGAGAGAGAGGGAGAGAGAGGGGGGGTGGGAGAGAGATGGGAGGAGAGAGAGAGAGGGGGGGGGAGGGGGGAGGATGGAGAGAGAGAGGGTGATGATGGAGAGAGAGAGAGAGAGAGAGGGGGGAAGGAGAGAGAGAGAGATAGCGGGGGGAGGAGGAGAGAGGGCGGGGGGATGAGAGAGAGCAGGGGGATGAGAGAGAGCAGGGGGATGAGAGAGGGTGGGAGAGAGAGAGAGAGAGGGGGTGGAAGAGAGAGGGTGTCAACTTCTCACGTATCTGACTGATGAGCATGATAGTGCAGAGGAAGGCCTCCCTTACGTATCTGACTCGCGGCCCCTGGTAGAGCAGACAGGTTGCACTGGAGAGCAGAATGGTATGAAGGGCCTGGCAGGTCAGCTGTTGGACGGGCAGCTCCAAGGTCCCAGATGCTTTAAAAGGAGACAACCAGCAGGTAGGAGGATCCAAACAGCAGGCAGGCAGAAGGACGGAACGCCTGAGTCCACACCCGGGCGGCATGGAATCCAAAGGAGCATGCAGGTTCAAGGTCAGAGGGGAGCCGAGGTCAGGTGCATGCAGAAAGCAAGGGGAGTCCAAAAGTCAAGCCGGGTCGTACAGGAAATCAAACACAGAAGCAGGTAAACAGGAGCAGGGGTCACAGGAAGCTGCAGATCAGACAGCAAAGACATAATGCTGCTGAGGAGTTTACATAAGGCAGCCTGTTGCCAATCACTGCAATTAGTCTGCAGACTCTGCACTAAGTTAACCCTTAGGTAGCAAACCCATGACAGAGGGGGTGGGGGAGAGAGGGGAAGGAGGTAGAGAGAGGGGGTGGGAAGGGGAGAGAGAGAAGGGGTGGCAAGGGAAGAGAGAGGGTGAGGGAGAGAGGGGGTGGGTGAGTGAGAGAGTGAGTGGTTGGGTGAGAGAGGGGGAGTGGAAGAGAGAGAGGGGGTGGGAAAGTCCCTCCTGTGCACCCTATCTGTTGGTAGGTGTGTGGGATGCACCTACCTCCCGCCCATCCTTGTCCTCTGGGCCCTCGGTCAGCCTGACTTCCTGTTGATGTCCCAACTGGGAGTGGAGAGGAGGTTTGAGAAAGAGTGCAGGCTCTGGGAGGCACCAGGAATGCTGCGCCCACTGCTGCTCAGGACAGGGTGGCGCCATGGTAGTGGAGGTCTTCTCTCTCCCGGGCTCTTGGTTCTAGCCAGCTTCCAGGGCAGGCCTGCCGACCAGCCGGCTGCCTACATGCTGTGGGAAGACCCTGCTGCTCAGCAGCAGCGGCTGCTGTCGACAGCGGATTTTGCTCTGCAACCTGCCGTCACTGGACCAGCAGGATCTTTTGGCCCCATGAGCATTAGGCGCAGAGGAGGAGAAAGTTAAATCCTTCACTTTTAATTATGGCATAGGCCAGGGAGTCACGGCCATGACGTCACTGGTTGCTAGATCCAAGGCGGCTCTAGCAACCAGTGGCCAATAGAGTCTCAGGTGGAGGCGGGGGGGATCTTTTGGCGCTCCCCCTGAAAAGTGCCACCCTAGGCCTGGGCCTTGTCGGTCTAGGCCAAAATTCAGCGCTTGGTCAGTTTCCCGTCCTCCTTCCTTTGTTTTTTTTTTTCTCAATGTATATATGACTCAGGATGTGGCTGCTTTTGGTTGTCCTTGGAACCAATATCTCAAAATCAATTCTATATGGTCAAACATTCCCATAGACACACTCCTAAATGTTGTGGACAGCTTTCCAAGATGAGTTGAAACTGTTATAGGATGGGCCAACTTAATATTGAACCCTACGGAATAAGACTGGTATGCCATTAAAGTTCATGTGTGTGTAAAGGCAGGCACACACACACACGTGCATCTCATAAAATTTGAATATCAACAAAAAGTTAATTTTGGTAATTCAACTCAAAAACTGATATGTTTCATGCATTTCTTTGTTTAACTTTGATGATTATGGCTTACATCTTGTGGCACTACTGAAGTGTTATGGAAGCCCAGGTAGTGACTTTCAGCTCATCTGCATTGTTTGGGTCTGGTGTCTCTCATCTTCCTCTTGACATTACCCCACAGATTCTCTAAGGGGTTTAGGTCAGGCGAGTTTGCTGGCCAATCAAGCACAGTGATGCCATGATCATTAAACAATCAGGTATTGGTACTTTTGGTAGTGTGGGCAGGTGCCAAATCCTGCTGGAAAATTATATCAGCAACTCCAAAAAGCTGGTCAGCAGAGGGAGGCATGAAGTGCTCTAGAATTTCCTGCTAGAGGGCTGCACTGACTTGATAACACACAGTGGACCAACACCAGCCACTATTTCTTTATTATGTGTTCCAATTAACACCACTGTAGTAGCCAGGGGCGTACCTAGAGCATTTGGCACCCGGGGCGGATCCTATATCTGGCACCCCCCCCCCAGGCATGCAGGCGACGAACCGCTCATTGACGTGTCACGTGTATCGCCTCCACGCACTGCAGCCCGGAACCCAAAAGAATCCTCCTCCCTCTGCTTCCCCCGACGAACAGGCCCCCCCCCTCCTCTGCAAAAATGGCACCGACTGACCTGAGGCGCCAGACAGAAATACATGAAACTGGCAGTGGCATACTTACTGTGTGCTACTGCCTGTGGTGTCACTAGAGATGGCATGGTCACCTGGTGCAGTAAACCATGGTGTCACTCCCCCCCCCCCCAAAAAAAAATTATTTTCCTGTGTTCTGAAAGCGCGCCAAAGATGCAGCATGCAGGACTTTTGGTGCACTTTCAGAAAATGCAGAAGAAAAAAAAACGCACAACCTAAAAAATCTATAGGACTGCAGTAATAACTGCAAGTAAAATGTAGGAAGACCCCCTTTACATTACACAGCCCCCTTACCCCTAGACCCCTTCACATTACACAGCCCCCATACCCCTAGACCCCTTTACATTACACAGCCCCCCTACCCCTAGACTCCTTCACATTACACAGCCCCCGTACCCCTAGAACCCTTCACATTACACAGCCCCCGTACCTCCATGGAACCCTTTACATTACGCAGCCCCCACCCCCCCCATGGAACCCTTTACATTACGCAGCCCCCACCCCCCATAGAACCTTTTACATTATACAGCCCCCATCCTCCATAGAACCTTCACATTACGCAGCCCCTGCCCCCCAATAGAACCCCTTACATTACACAACCCCCCATAGAACCCTTTACATTACACAGTTCCCGCCCCCCCCAATGGAACCCTTTACATATACACAGCCCCCCCCAATATAACCCTTTACATTACACAGCCCCCACCCCCCGTAGAACCCTTTACATTATACAGCCCCCCCCATAGAACCGCTTTACAATACAACCCCCCCAATAGAACCCCTTTACAATACAACCCCCCCCAATAGAGCCCCTTTACAACGCAGACCCCCACCCAATAGAGCCCCTTTATAATAAAAAGCACCCCCCCCCATTGGGACTGATCTGTCTATGTTAACAATCACAATCTTTGTACTTTTCATGTTCTTTCTCATAAAATATTCAATAAAAATTATTGAAAACAAAAGCCCCCCCCCATAGAACCCCTTTACAATACAAAACCCCGCCAATAGAACCCCTTTACAATAAACCCTCCCCCCAATAGAACCCCTTTACAATACAAAGCCCCCCCATAGAACCCCTTTACAATACAACCCCCCCCCCCAATAGAACCTCTTTACAATACAAAGCCCCCCCCATAGAACCCCTTTACAATACAACCCCCCCCAACAGAACCCACTTTACAATGCAGACCCCCCTAATAGAACCGCTTTACAATGCAGACCCCCCCAAAAAAAGAAACATAGAACCCCTTTACAATACAAAGCCCCCGCCAATAGAACACCTTTAAAATGCACACCACCCCCCCCCAATAGAACCCCTTTACAATCCAAACCCCCCAATAGAACCCCTTTACAAAGTAGACCCCCCCCCAATAGAACCCCCTTGCAATGCATGCGCCCCTCCCCCTCCTACCTTAGAGCAGAGGAGGAGGAACTGTTTAACCCCTTCCATACCGCGCCATAATAAAATGACGGCGGCAGGAAGTCTTTCTCGATCTGGGCGGACGTCATATGACATCCGCCCGGTCTGGCCGCTACTGCGCGCCCCCGCGGTCGCGCAGCGTGGCGATCGGGGGTGAGGCTCGTCCCTTGGACTGAGCCCAACCCCGATCACGGTAAACAGCAAATGAAATTTACCACGTGATCGGCTGTGTCAATCACAGCCGATCACATGAGCGGCTCCAGCGCGAGCCGCTCGTTCCCTCCTCAATGCGCGCCGATCGGGGACGAGGCTCGTCCCTCAGACAGAGCCCATCCCCGATCTAGGTAAAGAGCCAATGAAATTGGCTTTTTACCACATGACCAGCTGTGTCCAATCACAGCCGGTCACAAATGTCAACAGAGAACACGGTAACTAGCTGTCACCGTGTTCTCCTCCTCACACACTGATCCTGTGTGAGTAGGAGGTTGCGGTAACAGCTAGTTACCAAATACAGTGCACCCCAAACACACTGATTGCCCCCCCCACCCCCCAATAAAGAGCACCTGTCACTAACCCATCAAAGTACCTGTCACTAGCCCATCAAAGTACCCGAGTACCTGTCACTAGCCCATCAAAGTACCCGAGTACCTGTCACTAGCCCATCAAAGTACCCGAGTACCTGTCACTAGCCCATCAGGTACTCTGATGACAGGTACTCAGGTACTCTGATGAGTTGGTGACAGGTACTCGGGTACTCTGATGGGCTGGTGACAGGTACTCGGGTAATCTGATGGGCTGGTGACACAGGTACTTGGGTACTCTGATGGGATACAGAGAGGTACTCGGGTACTCTGATGGGCTGGTGACAGGTATTCGGGTACTCTGATGACGGGTACTCGGGTACTCTGATGACGGGTATTCGGGTACTCTGATGACAGGTATTCGGGTACTCTGATGATGGGTATTCGGGTACTCTGATGACGGGTATTCGGGTACTCTGATGACGGGTACTCGGGTACTCTGATGATGGGTACTCGGGTACTCTGATGACGGGTATTCGGGTACTCTGATGACAGGTACTCGGGTACTCTGATGACAGGTACTCGGGTACTTTGAGTACCTGTCATCGGAGTACCCGAGTACCCATCATCGGAGTACCCGAGTACCCGTCATCGGAGTACCCGAGTACCTGTCACCTACCCATCAGAGTACCCGAGTACCTGTCACCTACCCCTCAGAGTACCCGAGTACCTTCTACCTGCTCATCAGAGTTCCATGATACCTGAAGTACCTGAGTATTTGCCACCTGCTCATCAGTAGCCATCACTACTCATCAGTACTCATCAGTACCCATCAGTACCTATCACCTATCAGTATCAGTACTGATCATCCATACCCATCAGTACAGTATCAGTACTACTCATCAGTACCCATCAACTGCCTGTCACCTGCCCATCAGAGTACCCGAGTACCTGTCACCTGCCTAGCAAAGTGCCCGAGTACCTGTCACCCTTCATACAGCCACCATGTCCAAGTCCAAAAAGGTTTATATACGTCCTCCGTTTAAACCTAAATACCGGTGTTATGGCAGCAGATAGCCCTCACTCGACTTGCCCTCGAAGCTTGCCCTCACTCGACTCTATGGTCTTGGAGGACCGGAGCTACGGCAAATGTCGTTGCCTAGCAACCGGTTTAAAGGTCCTTTTTTTTTTTTTTCATTTTACTTTATTATTTTTTTTTTTCTATCTTTTAGTGTACTTGTGAGATCTGAGGACTTTTTGACCCCAGATCTCACAAAAAAGAGGTCCTGTCGTGCCTTTTTCAATTACAAGGAATGTTTACATTCCTTGTAATAGAAATAAAAATGATCAATTATTTTTTTTTTTAAAAACGGTGTAAAAATAAAAAATAATAAATAAAATAAATAGTAAAAAAAAAAAAAAATGAAAGCGCCCTGTCCCCGTGAGCTCGCACGCAGAAGCGAACGCACACGGAAATCCCGCCCACATATGTAAATGGTGTTCAAACCACACATGTGAGGTATCGCCGCGATCGTTAGAGCAAGAGCAATAATTTGAGCCTTAGACCTACTCTGTAACTCTAAGATGGCAACCTGTAGAAATTTTTAAAATGTCATCTATGGGGATTTTTAAGTACCAAAGTTTGTCGCCATTCCGTGAGCGTGCGCAATTTTTAAGCATGACATGTTGGGTATCTATTTACTCGGCGTAACATTATCTTTCACATTATGGAAAAAAATTGGGCTAACTTTACTGGTTTCTTATTTTTTAATTCAAAAAAGTGAATTTTTTCCAAAAAAATTGCGTTTGGAAGACCGCTGCGCAAATACGGTGTGATAAAAAATAATGCAATAATCTCCATTTTATTCTCTAGGGTCTCTGCTAAAATATATATATAATGTTTGGGGGTTCTAAGTAGTTTTCTAGCAAAAACAACTGATTTTAACTTGTAAACACCAAATGTCAAAAATAGGCCTAGGCAAGTGGCTAGGATGCATGATGGTGCTCCTTGGATGTTGTGCCCCTCTATATGACTAGGCTGTGAAAAAGTCTCACACATGTGGTATTGCCATACTCAGGAGGAGTGGCAGAATGTATTTTGGGGTGTCATTTTTGCTGTGTACATGCTATGTGTTAGGAATATCCTATAAATTGACAACTTTGTGTAAAAAAAAAAGTTTTTATTTTTTTCCCATATTTTCCAAAAACTTGTGGAAAAAAATGACATGTTCAAACGACCCATAATGCCTCATAGAATATACGTTGGAGTGTTTGCTTTCCAAAATGGGGTCATTTTGTGGACTTTTCCATTGTATTGGTGCTCTAGGGCCTTGAAAAGTGTGATAGGTAGTAAGAAAGTTTTATGTGTATTTATGCTCCTAGAACGCCTGAAGGTGCTATTTGGATGTGGAGTCTCTTTTCTTGGCCAGGCTGTGTAAAAGTCTCACACATGTGGTATCACCTTACTCAGGAGGAGTAGTAGAATGTATTTTGGGGTGTCATTTTTGCTGTGTACATGCTATGTGTTAGAAATAGCTTATAAATTGACAACTTTGTGGGGAAAAAAAAGAATAAAAAATGTTTTCTTCATTTTCCCAAGAATTGTAGGAAAAAATTATAACTTCAAAAAACTCACCATGCCTCTTACTAAATACCTTGGACTATCTAATTTACAAAAAGGGGTCATTTGGGGGGTATTTGTACTGTCCTGACATTTCAGTGCCTCAAGAAAGGAGATAGGCCGTCAGTACATCTGGTGTGATCAATTTTCAGTAATTGGTACCATAGCTTCTAGACTCGATAACTTTCACACAGACTAAATAATATACACTAATTTGGGTTAATTTTACCAGAGATATGTAGCAGTATAAATTTTGGCCCAAATGTATGAAGAAAAATTATTTTTTTGCAAAATGTTAAAATAGAAACTAAAAAAAAGTGTTTTTTTTTTCAAAATTTTTGCTCTTTTTTTGCTTATATCACGAAAAAAAAAAAAAAACAAGTTGTGATCAAATACCACCAAAAGAAAGCTCTATTTGTGTGAAAAAAATGATAAAAATTTTGTTTGGTTACAGTGTAGCATGACCGAGCAATTGTCATTCAAAGTGTGAGAGTGCTGAAAGCTGAAAAGTGGTCTGGGCAGGAAGGGGGTCTAACTGCTCTGTATGGAAGCGGTTAAAGCAGAGAATGGGAGAGAGACTCACAGTCACACTCATGAGCCCTGGATACACAGCATTCTGCGGGAACTGCCGAAGTTAACTGTGCTAGTTAATTAGCAGGTGATTGGTTGATAGGGAGTCCTAGCAACCAATCGCCTTCTCATTAACTAGCACAGTTAACTCCGGCAGCTCCCGCTGTGTATTTAGGGCTCGTGAGTGATGGTGAGTCTCTCTCCCATTCTCTGCTTTAACCACTTGCCGTCTGCCTGCAGTAATATTACTGCGGCAGAGTGGCTCGTTATCGTCTGACGACGTAATACTACGTCGTCAGACACTCCCGTTTCTCGGCGGCGCACGCGCGCCGCCGGAGGCTCGCTCCCGCTGTTTTCAGTCACAGCGGGAGTCGGGCCAGGGGAGGAGCAGCGGCGATCGCCGCCGCTCTTCCCCGATCGTCGGGGATCTAGTGTGGAGATCCGGCTGCCTGTGTAAACACAAGCGGGCGGATCTCCTAAGTGACAGGCAGGGTCAGATTGCAGGGTTCAGCATAGCTGAACCCTGGATCTGTCCTTGTGTCACTCAGTCACCTCCCCCCACACACGTCAGTAAGCACCAGGCATACATTAACCCCTCCCTCTTCAATAAAATTAACCCCTTCCCTGCCAGTGTCATTTTTACAGTAACAGTGTATATATATATAGCACTGATTACTGCAGTAATGTCACTGGTACCCCCAAAAGTGTCAAAAATGTCAGTCAAGGGTCCGATCTGTCCGCCGCAATGTCGCAGTCCTGCAAAAAAAATTGCAGATCGCCGCCATTACGCGTTAAAAAAAAAAACACCAAAAATGACAGAAATCTTTCCCTTTTTTGGTAAACGCAATAACTTTTGCGCAAACCAATCAAAATATGCTTATTGTGAATTTTTTTTACCAAAAATAGGTAGCAGAAAACAAATTGGCCAAAAATTTAAAAAAATTTTGATTTTTACATTTTTTGGGGGGGAATTTCATATAAAAAAAATGTGAAAAATATTGTTGTTTTTTCAAAATTTACGCTCTTTTTTTGTTTATAGCGGAAAAAGTAAATATCGCACAGGTGATCAAATACCACCAATAGAAAGCTCTGTTTGTAGGAAAAAAAGGACATAAATTTCGTTTGGGTATGGTGTCGCACGACCACGCAATTGTCAGTTAAAGTCGCACAGCGCCGAATCGCAAAAAGTGGCCTGGACGTAAGACAGCAAAATCCTCCGGTGGTAAAGTGGTTAAACAGTTCATCCTCCTCTGTGCTCCTGTGTCAGCGAGCGGCGGAGGCAGTCCAGTGGCCAGCCCCTGGTGTCACCCTGGTGCTCCCTGACACCCCCCTAATGTGTGGCACCCGGGGCGGACCGCCCCCCTGTTGGTGCGCCACTGGTAGTAGCATTCAGGTGCTTGGCTAAGAATGGAGAGTAAAATAAACACTGGTTGCAGCTGCTGCCCTGTGATGCTGAACTGGTTAACAGCTGTATCACTGAGAGGAGGGAGCCGCTGAGCAGGAAGAGATTAACAGAGGAGTCAAGCAGCACTGAACTGTGAGAGGTGTGAGAGACTCTGTGCCATCCCAGAGAGATCTACATAGAGAACTACATTCCCCAGAGAGAGATTGCCAGGAAGGCAAAGAGCCGCATTTTCCCAGGATGTACAGGACACATCTTAATATTGCACTGAGGAAGACCAGAAGAGTGCACATTGCTGTCCAGTGTGCAAGACCACTGCTACATAATGGTGTCCTGAGCAGGATCCGGAGTGCTAAGTTTGGGAGTGTTGACAGCCGGAGTCACCTGGGTGCATAGCAAAGAGTGATCACTGTGTGTGATCAGAAGGTGAGCTGCATTATCATTGGGACTTGTGAGCTACTGCTGTGGGAATTTACTATCTGATGCTAGAGAGACTGAGCTCTTTATGAACTGTCCATACAACCATCTAGTAGCCTAATTGCAGGCTTTACTGGGACTGTTCTCATGTGCACCAACGGTACAACTGGGTTGAGACTATGGACTGCCCATTACAGGTTGGGACTATGGACTGCCCATTACAGTTGCTACACAGAGACCTTTACCTATTGCTTATACCAAGAGCTCTCAAGGGACATTACACCATATCTTAGCCATATCAATTTGCAAACTATGCCTCAAGCAGATTAAGCGTGGCAAAAACACCAGCCATTTTGGGTACCACATGCTTGACAAGGCATTTAACCTCCCACCACTCAGCCCATTGGCAAGAGCAGCTGAAAACCACACAAAAGGGAAGCAATTCTGCTCCTCACTCCTCATGTTTCAGGTCTTCTGCCGCTATATCTCATGACTTCTCAGCAGCCTCCACTGACAGGGATGATGGTATAGCGAAGGGTGTCACAAGTCCCTGCAGCACATCTGCCAGCAGCACACAACCAGCTGTAGACTATAGCAGGCACATTTCTCTGCCCCAGGCGTGTCAGTGAAAAAAAAATAGTCGCTTCCACCCACATGCCCAGTATCTAAATTCAAGTTTGTCAATGCTGCTGAATTTACTACAGCTGCCTTTACATCTGGTGGATTCTGCCCCCCTTCTGTGAATTTGTAGAATGTGCTGTACCACAATGGTAGGTTCCCAGTCACTATTTATTTTCACGTATGGCCATTCCAGCTCTGTACCACCACATGGAAGGCAATGTTTTGGCATTGTTAGGCAAGGCAGTCATTTGCAAGGTTCACGTTACTGCTGTTACGTGGTCCAGCAAGCATGGTCAGGGATGATGTATTTAGTTCACAACACTGAATAACTGCTTGCAACTCGGCAGGATGCAGTGCTGCAGCTTGTTTTGCTGCCACGTCTCCATACAGCTGTTGGTGAGAATGATGTGAGATTTATCTGCTCCACCCCCCTCCTCCTCCTCCTCTTCCTCCATGCCATGCCCTGCTGAATTGTCCTATAAACCATCACTATTCCCTAAGCGTGCAAGGGGTTATTCAATGAGTCAGGCCAAAAGATGCCATGCAGTACTTCAGCTGGTCTGTCTAGGGGACAAGAGCCACACCAGAGAAGAGATTACTTCAGCTCTGCAGGGGCAGGCCCAGAGGTGGTTCATGCCACATCAGCTGGAGCCAGGAATGGTGGTGTGCAATAATGGCACGAACCTCCTCTCCCTGCTTAGACAGGGAAAGTTGACACATGTACCATTCCTTGCACATGTCCCCAATTTGGTGGTGCAGTGTTTCTTAAACAGGCACCCAGAGTTGGGAGATCTGCTAAAGCAGGCCAGAAGAGTCTGCAGCCATTTCAGCGGTCATACACCTGGAACATTAGGGGCTTAACCTTCCAGAAAAACATTGGAGAGTGCTGGGTGATTTGTGGAAAGAAAGAGCCCATGTGGCGCTTCTTCAAGAAATTAATTTTCAAATATGGAAAATTCAGAAACTTTAAAAGGTGCGGTTCCTGTTTACATACCTTTGCCCCTCTCCAGACCCAAAATCCAAACAGGATATACCATGACATGCTAGCTAACCCACAGGGAAGATTTCTGTTCCAGGGAACCCTGGAAGGCACATTAGTTACTTTAATCAACATTTATGCCCCGAACTCCAATCAGGTTGCATTTATGAAATCCCTCTTTGACCAGCTTACCAACTTTACTGAGGAATACTGGTTTTGGATGTTTTGGTGTTGGTGATTTGAATATGAATTTAGATTCGTTAATGGATTTTTCCTGAAATGCTTTACATCTTTGTTCCTCCCTAGATATAAAAAATCTGCTCAATGCAAGACAGCTGATTGGCGTTTGGCAGTTACTGTATAATAGGTCCCTACATTTTTTTCTCTGCCCCCTGCTTATTCTAGGATTGGTTATTTAATGCTTATACAATCAGACTATCTGCGGCCACTATTCTCCTATGAACTTTTTCAGATCATGCTGCTGTGCTCCTGGAGATGTTTTTCTCAGATTCCTCCCACAGAGCCCTACTCAAGGGTTCAGAATGTAGTAGCCTTTGAAATCTCTCCGTTCATGCGAATCAATGCCCAACCGGAAACCCCTACATTAGCTATGTGGAAATCACATAAGTGTTGCAGAGGGGGGTGTTTTGATCTCACAAGGTGCCTGCTTTAAAAAATGTTGCCTGGAAAATATAAAGAAACTCTTTTCTCAAATACAGTCACTGGAAAAACACCACAAGAAAACACTTGCCCGCTCAACTTTTCTGATCTTGAACTCAGCAGGGGTATCTATTTTCACCCCTGATTTTCCTTCTTATGTTAGAAATTTTTTGTGCCATACACAGATTAACCCAAAAATATATGGGCCTCCACTCCACCCCACTCTAGATGGTGAGCACAAGGTTGCTGGCTACGACAATGATTTATTATTTTTTCTAACCAAATGACACCTAACTTTTCTCAAACTATTGGCATAGTTCTCTCAAATTTTAAAACAAGTTTGCAAAAGTCAGAGGCACTTTACTATTCTGTCTCAAGCTATAGTGTCTCTCAAAACCCACTTCACATCTAAATGGGCACCAGTCTCTATCACCTTTTTAGACATCCATTTGACTCGTTTATTGAGAAGTATTTTTTGGCTAACTTCCCACCAATACTGTTAAAAATTTCTTGTATGGGAGGGTAATGTTTATGTAAAGTTTTCAATTAGCCAATAGAGGCGGATAGGCCTTCATTCATTGTCTGGCAATTATTTTTATGGCAGAAACTAATGTTTCATGCAGCAAAACCTTGGTAATTCTTTTTAGATCTAGGTCAGGAAACAGGCACTGTTTAGGGTGTAAGGTAAAGGAGAGCCCATGGTATCATGCAGGAAGTTAATACCCTGTGACCAGAATCACTGTATAACCGAACATTGCCAGATTAGGTGATAAAACATACCCACCTCACGTGAACGCATGGAACATGTAGTACTTTGCTCCCTTTTATATCTAGCCAGTTTAAAAGGAGTAAGATAGGTGTGACGGTCCAACAGTTTAGGTGACATAGCCTTACAGGTGTCTAAGGCCATCCATTGTGCCCACATCAGCCTCCCAAAGTGGCCTAATTCCATAGGCCAGTTAGGACGAGAAGGGAAGAAGTAACATACCATAAAACACTGAGATCAATTTGCGAGGTTCCCTATCTTTAGCCATGTCCGTAATAGGATTAGGGACCAATTGGGGAAGTGTAATGGGGAATTGGGACTGCAGGACATTACGGACTTATAAGTATCTAAAGAACATATGATTTGGAAGAGCAAATTCCACTTTAAATTTATCAAATGTTTTGAGGTTACCATCAGACAAAAGACGGGATAAGTACACTGAACAAAATTATAAACACAACACTTGTTTTTGCCCCCATTTTTCATGAGCTGAACTCCAAGATCTAAGACAGATTTACTGTATTGGGTGGGGTCTGGGGGTCCGAAAACCAGTCAGTATCTGGTGTGACCACCATTTGCTTCACGTAGTGCAACACATCTCCTTTACAAAAAGTTGATCAGGTTGTTGATTGTGGCCTGTGGAATGTTGGGACACTCCTCTTCAATGGCTGGACCTGGAACACACTGTCGTACACGCCAATCCAGAGCATCCCTAACATGCTCAATGGGTGACATGTCCGGTGAGTATGCTGGCCATGCAAGAACTGGGATGTTTTCAGCTTCCAGGAATTGCGTACAGACCCTCACATTAGTATCACGGGGCCGTGCATTATCATGCTGCAACATGAGGTGATGGTCATAGATGAATGGCACAACAATGGGCCTCAGGATCTGGTCACGGTATCTCTGTGCATTTAAAATGCCATCAATAAAATGCACCTGTGTTTGTTGTCCATAACATATGCCTGCCCATACCATAACCCCACCGCCACCGTGGGTCACTTGATCCACAACGTTGACATCAGCAAACTGCTCACACATACGACACCATACACGCTGTCTGCCATCTGCCCTGTACAGTGAAAACCAGGATTCATCCATGAAGAGAACACCTCTCCAAAGTACCAGATGCCATGGAATGTGAGCATTTGCCCACTGAAGTCAGTAACAACAACGAACTGCAGTCAGGTGGAGAACCCCATGAGGATGACGAGCATGCAGATGAGCTTCCCTGAGACGGTTTCTGACAGTTTGTGCAGAAATTCTTTGGTTATGCAAACCCATTGTTGCAGCAGCTGATTCTCCACTTATGCCTGTTATTCTTGGCTACCCTTGGTTACAACAACACAACCCTTCTTTTGATTGGGTAAAGGGAGAATTAACCTCTTGTTTGAACTGTTTATCTCGACCCACAAGACTTTCTGGTTGTCTGTTGGCTTCCACGGCCATCCCTTCTACCTTGCCTCATTAATACCAGGAATTTGCAGATGTGTTTTGCAAGAGAAAGGCAGAGGTTTTATCTCCACATTGTTCTTTTGACTGTGTGATTAATCTGATCCCTGGAGCACCTCTTCCCAAAGGAAGGACCTATCCCCTGTCACTGCCTGAACAAAGGTCCTTGGAGGAATATATCAAGGACAACTTGGAAAGAGGTTTTATCCGACCTTCTTCTTCTCCGGTAGGGGCAGGTTTCTCCTTTGTCGAAAAGAAGGATGGGGGTCTTTGACCATGCATAGACTATCAAGGGTTAAATCAGATCACTGTAAAAGACTCCTACCCATTGCCTCTTATTCTAGAATTATTTGATGTGCTTAAGGGAGCCGTTATCTTCACTAAGCTTGACCTCCAAGGGTCTTATAATCTGCTTCGAATTAGAGACGGAGACGAGTGTAAGACAGCTTTCAACACACGCAATGGACATTATGAATATCTGGTTATGCCATTAGAACTCTGTAACACCCCTGCTGTCTTCCAACATTTCATGAATGACATTATTCATGACTTTAGCAACAGTTTTGTGATTATCTACCTGAATAATAATTTCATTTTTTTGAAAACTCACCTAGAGCACTGCTCACATGTAAGGCAAGTATTACAGCGACTGAGAGAAAACCACCTTTATGCAAAGATTGAGAAGTGCAGTTTTCATCTAAACCAGATATATTTTCTTGGATACATCATAAATAGTGTCAGTTTCCAAATGGACCTACAGAAACTTTCTGATGTCTTGCAATGGCCCCAACCAACCACTTTGAAGGGACTCCAAAGCTTTCTAGGGTTCGCAAATTACTACAGGCGCTTCATCAAGGGGTTTGCTTCCATAGCTGCTCCCCTTACTGCTATGACTAGGAAAGGCACCAATTGCAAACTGTGGCCCTCAGAAGCAGAATCAGCTTTCCAGCTTTTAAAGGGTATGTTCAGCAAGGCTCCAATTCTTCAGCATCCAAACTCTGATCTCCAGTACATAGTTGAGGCCGATGCCTTTGAGGTAGGAGCATGTGCCGTGCTGTCCCAGAGACAACCTAAGAACGGTAAAATTCATCCAGTGGCATTTTTAGAGATGAATTACGATGTTGGGAATTGAGAACAACTGGCTATAAGACTAGCATTATCCGAATGGCGACATCTTCTGGAAGGGGCTCTAAAGCCTTTTTGTATCCTGACGGACCATAAAAAACCTGCTGTATCTTCAGATTGCTAAACCTTGAATTCATGTCAAGCTCAATGGGCTCTGTTCTTCTTCCGTTTTAATTTTGTCCTTTCTTATGTCCCTGGGCATAAGAACAGGAAAGCCGATGCTGTTTCCAGACAGTTTGTTACTTCTGAAGAAGATCAACCTACCGAGCGGTATATTATTCCACCTCACAAGATTGTTGCACAGATCTCTACAGCTCTTTTCCAGCAGTTACAGGAAACCCAGAATTATGTTCCTCAAGGGCTGAAGGTACCACCAGGTCGCCTGTTTGTAGACCCAGCCTCAGGTAACCTGTACTCCTCTGGGCACATGATGGAGTGTTATCTGGTCATTCTGGTGTCACAATCACTCTTAAGACCTTGCAGAGTCATGTTTGGTGGCCTCACATGAAAAGAGATGTTACAGACTATGTGGCTGTCTGTCCAACCTGTGCTGCTAATAAAGTACCTTGCACATTGCCTGCTGTGCTGTTACAACCGCTTCCTGCATCTCGCCAGCCTTGGACCCATTTAACTATGGACTTCATTACAGAGTTACCCAAATCCGATGGCATGACTGCTATATGGGTCATAGTGGATCACTTTTCAAAGATGTACCACTTTCTGGACGTAAAACTTTCTGGATTCCCCACAACGGAAAATCTGTCTACTCTCTTCCTTTCTCATAAAGTGGCAAATCATGGTATACCTACCAATATCATCTCATACCGCGGATCTCATTAATTTTCCGATTCTGGAGAGCGTTTTGTAAGAAACTAGGAGTAACCCTCTCGACCTCACATCACCCGTAAACAGATGGTCAATCTGAACGCATGAACCAGACCCTTGAAACCTATCTTCGGCATTACATCAACTTTTTACACTCCAATTGGTCTAAGTATTTGCCTTTGGCTGAATTCCCCATTAACTCCCGTTGGCACAGTGCCCTGCATATCCCACCATTCTACGCAGTGCTAGGCTACCACCCTCAGACCTTTCTACTACTTCAGCCTTCATCCGGTGTACCAGCAGCAGATCAACGGGGGAAAAAATATCTTGCTACACTGGAAAAAATTCCCTTTTTGCTACGGAAGTCAGCAGGCAGATATTAACTTTTCTCCAACAGACGAAGATGCCATGTGCCTCCATATGCAGTGGGGGACAGAGTTTGGCTGTCTAGCAAGTACGTGAGACTGAAGCAACCCTCTACCAAATTGGGCCCTCAATTCATTGGTCCTTAAAGAATATCTGCTCGAGTCAGACGAGTTTTCTATCGGTTGAAATTGCCCTCCGCTTTCCGGATACACCCTGTGTTCCATGTTTCTCTCCTTAAAAGGGCAATCTTTATTCATTACTCCAGAACTCAACAACTACCTCCTCCTGTTCTTGTTGATGGACAACATGAGTTTGAAGTCTCTAAGATTCTGGATTCTAGAAGGCAGGGTCGTGGCCTACAATATCTGGCTCATTGGAAAGGATATCCCATCACAGACCGTTCCTGGGTTTCAGCTAAAGATTTGCATGCCCCTGCTCTCATTCAAGACTTTCATGCCTCCTTTCCTGCTAAGCCTCGCTAGGCCTCCAAAGGGGTCCATTGGAGAGGGGGCCCTGTCATGTACCTGGGTGTCCTTGAACCAGAAGGTTTCCAGTTTTGCAGCCTGAAGCCTTACCTGTTGTGCCACAGGGAAGCTCTGGAGTCTTTGCAGTATTTTTCCAGCCTGATCCATTGCTTTGAACTCACTAGCCCCACCTGCTGCCAGTTGCGAACAATGTACAATTTAAGCAGCCCATAAACAGCAGCACTTCCTGCTACTCAGTGTCCATTTGTTTGGATTATCTCCCTGGGTGTGCTGTATGCTCTTTGACTGATTATCATGTATGAACTTTTGCCTGAATTCTTGACTCCTCTCCAGCCTGCCGATTCCGTACTTCACTGCCAGTTTGTGTATGACCTCTGCGTGCCTGACCATTCTTTGGATTTCGTTTGTATACCGCTTTGCCTGATCTGTTGCCGGCCCAATCTCTACGTTTTCACCTGAATCCTCAGAACTCAAGCTCCACTTCGTACTTTACCTCACAGGTGCCCAACAATCAGTCCCTAGGCTATCTTCTCTGTGTAACAACTTTTTAAAAATTTACCAGGAAGTCCCCAACTTCCTCTGTAGGGAGCATGGGTTGCATATAGTCAGAGGCCAAGATCTCAGTCCCTTGCACTGAGCCCCATTCTTTATTTTGGTTCTGCTTATACCACTGGCTCCTTTGGACTGGCTCTACCAGGTGGACACATCTTCTCAGGCCTTTTCACTTTCACAGGTACACCACTTGCATTCAACACAGTCCACCAAATAATCCATCCTCCGCAATACTTTTCACCTGGCTGCCACACATACAAATAGCAGCAGTTCCTGACTCACCACTGGAGCAGAGACAAGGATTTCACCATCTGTATGCCCACATCTGACAACCACTTATAATATTTGGGGGTGTTTAGCTTAGTGCAGTGAGTCCATGTCACACAGGTGTTATCGTTAAGGGCCTGGTACCCACGTTTGTTAAAAGAAAAAAACAAAAGTCCATCCAAGATTCCCATGCAGTGGTTTCAACTTCATTTAGCATATATAAATGAAGAACATACTGAGCCACCTGTCTCTCCCTCGTAAGCAGTACCTCTGCTTGCTCCTAACAGACTTCTCGATTCCTTCCAGCCCCCAGGACTCACTGGCTTCCTTGGTCTCCCAGACTCTCAAAGCTGGCCAGCCTTTCCCAGTACCTGGGCATAGAATCACTCTTACACGGGCTGCAAACTCCCACAGGGCAGACAGTTTTCCTGACAGGGGTCTGTCTTCAAACAGCAGGAATCTGCTCACACTCCACATTCTACCTCCTACTGCTCTCTCCAGCCTCTCATTATATGGACCATGAGCACCTGGGCACACACCCTGCTGGCTGTCCACAACACCCGGACACAGGGTTGGAGTACTCGTCCCACTCAAGACTCTTAGGAATCTCCAAACTACAGAGCCCCATCCAAAATAGGAAACTCGGGGGAAAGCTGCCAGAGCACTTCTCTCTATTTAAAATCTACACTTTGTAGCCCTGCATTTAACAGACACGCAAACTCTGTGTCCATATTTAGCCCTTTTCCATAGAGACAGAGTTTCGCCGTGTCACAGGGTTATAGAGTGATATGAGGAGAAGAAACATGAGAAGACTGGGGAGAAGGGATTTTTATATCTCCAAGTGTCAACTAGTTTAAAATCAGCGATAAGTCTGGAACATCTGGTGTTAGGTGTGACAGACTGTACATGTGGGGTCAAATGAAGTTTGTCTAAACTGGGATTCAAAGTGGTGGTAAAATCACCCATCCATACAGCTGGAACTGCGGTATAATGTGCCATAAAAAAAACCCTAATTCAGTATCATGAAACAAAATGGCGAAAGTAAATAAAATGCTAACACCAAGATTGGTTCCCCATATAATGCGGCATATAAAAGCACAAATCTGCCTTGAGGATCCAGGACAGATCTAGGTAGTTCAAAATGTACGTTTTTGGCAATAAGAATTTAGACCTCTTGTGAATGTGTAGTATAAGTTGTATGGAAGGCCCAGCCAATCCACAAGCGCTTAAGTAGCATCTGAAAAAAGCCCTCTACATTAAGGATGATCAAACTTTTGAAAAGTTCGGTTCGGCCAGAACATCCGAACTTCCCGAAAGTTTGGCCCGGATTTCAGAACCCCATTGAAATCAATGGGACCCGAACTTCGGTAATCAAAAAACACAATTTTGAAGCCCCAAAACCCAATAAATGCCTCTAAAAAGTGCCTAGGGCTCTGGGTCATGCCCCATTAACTATTAATCACACAAAAAAAAGTTCTTAAAAATTGTCATTTTTGATAAAAAAGCCAATTATTGAAAAATTAAAAAAAAAAAAAAAGAGATTTTTTGATTTTTACTTTGGATTTAGTATCTGGGGGGGTCTAAAAGGTGTGCATGTGAAGTTTCAGCTCTGTAGCATGTCCAGAACCATGAAAAAAAAAGATAATTTTTCAGTAGAACAGGGATGTGGTTCGGGAGCCTCCTTTAACTTTAACACCTATATGATCTTTTTTTTCTGGTTCTGGACATGCTACAGAGCTGAAACTTCACAGGTACACCTTTTAGACCCCCCAGACACAAAACCACACAAAATCACATTTATTTATTGAAAAATTTAAAAAAAAAATAAAAAAAAAAAGAGACTTTTTGATTTTTACTTTGGATTTAGTATCTGGGGGGTCTAAAAAGTGTACATGTGAAGTTTCAGCTCTGTAGCATGTCCAGAACCCCCCAAAAATTAGCATTTTCTTATAATTTTTTATTAGAACAGGAATACGGCTTCTCTACGGCGCTTTTTCTTGCATTTATCGGGCATTTTTCGAGGCAGGCATGACTTTTTTTGGATTTAGTGTCTGGGGGGTCTAAAAAGTGTACCTGTGAAGTTTCAGCTCTGTAGCATGTCCAGAACCAGAAAAAAGATCATTTTTCAGTAGAGCAGGGATGGTGGGACCCCTCTTTTACACTTATATGATCTTTTTTTGGGGTTCTGGACATGCTACAGAGCTGAAACTTCACAGGTACACCTTTTAGACCCCCCAGACACAAAAGCACACAAAAAAGTTCTTAAAAATTGTCATTTTTGATAAAAAAGCCAATTATTGAAAAATAAAAAAAAAAAAAAAAAGAGATTTTTTGATTTTTACTTTGGATTTCAGATCTGGGGGGTCTAAAACATGTGAAGTTTCAGCTCTGTAGCATGTCCAGAACCATAAAAAAAAGATTGTTTGTATTAGAAAACTTTAAGCACAGGAATATGGCTTCTCTGCTGTAACACCTTGCCGGTTTAATAGAAGGCATTTTTTTGGGTTCTTTGCAGTCAGGAAAAACATCTGAACTTGTGTATAGTGGTACTGTGCACAAGTTCTGATGTTTTGCCTGCCTCCAAAACCCCCCAAAAAATGCCAGCAAAAACACACCTGGGCATTTTTTTTTTGACGCTAGCGTTTTTTTTGGCATTTTTTGGGGTTCTTTTGAGGCAGGCAAAACATCTGAACTTGTGTATAGTGGTACTGTGCACAAGTTCTGATGTTTTGCCTGCCTCCAAAACCCCCCCAAAAATGCCAGCAAAAACACACCTGGGCATTTTTTTTTGACACTAGCGTTTTTTTTGGCATTTTTTGGGGTTCTTTTGAGGCAGGCAAAACATCTGAACTTGTGTATAGTGGTATATATACACACATACATATATTTATATACACACCTAGACATATATAAGTGTGATAGTAGCAGAAATATATTACTGTAAATGATTTCATTAGCGCAAGCTGATTTTTTTTTTTTTAATTTTTCAATAATTGGCTTTTTTATCAAAAATGACAATTTTTAAGAACTTCTTTTGTGTGATTTTGTGTCTGGGGGGTCTAAAATGTGTACCTGTGAAGTTTCAGCTCTGTAGCATGTCCAGAACCCCAAAAAAAAGATCATATAAGTGAAAAAGAGGGGTCCCACCATCCCTGCTCTACTGAAAAATGATCTTTTTTCTGGTTCTGGACATGCTACAGAGCTGAAACTTCACAGGTACACTTTTTAGACCCCCCCAGACACTAAATGCAAAAAAAGCCATGCCTGCCTCCAAAAATGCCCGATAAATGCAAGAAAAAGCGCCGTAGAGAAGCCGTATTCCTGTTCTAATACAAATTATAAGAAAATGCTAATTTTTGGGGGGTTCTGGACATGCTACAGAGCTGAAACTTAACATGTTTAGACCCCCCAGATACTAAATCCAAAGTAAAAATCAAAAAATCTCTTTTTTTTTTTTTTAATTTTTCAATAATTGGCTTTTTTATCAAAAATGACAATTTTTTGTGTGATTTTGTGTCTGGGGGGTCTAAAAGGTGTACCTGTGAAGTTTCAGCTCTGTAGCATGTCCAGAACCAGAAAAAAAAAAGGATTGTTTGTATTAGAAAACTTTGAGCACAGGAATATGGCTTCGCTGCTGTAACACCTTGCCGGTTTCAAAGCAGGCATTTTTTTGGGTTCTTTGCAGTCAGAAAAAACATCTGAACTTGTGTATAGTGGTACTGTGCACAAGTTCAGATGTTTTGCCTGCCTCCAAAACCCCCCAAAAAATGCCAGCAAAAACACACCTGGGCATTTTTTTTTTTTGACGCTAGCGTTTTTTTGGCATTTTTTGGGGTTCTTTTGAGGCAGGCAAAACATCTGAACATGTGTATAGGGGGTATATATAGGCATATATGTCTGAATATATACCCCTAGACATATATAGGTGTGATAGTAGCAGAAATATATTACTGTAAATGATTTCATTAGCGCAAGCATTTATTTCTGCTACTATCACACCTATATATGTCTAGGGGTATATATTCAGACATATATGTCTATATATACCCCCTATACACATGTTCAGATGTCATGTCTGACATCAAACATGTCCTCAAAAAAGCACTGGCAGTGGCAGCCCCTGCAGCATAAAAAATGCTTGCTGGTGAGAAGCCATAATCCTGTCCCGAAGCAACTCAGAGAAATGATAATTTCTCTATAGCGGTCACCCTGCTATGGAAGGGTTTTGTCACCCTGCCATAGCAGTCACTGCCAGTTAACCCTACACTACACTACGGTCCCCTGACACTTAACACTTTCCCTACAGAAACTAAATTTTTGAAGCTAACTTAAGTGTAAAGGAGCACTCTAACTACACTAGATATCCCTTTCCTCACACTAAAAATAGCTAAATGACACTTTTAAAGTAAAATTAACAGAACTGCTTCCACTCTCTTCCATGTCCAGTATAACAATGCTGGGAATATGGCGGGGGCAATCTTATATACTGGGGGGCGTATTCACTAATGATTGGTCTAGGGACCCCCTAGTCACTCCAATCACATTTCTAGCATTCTCCTGCCCCCTCAATTGTCTTTTGCTAATGGTTCTGGTCCAATCACGGGCTTTTAAAGCCCATTTCCTGAAGCATTGCATTTTGGGCGGTTCTGGTTGCCGAATTCCGAACTTTTTGGGCAAAAAGTTCTAAATTCGGCCGAACCTTGAACACCCAATGTTCGGGCCGAACCGATGGTGGACCCGAACCGTTCGATCATCCCTACTCTACATGTGTTTCCACCAGGACAGGTATGTCCAAATGCTGTTTTTTTAAGAAAAGAGAATACTGCAGATCTCTTCACCTTATTCCTTATGCCACGAACATTCCACGTAAGGAATTTTAAGAAGGCCATAGTCTGAGTGATAAGATATAAATGACTACAGAGGTCCCACTCACCTGGATTATATACATATAAGCAAGGTATAACATTCGCAAATTGAGAGTAAAATTAACAAAGTAAGAAAGTATACTATCAAAAGGTTGTGTTGTATGGAAAATTATTCATTTGATACCTACATCCTGGTTTACATGTAAAGACTTACCAATGTCCATATGGACGTTGGAAAAAGGGGAAGAAAAAGGGCTTAATGGGACTTTAATGGTATCATACTCAAATTATATATGACTAGGTAGATATATAAAATCAAATATTTTATTCAATTTTCTCCTTTAAAAGCCAAGAACATTGACAATTGGATACTATTAACATAATATCATCAGACATACAAAAAACATATAGACAACAATACAATTGTAATCATTTACAAAACTGGTGACTTTCCAAAATCGTCATTGATCAGATCCTCCTTATTGAGGTGTGAGGTTTGAAATGCCTCCACTGGAATTCTAGCCCGACATGTTTCGCAAAAGGTTATTGCTTCCTCAGGGGCAAAGAGAATTCAATAAAGATTATCATCTATGAAAATATCAAATACAGATAGTTAGCAGGCATTGCATATATAGTGGTATCATTGAGAGCATTGGCATATAGGCAAACATGGCAGTCCCAAATCTACACCTCCCAGCCCCTGTATATCTCTAGAGACAAGGTGGAAAATGCTAGGTGGCTAATTTGGTGACATATCTAGTCTCCACGGCGAGTGCGGGGGCTTTCTTTTATTAGTTGCAATATAGTGCAAGGTTGTATATCATATTCCAATAATCCTATATATATTTTTGACAGTAAATGTACCTACCAAAAGACTTGTCACTCAGTGATTACAAATGGACACAGAAGGAGATGGAAATGGAAGCAGCAGGCTTGTATAGCTCAGGTTCCAGCTAAAACAATAATATAAAAAAAGTATGTATATATAGTATATTTGTAGGTTTGTTATTTAGACTATGGGAGCAGACAAATAGTCAAAGAACACCAAACGTAGTCCTATATAATTACCTGGGGTTTTGTAATAGGTGGTATGCCGTTACACATCCCTGTTTGTAATGCCGCTTGAAAAAAAATGTGTCCCGGATCAGGGCAGGGTGTAACCCCCTGCAGCACTTCCAGCTTTTAGCTCTTTCAACTGTTACAGTGGAGCCGATAGGGAGCCAAACAGGCACAGAGAAGGCAAGGAATAGAAAAGGAGGGGGGAGGAGAGCCATTAGCATCAAGTAAGTTCCATTAGTGTAGGTATTGAGTAGTTTTATGGAAAGTATTTACCCGTATTGCTGCGCCATCTCGGATTCCATCTCCTGTCTGCCGCCATTGCGGCTTTCTGCTCCATTAAAAAGCCCCAACCCGGAAGTCGTCACCGCACAAGGCGATGACTCATTTCCGGGTCCGGTCCTCGAGTGGGCATGCGCCGTATGGGCGCACGCTCACTGCTAAAAGTGGAGCTCCACAATGCTGTGGGCTCCAGGAAGCTGCACGGCAGAGCTGAAAACACATTGGGTGTCTCGCTCACCTGCCCAAGGGCCGCACACTCGCCGAGGGAAACTCTGCCACAGCGCCATCTAGTGGCCATCTCAGAAAACAACAAGGGCCGGTTCCAAGATGCAATTGGGGACAGCAATGCCACACCTCAAAATACTCCCAAGACACCGCAATATTGCAAAGAGTACATCCAATTTCGTTCCGTATTGACAGCCAAATAGTTACATAAAGGGTACATAAACATACATACAAAAAGGGGAATTATATTGATAGATTGCATACAAGACATGTGATACTTCGATACACTATTTTCAGCTTATTTAAAATCAAAGCATCCTCAATAGGGAATTAGATACTTGATTGCAACATCAAAATTTTCCAAGGGAATATCAAAAACCGCTCCTTTGATTTGGGTGTACAAACTGCTATTGCTGAGATACACTAAAGCTCCGAAAGGTCAAGGACCAGAGAACTAGACCTGGCGGGTGTATAGAGCTAACTTATTTGTCTATAATAAGTGTGAATATATGAACTATAACTATTAAGGGGTTTGATCCCCCAATAGTTATCTATCATCACAAAAAAGGTTTATATGTTAGCACCTCATTGATGCCAGGTGGTATTGTGGCATTTAGGGATTCAATCCAATAGGTTTCTCTCTGAAGTATCCGCTTATCCCAGTTGCCCTCTCTGGGGTCCTGGGGTATAACTTCTAGAACAAAAAAACTGACCACTGAGTTATTGTATTTCTGATGTAATGCTATATGTCGTGAGACCGTGGTTTGTATTTTCCCACCTTCGGAATAATACAGATGATCGCCAATTCTCTGGTTGAGCTGGCGTATTGTTTTTCCCACATAGTAGGCATAACAAGTGCATTGCATAAGGTATACAATACCCTGTGTATTACAGTCAACATAGCTCTTGGCTCGGTGCCAACTGCCATTGGGCAGGGAAACCCCCCTTCCCTCTCTCACCCATGGGCAGCGGGCACATGTACCACACCTGTAAGTTCCTTTCGGATTATTACCAATGGGTCCGGATTGGCTATAATGACTCCTAACCAGACTGTCACGTATTGAGGGCGCCCGCCTAAAAACGATTTCCGGGTGAGTTTTTACGTATTTGGCCACAGTGTTGTCATCTGTTAAAAGATGCCAATGTTTGGCCATAATTTGGCGTAATTTGTTTTCATGTATTGAATAGCGGGTAATTAACTTTACCGTTTTCATTTCTTTTTTAACCGATGTATTGTATATTAGATCCGTTCTAGAGCGGGCTTTAGCTTTGTTATAAGCTTTCCTTAGAGAAGTTGGACTATATCGCCTCTGCAACAGTCTATCTCGTAAGCTGTGGGCTTGATTTTTAAAGTTGGAATCAGATGAGCAGTTTCTTCGCAAGCGAAGAAACTGAGCATATGGTATACTTTTAACAAGGGGGGCGGGGTGGGCACTTGCTGCGCACAAGATGGTATTGCCTGCGCTTGGCTTCCTGTACAAGTCAGTCTCAATTTCACCTGTGGGTAAAATATTCATTTGAATATCTAAAAATGATAGGCTCTCCGAGCTGATCGTGTTGGTGAATTTTAAATTAAATTCATTTGCATTTAGGGCTAGAAGAAATTCCTCTAGATCAGGCTTGGGGCCTGTCCAGATGATTAACAAATCGTCTATAAAATGATACCAACACAATATGTAGGGAAGCCATTGCTCCATACTGTCACTAGACAGGATTTGCCTTTCCCAGCCACCTAAATATAGGTTGGCATATGAGGGTGCGCAGCAAGTGCCCATAGCCACCCCCTGTATTTGTAAGTAATATTGTTCCAAAAAGGTGAAGTAATTCCTGGTGAGGATAAACCGAAGTAGTTTTAGGACAAAGTCCATTTGTGGCCATAAATTGCGATTCTGCTCTCGTAGAAAAGATTCAACCGTCCGGATGCCCTGCTCGTGTGGGATGCTCGAGTACAATGCCTCTATATCCACTGCCACGAGCAGGGCATCCGGAGGGACCTGAATCCCCTCTAGGAGACGGAGCAGGTCTGAAGTGTCTCGTATATAGGACGGGAGTCCCAAAACATGGGGCATAAGTATCGAATCTACATAGCGGCTAGCATGTTCCGCCAGAGATTCGATCCCTGAAACTATAGGCCTTCCTGGGGGGTCAACTATACTTTTATGAATTTTCGGTATTGTGTAGAACGTAGGCGTTCTAGGATATTTTGGTAATAAGTAATCCATTGTATTTTTGTTGATGATGCCCCCCAGGAAGGCCTCAGTTATCAGGATCCGGAATTCACCGGCAAAATCTAGAATCTTGGATGATTCAATTGGTGTGTACCATTCATTATTACACAATACTTTGAGGCACATTGCTTCATATTGTTGTCTGGACATTAACACAATGTTTCCTCCCTTATCAGAAGGTTTGATTATTAAATTATTCTCCATTTGTAATTCATATAAGGCCTCATTTAGTTCTGGAGTTAAATTGCTTTCAAAAGGCTGCCAATTTGTGGTTTTTAGTTCCTGAACCACAGATTGGACAAAGGACCAAATTTGTGGATTTGTCGCTAAGTCCGGGAATTTCTGGGACTTGGGTTTTAGTTCCGCAGGGGCTTGATTTTTAACTATTATTGGACCTCCAGGTTTGGTACTGGTTTGTGCATCAATAAGTGCTCTAACTTCCGGATTGCCCTCCTCATAGTAAGAAAGTAAACAAAATGTGGCCATAAGTGGAGACCGCTTGCACCCACCCCAACTGGTGCGGGTATAAATCCCTAATATCCAACTTTGTTCAGAGAATGTCCTTCCAGCATATACAGTAT
The DNA here is from genome assembly GCF_965119305.1 of Pelophylax lessonae. Taxonomy (NCBI): domain Eukaryota; kingdom Metazoa; phylum Chordata; class Amphibia; order Anura; family Ranidae; genus Pelophylax; species Pelophylax lessonae. The sequence goes on from NC_138771.1 coordinate 389,618,238, forward strand.
ACAGCATTGCATATAGGATTCGCTTTAAAAATCTTCAATAACAAATAGATTAAATAATGCAAATAACAATGATATGCTGGTGAAAAACTGAGTTCAATACCCCAACAGGGACTGTTGAGAGGGGTGAAACTTTGCTAAACAGCAGTACATGTCATAGAACCATGCCGGTAAGGAAACTCGGGCAATAGAGTGGTAAATGTGGTAAGACAGGGCCAAGAAATGAAGGACTGACTCATCTCCCCATGATGACCGAAGCTTGCAGCTATATCTTGGTTGTAGGAGAATAGATAGCATTAAATAAACTAAAAAGGGGAAGATCAGTGTTTGTTACGGTCACTGAAATCTAGTTGTCAAAATTGCGAAGGAGTGAAGAAATATTCCGTAATCCCAGATACATCAATAGGGGTAACAAAGGAGTCAGGCAGCCCCTTGTCCGTTTGCCTCACAGTGCTCCAGCCATGTCAGGACCGCCTCAGGGTCTTCAAAGAAGTGCACTCGATCGTCTCCTTCTACCAGAAGCTGAGCTGTGAACAGCATTGCTTATTTGAGATGTTTTATTCTGAGGTGCCTTTTACCTTTAGTGAAACTTTTGGGTGGAGGCTGCACCTCCGCAGAAAAATCAGGGAAACCGCACTTTTAACATTTTGGAAGGGGATATTTCCCTTTATCCTTTCAAGGTGAAGCACCACATTCCAGTCTTCAGAGCTTAGCAAAAAAAGTACGGGAGGTACACCTTGAGGTAGTGGTCTTGAGGTCATTTGATGCACCCTTTCCACGACAAAAGTAGGGAGAAGGCACCCTTGCCATGGGTGGTAATGAGAAGTTGTTCTAGAAAAGCATATGAATCAGGTCCCTCTGCACCTTCAGGCAGACCAATGAAGCCTAGATTGCTTCTACAGAGCCTGTTCTCCATGTCATCTTGGTTCTGCATGATTTGACTCACTTGGAGCTGGAGGTGATCGGAGACATCTTGAAAAAGTGGGAGGGAGTCTTCTGGGGATAACAGAGACTTGTGGGGATAACAGAGACTTGGTTTGACAGCTCTCATGACTGGATGGTGACCATTCAGGGGTATTCCCTTTATCGCAGAGATAGAGAAGGTAAAAAAGGGGGAGGGGTATGTCTGTATATTAAGAACAGTGTACAGGTAAATATGAGGGATGATATTAATAATGGAGCTATGGACGAGGTAGAATCCCTATGGGTAGAACTTCAAAGGGAAGGCAATGTGGGGAAGGTAATATTGGGCGTATGCTATAGGCCCCCCAACCAGAGGGAGGAGGGGGAGGCGGACCTCCTTTTACAGATAGGATTGGCAGCAAGGATGGGAAATGTCATTATAATGGGGGACTTTAATTATCCAGATATAGACTGGGCAGAACGAACCGCCCATTCAGCCAAGGCTCAGCAGTTCCTAAATGTTTTGCAGGAAAATTTCATGGGTCAGATGGTGAATGCACCGACAAGAAACAATGCGGTACTTGACCTACTGATTACTAGGGATGATCGAACTTTTAAAAAGTTTGGTTTGACCAGAACACCCAAATTTCAGGAAAGTTCGGTTCGGATTCCAGAACCCCATTGAAATCGATGGGACCCGAACTTCTAGAATCAAAAAACACCATTTTGAAGCCCTAAAACCCAATAAATGCCCCTAAAAAGTGCCTAGGGTTCTGGGTCATGCCCCAGGGACTATTAATCACACAAAAAAAAAGTTCTTAAAAATTGTCGTTTTTGATAGAGAGCCAATTATTGAAAAAATTAAAAAAAAAAAGAGATTTCTTTGGATTTAGTGTCTGGGGGGTCTAAAAGGTGTACCTGTGAAGTTTCAGCTCTGTAGCATGTCCAGAACCAGAATTATAGCATACCAAACCTTCAAAAATGACTTTTTTGCTTAACCGCACCTTTCTTTTGCTCCTAGTCAACGGCACAGCCAATGTGTATGATGGGGACATAATGCAGTGCACTGGGAACAAGATTAGAGTTTTTTTTGGAAAAAGGTGCTGTCTCTTTAAATGTGCATATAATTAATGGGTGTATTTCCACAATGGGGCTGTTATTACCAAATGTTTTCAAGAAGTCCAAAGATGTATGTAGTTGCACTTTATTTCATGTAAAATGGTGTTTGGTGCACTTTAACTTGAATTCTCACAAGAAACAGACATATATGCACGGATACATTGAGGGTTAGGGTTAGGGGTAGGGGCCACAATGTAGTGCAGAGTGAACAAGATTAGAGATGTTTTGGATGAATACTGTTTTCTCTTGACTTTGAATAGAAGTAAAGGATGCTTAAAAATTGGGCCTTTGGTGGTGCCGACGATGCCTTGACACCATATCCCTATGAAAGTGCTGGTAATGAAGGCAATAATTGCCTTTGTAAGGAAAAAAATTACAACGATATGCATCTGTGTGACAGGTGCGCAAAAATTGTTGTTTGTGTCAGGATTCGAACCCGTGACCAGCCACATCCCAGGCGGTAGCCCTGCTTACTAGGCTACCTTCCTTCCGACTTTCCTCCCTGAACATTCTTCCCTGAACATTCTTCCCTGAACGTTCTTCCCTGAACATTCTTCCCTGAAGCCTATTATTCAACCTTAGTCTTGCCAAGCCTTGCTCATCACCCTTGATTCCTGACACCTGGTACTTCCCTATAGTCCAGCCCCGTGCACTCAAGCTTGCTGATTATTGAGCTCCTGAGCCCTGATCAAGCTTCTCCTCATGTGCTGCTCTATCTACTACCACAAATCCAACACTGACCAGGAATTGACTACCGACTACTCTTCTGCTTTGTCCCTACCTACTGAACTGCTACCTCTGTTGCTGATCCGGATTGTCTGACCACGCTTACTGCTGCCTGCCCCGACCTTTGGCTCGTCTGACTTCTCTCTGGTTATCCCTTGTCTGCTCCTCCGCCTTCGGACCAAACCTGCACTCTGCCTGGCTGGGTGATCCTGAGGACCGCGTCCTGGTGTTAGCTTGCAGCGCAGTCTATCCCCACCATCAGGGGCTCTAGTGAAAACCAGCTATCACTTAGTTTCCGCACCTCAGGTGAACCCGTGTCCTCAGCAGAGTACTACCTGGTGTTCATCCGGCATCCAGCACCCCTACCACCGTAGCCAACCCGGATTATCTGACCAAGCCTCTGCCAGACTCCCTGCACCTACTATCGGCCTGCGGTCCTTGCCACTGGGCTCCACTCATACCTCCGGCCAGCAGTCCTCTGACTCAGGTGAGCCTGTAGGATTGTTACAGTTTGGGTGTTGGCGGAGCCATACCACTGTAAGCCCAAAGAGCTGGTGTTGAAGAAGGCGTAAAAATTATGAAGGTGTGCACATGTGGAACAGGTGCGCAAACATGGTAGATTTGGTGTTGGTGGAGCCTCCCCACCATAACTCCAAAGAGCTGGTGTTGAAGGAGGCCCAAAAATTGTAAAGGTGTGCACCTGTGGAACAGGTTCGCAAACATGGTAGTTTTTGTTTAGCATAGCCTCCCCACCTTAACCCCAAAGAGCTGGTGTTGAAGGAGGCCCAAAGATTGTAAAGGTGTGCACCTGTGGAACAGGTTCGCAAACATGGTAGTTTTTGTTTAGCATAGCCTCCCCACCATAACCCCAAAGAGCTGGTGTTGAAGGAGGCCCAAAAATTGTAAAGGTGTGCACCTGTGGAACAGGTGCGCAAACATGGTAGTTTTTGTTTTAGCATAGCCTCCCCACCTTAACCCCAAAGAGCTGGTGTTGAAGGAGGCCCCAAAATTGTAAAGGTGTGCACCTGTGGAACAGGTGCGCAAACATGGTAGTTTTTGTTATAACCAAAATGAGGTTCTGTGAACGTAAAGAGAATGAGAGGAGGGTTTGAGGGTGGCACCATGGTCCAGGCTTAAACTGAGGCTCAGCAGCCACATCACAACGATAGCCTAGTCTACAAGGTCTGCATCAGGTGCATCAAAGCTTGATATCCATGACTGATTCATTTTAATGAATGTCAAATGACTGAGTCGGTGGAGAGTCTCGTTCGATGGTCTGTGACGAATCCTCCTCCTGCTGCGCTGAATCCGATAGGACACTGGAAGCAGGGCAGGCCAACAACTCCATGGCATACTGGGCCAGTTCTGGCCAGTGGTCTAATCTTAAGTCCCAGTATGCCAGTGGATCGGCTTCGTCACATGAAAAGCCCTCTGTGTCACTTTGTGCCCTCACGTAATCGTCCATCATGTGATGCAGACGCTGTCGATGTGGCAGCTGAGAGGCCTGGGCGGTGAGGACTAAAAAAAGACGGAAAGGCATCCGTCAACCGCACGCCTTCTCCAACGCTCCTCTCGTGACCACCAGTAGAATCCATGGTAGGTTGTCCCCGCCCCTGCACCCTACGGGAGTCGGGGAACGTGTTCACCAGAATCCTCTTGAGACTGTCCTCAAGGGATTTGATCCTGTGGACTCTCTGGGTGGATGGGAAAAGCTCTGAGACTTTAGACTTGTACCGGGGGTCAAGTAGGGTGGCTAACCAATAGTGGTCAGTCTGTTTAATGGCCTTGATTCTGGGGTCCTTTCGCAGGCTCTGAAGCATGATGTTTCCCATGCGTCGCAAATTAGCGAAGGCCTCAGAAGCTGACTCCTCGGGGTCACTCAAAACGACATTATCTTGAACGGGCTCCTCCTCCTCCCTGCCACGCACTACTCCAAAGTGTCCCGAGGGAGTCAAACTAGGCCTTGCAGATTGCCGCATGTCTTCCTCCTCCTCCTCCTCAAACCCTGCAAAAGTTCCCGCAGAATCGTCCTCCTCCTCTTCCACCCCTGGATCCTGCTCGGGCCTCTGGGAGCTAGGCATAATGGGGTCAGGATTCTCAGGATAAAGGGGGCCTTGAGAGGCAAGGAAGTCCTCCTCTTCCTCCTGCTGCTCTGCCTCCAGTGCCCTGTACATAATGCCACGCAGAGTGTGCTCCAACAAAAACAGTAACGGTAGGGTGTCACTGATGCATGCGCTGTCCCGGCTGACCATCCTTGTGGCCTCCTCAAATGGCGAGAGGACAGCGCATGCATCCTTAATCAAAAGCCACTGCCGTAGTGAAAAGAAGCCCAGGCGCGCAGAGCCAGTGCTGGTGCCGTACTTGCATAGGTATTCATTGAGGGCCCTCTGCTGCGTGTACAGGCGCTGCAGCATAGCCAAGGTGGAGTTCCAGCGGGTGGGCATGTCACAGATGAGGCGGTGTACCGGCGGGTGAAACTCGCGCTGCACTTCGGCCAAACGTGCAGTGGCACTGTACGACCGCCTGAAGTGACTGCACACCCTTCTTGCCATCCTTAGCACATCCTGCATTCCCGGGTAGGAGTTCAAAAACCGCTGTACCACGAGATTCAGGACATGCGCCAGGCATGGCACATGGGTTAACTTTCCCTGACGAAGGGCGGCCAGGAGGTTTGACCCATTATCAGTAACCACCATCCCTGGCTGCAGCTGGCATGGTGTCAACCACCTCTGGGCCTGTGCCTGCAGATCCCCTAGACACACAAGCTGCAGCACTGCGTGACACCTTTTGGCCTGAGACATAGAATAGCCCTTTGATTGTTTACGTGGTACCTCATCATATTCAAAGGACCATTCTGCAGAGGAGGGCATGGAGGAGGTAGAGGAGGAGGAGCAGGAGGGGGTAGCAGTGATCGATCTACCCGGATCAGCGACACCACCAGCTGTTTGCAGACGTGGGGGCAACACTGGCTGCAGCACCGAGCCCTGGCTACAATCCCTTCCGCTGGCAAGCAGTGTCACCCAGTGAGCAGTGACAGAAATGTACCGTCCCTGCCCATGTTTGCTTGACCAAGTGTCAGCCGTCAAGTGTATCTTACGGCTGACTGACTTGGCCAGGGACGACACTACATTGCCTTCCACATGTTGGTATAGGGATGGCAGGGCCTTACGGGCAAAGTAATGCCAACTTGGCACCTGCCACTGTGGAACTGCACATTTTGCGAAGTCACGGAAGGGAGCAGACTCTACCAGGTTAAATGGTAATAGTTGCAGAGCCAGTAGTTTAGCCAAACTACTGTTTAGACGCTGGGCATGTGGGTGGCGGGGAGTATACATTTTTTTTCGTTCCAGCATGTGTGGAATCGAAATTTGGCGTCTAGATGTTACAGCTGATGGTGTGCTGGAGGTAGATGCGACACTGCCTGCTATATCATCATCCCTGTCAGTGGAGGCTGCCAACAGGTGACGAGTGACTATAGCAGGGCCAGGAACAGACTGATGTGCAGGTGGAGCATGAGGAGGAGCGCGAGGAGGACTAGGAGGCCGACTGACTGATCTTTGGCCCTTTTGTGGGTTCTTTAAATGCTCCTGCCAACGGGCCGAGTGGTGGGTTGTCAAATGCCTGTTTAGGCAGCTTGCACCCAGGTGGTTGACATTTTTGCCACGTTTTATACCCTTCTTACAAATCTTGCAGATCGCAACTGTTTTGTCTGCATGGGATGTCTCAAAAAAGGCCCAGCAAGATGAGGTGTGTATAGTGGCCCGGGAGACCACAGGTGCGGCCTTAGATGGAGCGGGCCGTCTGCTCTCCCCTCTTGCTTGCTCTGCCTCCTCCTCAACCTCAGACCCAACATCTGACTCCATCAAAGACTGAGCATCAGGCCTGGCCCGGGAGACAACAGGTGCGGCCTTAGATGGAGCGGGCCGTCTGCTCTCCCCTCTTGTTTGCTCTGCCTCCTCCTCAAACTCAGACCCAACATCAGACTCCATAAAGGACTGAGCATCAGGCTGGAGTAGATGGCCGACACTGTGGTCAAACAGCTCAGCTGACTCCTCTGTCATGTCTGAAGTTGGGTCTAAGGGAGGACGTGAGGTGGACATGGACTCATCTGTATTTGTTCTGCCAACTGCAGAAGACTGACCACTTTTCTCTGCCTGGGTCACTGTAGTTGCAGATGATGCCGATGATGAGGGTTTGGTCATATAGTCCACCACCTCCTGTACATACTGTGGACGTATAGCTTGGCCACTGCCGGAGAACAATCCAAATGGTGGCCTGGCTGAGGACTGACCACCACATCCACCCCTGCCTCTAGACACCCTAGAAGCTGTGCCCCTTTCCACAGCAGGGCCACGTATGCCTTTTCTTGGTCTAACAGGCATATTTGTCACTGATGCGTTGGCAACTGTGTGCGGTGAAAAACGCACACTGCTATGCGACCCACAGTTGTCGCTGGATACAGCACAGCAGATGTGTCACGCACCGTAGCAAAGCCTTTTGCACAGTGGACCTAACGCTTTGAACAACAGGCGTTAAGTTGTCACTGATGCGTTGGCAACTGTGTGCGGTGAAAAACGCACACTGCTATGCGACCCACAGTTGTTGCTGGATACAGCACAGCAGATGCGTGTCACGCACAGTTGCAAAGCCTTTTGCACAGTGGACCTAACGCTTTGAACAACAGGCGTTAAGTTGTCACTGTATTTTGCTGCCTAGCAAGCACATATACCTGCTGTGATACAGCAGCACTGTGCAACGTGCTCACTAAACAGAACCCTCACACTTTCACTTTCCCTACAGAAACTCAATTATTAAATATAACTAATGTAGTACAAAGTTCCCTAACTACACTAGATATCCCTTTCCTCGCACTAAATAGAAAGCTCCATACAGCAGAAGACTGACACTGTCCCTTAAGTTTTTTTTTTTTTGTAACTCTAAGAACCAGCACAATCGCTGTATCTAACTACACTGGCTGTAAGCTAAATACAATTCTGCTATATGGAGCTTTAGAACCACTCGATATGTAGAAAATGTAGTGTAGCAAAGCAGAAGTCAGAGAACTGCTTCAACTCTCTTCAACAGGCTCTGTATCACTGTGCTAGGGGTTAGGCGGGGCTATCTTATATAGTGTGGGGCGTTTTCACTCCTGATTGGCCTCTGGTCCCCGTAGTCACTCCAATCACGTTCCTAGGAGACTCCTGCCCCCTCATTGGCTTTTGCAGACGTTTCTGGGCAAATCACGGGCTTTTAAAGCCCAGTTCCTGTCCCAGTGCATTTTGGGCGGTTCTGGTGGCCGAATACCGAACTTTTACCGCACAAAGTTCGGTATTCGGCCGAATATCGAACATCCAATGTTCGGGTCGAACCGATGGTCGACCCGAACCGTTCGATCATCCCTACTGATTACCAACAATACAGACCTGCTCACGGATATAGAAATACGGGGCAACTTAGGAAACAGTGACCATAGGTCAATTAGTTTCAGTATTAATCATAGTAATAGGAAACACAAGGGTAATATAACACTGAATTTCAAAAGAGCCAATTTCCCAAAACTGCGCTCTCTGCTAGAAAATATCAAATGGGATAGAACCCTGGGAACAAAGAACACAGAGTAAAAATGGGAGTGCTTTAAGAGCATACTTAACAAAGGGATTGGCCAGTGCATTCCAAAGGGAAATTGAGAAGAGCAAAACTAAACCCTGGGTGGCTAAACTCCAACATAAAAATGCATATTAATGCTAAAGAAAAGGCCTTCAAAAAATACAAGGCTGAGGGGTCATTAGCAGCATTCAAGTATTACAAAGAGTGTAATAAGAAATGTAAAGACGAAATCAAGTCGGCTAAAATAGAACACGAGAGACATACAGCGGAAGAGAGTAAAAAGAACCCCAAGAAACCCCAAGTATATAAACAGTAAGAAAGCGAGGCCAGAACACATTGGCCCCATAAAAGATGACAAAGGAGATTTGGCCACAGAGGACAGGAAAAAGGTGGTAGTGTTACATAATGTCTTCTCTTAAGTCTTCACAAAAGAATTGGGGGGCTACACTAACGCAGCTTGTAAGGCCAAACTAAATAACACAACTTAGGAAGTACCGCCATGGCTAACAAAATATAGACTTAGAACTAAACTAGAGAAACTTAACATAAATAAATCACCGGGACCGGATGGCTTGCACCCGAGGGTTCTTAAAGAGCTCAGCCAGGTGATTGCCAGACCATTATTCTTGATCTTTAAGGATAGTTTACAGACGGGAATGGTTCCAGCTGATTGGAAAAAAGCCAACGTGGTACCAATATTTAAAAAAGGGCAGAGATATATCCCGGGTAACTATAGGCCGGTCAGCCTAACATCAGTAGTCTGCAAGATTTTGGAGGGGATGTTAAGGGACCACATACAAGACTTTAGTAATGAAAATGGTATTATTAGTAGTAATCAGCATGGATTCATGAAAAATCGTTCTTGACAAACCAATCTATTAACCTTCTATGATGAAGTGAGCTGCCACCTAGATAAAGGTAAGCCTGTGGATGTGGTGTATCTGGACTTTTCAAAGGCCTTTGACACCATTCCCCACAAACACTTACTGTTGAAACTAAGGAAGGTAGGTATGGACCATAAGGTGAGTACCTGGATAGAGAACTCGCTCCAGGGGAGAGTTCAAAGGGTGGTGATTAATGGGGAGTACTCGGATTGGGCAGGTGTGGAAAGTGGGGTCCCCCAGGGTTCTGTCCTGGGGCCAATCCTGTTTAATTTATTCATAAATGAGCTAGAGGAGGGGATATCTAGTACAATCTCAGTATTTGCGGATGATACTAAACTAAGCATGCCAATATCTTCTATGCAGGATGTGGAAACCTTACAAGCGGACCTGAACAAAATAATGGGGTGGGCAACTACATGGCAGATGAGGTTTAATGTTGAAAAATGTAAAGTAATGCACTTGGGTGCCAGAAACCAGAAAGCAAGCTACTCACTAGAGGGGGAACCTCTGGGTGAGTCTAGGATGGAAAAGGACCTGGGGGTTCTGGTAGACAACAGGCTTGGGAGTGGCATGCAATGCCAAGCCGCTGCAAGCAAAGCCAACAGAATACTGGGATGTATAAAAAAGGGGATTCACTCCAGAAATAGAGATTATTCTCCCTCTCTACAAGACTCTGGTCCGGCCACATCTGGAGTATTCTGTCCAGTTCTGGGCACCGGTCCTCAGGAAGGATGTGCTGGAACTGGAGAGAGTCCAAAGAAGGGCAACAAAAATAATTAGGGGAATGGAGGACATCAGCTATGAGGAAAGACTACAAGCACTGAACTTATTCTCTCTGGAGAAGAGACGATTGAGGGGGGATATGATATCAATGTACAAATACTGTACTGGCGACCCTAGCATAAGGAACAAACTATTCAGAGAAAGGGAATACAATAAGACACGTGGCCACTCACTAAAACTAGAGGAAAGGCGGTTTAACCTTAAAATACGTAGGGGGTTCTTCACTGTAAGAGCAGTAAAGATGTGGAATTCTCTTCTGCAAACAGTCGTATCAGCAGGGAGCATCGATAGTTTCAAAAAACTATTAGATGGACACCTTAAAGACCACAACATACAGGTGTATAAAATGTACAGTTAACAGCAAACACACACACACACACACACACACATCATAGGTTGAACTGGATGGACTGATGTCAATGTTGTAATACACTACCCAGCCTAGTCTCAGTATCCTTGAACCAATCACAAAGCTTTTGAAAGTCCTGAACGAATAAGGGAAATATCCACATTTACCTCATTGATTTTTGTAGTCAGTGTAGTCTGAAAGGATGAAATGACCTCCAGCACTTTGGCAGTGTCATTTCCTGCAGGATCCGACTCCCCAGCCAAGGCGCCGCCATCTTCCTCAGAGGTTTCCTTGACCTGTCACCTGAATCGATCCAATTTGGAGCTGGGATCTGTGACTTTTTTTGCTGGGGACATAGTAGGGCAGGTTACAGGCTTCAAGAGGGACACAACAAAGCTGAACAGAAGACTGTAGGGTCACAAAATAAATGTTTAAGGAGATCATGCAAGCGGAGCTCTGCACACTGACGTCCTACTACATGCCTCGCCAGGCAAATCCCCCCCCCCCCCCTTCTCTGGATTTACATTATTCTGTCATTGGATAGTTAGGAAATAAACCTAATAATATATGATAAACTATTTTGATAGATATTTAGGTACAGTAACACATTAGTCTGTATTATTATATTTTAATCTATTTAGAATATACTGTACTTTTGCACATCGAGGCAATAAAACTCTCTCGCTCTCTCCTCTTTGCTGGTAGCAGCTTGTTTTAGTGAGTGTGGACAGGAATGTTTCAGAAATCTGGGCTGGCCTGAAGTCCATGTATGTTTACTGTAAATAAACAAAGCAACATTTTGAGTATTAAGCAGTGCACATACTGTCATGCACACTGAGATTTGGAATTTTCTGCTAAAAGAAATCTTCTTTCAGAGTTTTCCAAATGAAGATAAAAGAGAATGATCCATTTCTTGATGTGGAATTGCAGAGAATTGAAAACAGAAGTTGTGGCCGTTCAGAGGGACTTAGAAGTCGGAGTTCTATTATTCTGTCTCAAGCAGCAGATCGGAGTATATTTCACACACGGATATCTCCAACAATTGCACCTGGGAAGATTGAGTTTGTGTTAGGAGACGAAGAAGATGAGAATGAAGAAAGCAATTTCCTGTTCACACAGCTGAATGAACTTGTCAACATACATGAACATGTCACATGGAAAGAGACAGCAAGGTATTGGTAATTTACAAATTATATAGTAAAATATAATTTTTAAATAATTAAATGTATCAAACAAAAATTATGCTATAAAGTACTCTAGAATATATAATAGATAAATAGAGTAGCTACAGTAATCACACTGTATGATAAAACATTGTGGCAGGCAAAAACAACATGATAAATGAGCAGCTGGGATAGATGGTGTGGGTGTTTGAGGATTGCATTATGCTGTTATGTACTGTAATTTCTTCCACTATATGAATTCAGAACAGTCATGAAAGTCTGGATTAGACCGATGTGATCATAAGCTACATTTTGCTATGCCTGGGTAGAATAATGTGACTCAAAGTGCATATATAATTTGGATATATTTATTATCAAAAAATATGTCACATATACCTTTAGAATAAAAGATTTATTCATTTAACTACCTATTTAAAGAAACGGGTTTACCAAGCCATTAAAAGCCACAAAAAGTAACCTATCTGGTCATGCCTGGGTGTAATTGGGTAGCTAAGTGTTAAAACGACCTTATCAGGGAAAAATTAAATTAAAAAAAGTGCCTTGCAAGAGAAAAGCTTTCTTTATCGTACAACATGGGACACAGAGCTGGTAATAATAACTATTTGGGTTATACGCCACCTATAGGTTACATAGTTAGTGAGGTTGAAAAAAGACATCAGTCCATCCAATTCAACCTATGATGTATGTGTTTGCTGTTAACCGTACATCGTATTTCCCTTTATGTTGTGGTCTTTAACCTCTTTACCACCGGAGGATTTTGCTGTCTTACGTCCAGGCCACTTTTTCTGTGTTTCGGCACTGTGTGACTTTAACTGACAATTGTGCGGTCATGCAATGTGGTACCCAAACGAAATTTACGTCCTTTTTTTCCCACAATCAGAGCTTTCTTTTGGTGGTATTTGATCACCTCTGCGCTTTTTATTTTTTGCGATATTAATAAAAAAAGAGCGAATTTTTTGAGAAAAAATGACATTTTTAACTTTGTCTTTTCAAAAATATGCAATATACTCAATTTATGTCATATTTTTTGGCCAAAATGTATTTAGCTACATGTCTTTGACAAAAAAAATCTCAATGAGCGTATTTTTATTGGTTTGCGCAAAAGTTATAGTGTCTACAAACTATGGTGTAAATACTGAAATTTACGCAGCTTTAATTTCTGACTGCCTAGCTCATTTCATGAAGTGCTAAAATGGCAGGGCAGTACAACCCCCCCCCCCCCCCCAAATTACCACTTTTTGGAAAGTAGACATCCTAAGGAATGTCCTGAGAGGCATGGTGACCTCATTGAATATTTCATTTTTTTGTCACAGGTGTTTGAAAAATGACTAAAAAAAAAATTGTTTTTTTTTTTTACACAAAGTTGTCATTGAAATTATATATTGCTCACACATGCCATGGGTATATGTGTAATTACACCCCAAAATATATTCTGCTGCTTCTCCTGAGTACAGGGATACCACATATTTGAGACTTTTTGGGAGCCTAGCTATGTACGGGACCTCGAAATCCAATCCCCACCATCAGAATTTCAAAGGGCGTACATTTTTCATTGCATTTTCTCACTACCTATAACGGTTTAGGAGGCCCTGAAATGTCAAGATACTACAAAACCCCCCCCAAATGACCCCATTTTGGAAAGTAGACACCCCAAGCTGTTTGCTGAGAGGCATGGTGAGCCCATGGAATATTTTATATTTTGCCACAAGTTTTGGGAAATATATTATTATTATTATTTCTTTTACACAAAGTTGTCACTAAATGATATATTTCTCACACATGCCATGGGTATATGTGAAATGACACCCCAAAATACATTCTGCTGCTTCTCCTGAGTACAGGGATACCCCATGTGTGAGACTTTTTGGGAGCCTAGCTGTGTACAGGACCCCGAAAATCAATCACCATCTTTAGGTTTCTAATGGCGTAAATTTTTGATTTTACTCCTCACTACCCATCACAGTTTCGGAGGCCCTGAAATTTCAAGATAGCACAAAACCCCCCCAAATGACCCAATTTTGCAAAGTAGACACCCAAGCTATTTGCTGAGAGACATGGTGAGTCCATGGAATATTTTATATTTTGCCACAAGTTCCGGTAAATATATTATTATTTTTTTTTTACACAAAGTTGTCACTAAATGATAATTTTCTCACACATGCCATGGGTAAATGTGAAATGACATGCCAAAATACATTCTGCTGCTTCTCCTGAGTACAGGGATACCCCATGTGTGAGACTTTTTTGCAGTCTAGCTGAGTACAGGCCCCCGAAAATCAATCACCACTTTCAGGCTTTCCAAGGGCGTAAATTGTTGATTTCACTCCTGACTACCTATCACAGTTTCGGAGGCCATGAAATGCCAAGACAGCACAACCCCCCCCCCCCAAATGACCCCTTTTTGGAAAGTAGACACCCTAAGCTTTTTGCAGAGAGGCATGTTGAGTGTTTTGCAGATCTCACTTTTTGTCACAAAGTTTTGGAAATTGAAAAAAGAGGAAAAAAAATGCATTTTCCTGTTTTTTCTTCATTTTCCAAAAAAAATGAGAGATGCAAAATACTCACCATGCCTCTCAGCAAATAGATTGGAGTGTCTACTTTGAAAAATGGGGTCATTTGGGGGGGGGGGGTTTGTGCCATCTTGGCATTTCCTGGCCTTCAAACGTGTGATAGGTAGTAAGGAGTGAGATCAACAATTTACGCCATTAGAAAGCCTGAAGGTGGGGAGTGGTTTTCCGGGTCCTGTACGGGGCTAAACTCATAAAAAGTCTCACACATGGGGTATCCCTGTACTCAGGAGAAGCAGCAGAATGTATTTTGGGGTGTCATTTCACATATACCCATTGGCATGTGTGAGCATTATATCATTTACTGACAACTTTGTGTAAAAAAAACAAAAAAAAATAATAATATTCCCGAAACTTGTGGCAAAATATAAACTATTCCATGGGCTCACCATGCCTCTCAGCTAATAGCTTGGAGTGTCTACTTTGCAAAATGGGGTCATTTGGGGGGGGTTTTGTGCTATCTTGAAATGTCAGGGCCTCTGAAACTGTGACAGGTAGTGCAGAGGTAAAAATAAGCAATTTACGCCATTAGAAAACTTGAAGATGGGAATTGGTTTTCGGGGTCCTGTACGCGGCTAGACTGCCAAAAAGTCTCACACATGGGGTATCCCTGTACTCAGGAGAAGCAGCATAATGTATTTTGGGGTGTCATTTCACATATACCTATGGAAAAATCAAAAATCAAAATTACTTTGAACCCCCAAACATTATATATTTTTTTTAAAGCAGAGGCCCTACAGAACAAAATGGTGGATGTTGCAATTTTTTTTGTCACACGGTATTTGCGCACACATTTTCCAAACGCAATTTATGCGTAAAAAAAAAACACTTTTTTATATTCAATGCAGAAATACACTATATAATTCCTAATTGTTTGGTAAAATTTAAAATATGATCTTATGCCGAGTACATAGACACCAAACATGACATGCTTTAAAAATTGCGCACTTGCCAGTGCAGCGGCAAAAAACTACGTACGGTTTTAAAAGTCTTTACAGGTTACCACTTTGGACTTACAGAGGAGGTGTACTGCAAGAATTACTACCCTCGACCTGGCGTTTGCGGCGATACCTCACATGCATGGTGCAATTGCGGTTTACATATGACACTAGACCAATGCTTGTGTGCGCATTTGCGCACAAGCACGGGGGGACAGGGGGGCTTGATTTTTTTTTTTGCTTTTTTATGTTATTTTGACACCTTTTCTTTCATTTTTTTTTTTTAAATCATTTTTATTGTTATCACAGTGAATTTAAATTTCCCCTATGATAGCAATCTGTAGTGACAGGTACTCTTTTTAAAAAAAATTGGGGTCTTTTAGACTCTAGATCTTTCCTCTGACCTTAACGCATCTGACCACACCAAAATTGGTGTGATAAAATGCTTTCCCAATTTCCCAATGGCGCTGTTTATTTCTGGTGAAACAGAAGTCATGAATTGCTCGTAGCTTCCGATATCTTAGGCCATAGAGATGATTGGAGCCATTCTCATCTCCAATCAGCTCTATGGTTAGATAACTGAACCACCGGGTTAACCGGTGGGACAGGAGAGCCCGAGAAAAACCGCGGAAGGCGGCAGGAGGGGGGGGGGGGGGGAGTCCCCTCCCACTGCATGTAAAAGCAGTCTAGCGGCCAATTATCCGCTAGGATTGCTTTTACATGTAAGCCGACCGCTGGCTGTAAAAAATGTTACCAATATGATGCCTAAATCTGCAGGCATCATCCTGGTATAACCACTCAAAGTCCAGCAACGTACCAGTACATTGCTGGTCCTTGTTTGGCATATAGGTTTTTTTTTTTTTTTTTCATGCAGCCTGTTGGCTGAACGAAAAAAAAGAGAACCTATCAGAAATCAGCACAGGAATAATGTGTAGTATTACCCACCATTAACCGCCCAAACATCCACCCACTTAATTTAATGATGGGTATGCACGACACTATTCCACGTATACCAAAATAGGATTTTAACTGCAGTGCTGAAATCAGAAAATCACCACAGCTGCTGCCAGCAAAGGTATCCATATATGCTGAGCGCAAACGCTGTTTGTGTCAGAATATATAAAATCAATGTGGTAGCCGACGAGTACCAAGTGCAAGAGAAACAGGTCACAAAAGAATGAAAAACAAACAAAGTACAGTAAAAGTACAGTAGGAAGTGTAGAAGAACATAAAAGATGACTGAGACGACAACAATTTTTGGCTTTTTTATGTATTTTTTTTTTCTTCAAACGTTAGAGTTCCAGGTTCCAGGTTCGGGCCTATCAAAATGACGATAACCATCGAACATCTTTTGAGACCCTGTGTAAATGTGCCCTAAACTGTGCCGTGCTGTACCCTACGCTAATAATCCACTAGTGTGTGGTAGCGACGGAAATAGTCACCGTGGCAAAGACCAGGTCGGTCAGGACAGTCGGGACAATAATTCCGGGTGTCACGCCTAAATCCGCGCTTGTTGCAGACA